>NC_133971.1:49609722-49933069 GCF_031877795.1 Strix aluco | reverse complement strand
TAAAGAATAAGGAAACACCTGGAAAATATGTGCTTCTCAAAAGAGTTTTGGAATTATTTTAATGAAGGCTTTGGTGTGCTGCTGTTCAGGAGGTGTTTCTGTGCACGCCTAAATTCCCTGTTTGTGCTGGTACTGTTTGTGTTTAGTAATTGCAGATCTTTCAGGCTCTCCAAAAAACCCCCTCTGTTTCTTTCTGCAAGAACATGATAGTGAATAACAGTAGCTTTGTAGGGCTTTAAAAATGTGCCTGCTTCCCCCCCCCCCTTTTTTTTTTTTAACAGCTGTTCTTTTATTTTCTGTCACAATTGTGGGTAAGATGGGATGGAGCACGAACAAGATGGCATATTATTGACAGCATGCAGCTGGTGTTATTTTCCAATTAAAAAAATCCTTGTTGGGCATATGAAAGAACTGTCTAGTTTATGCCCAGTTGTGACAATGCTATCAAGCTGCACCTTCATCTGAGATTTTATTTCACAGAAGATAGCAATCTTTGGTTGCTGATGGGAGAACTGCAGTTTAATATCCAGGGCTAACCACTTTGGTAGACGTGGGAGGCTGGAACTGGTCTGGAGGCTATCCACTGGGACTCGCTGTTTCAGAGTATTACAGGTATTCTTCCCAGCCACCACAAAGTTTGTGATGAATGTGCTGTTAGCCATTTCCAAATGTTTGCTGTATTATACAGCTGTGCCAGAAATGCCTCTTAATGCTTCCTGAGCAACTTCTATAAACTGCCCTAAGCTCTTCTAATGCCAATGGAGCTGTTAAAATCTATTTCAGCAGGGACTCTGACTTACTCTGATCTGCTGGGGCAGGGAGAGCCGTCAGACTATCAGTTGGTGGTTAAAGTGCTTATCAGTCACAGCACCAATGCTCAATGTACACAGAGTTGTCTGTGTATTTAGTTGCCTAACTGTGACGAGTCTCTTCTGGGTATAAGGGACTGAGATTTTTCAAAAACTTAAGCTGGGCCAATGAAGCTATTTTTTCCCTCACAGAGATACCAGGAGGCACATTTTTGATATAATGGTAAATTTGTACTAACTGCTTCAAAACTTCTCAATAAAATGCCCTTAAGACTCTTTTTTGTAACATGAGAATAACAATATATTCTTCCCTATCCTTTTTCAGCTACTGGCACAGAAAATGTTAGAACATATAACTAAAATCTAGCAAAAGTCTTAGCAACAGTAATTGGATACCAGAGACTACAGTGTCTCACTAAATGGCTATTAAAGAGCTTGAAGTAACACCTGACTAAGGCTATTCATAGGAGCAACTACTTTCCAAATGTGATGACATTTGTTATCTTTATTTAATGTTCAGTAAGATTAACATGGCAAAATCTAAATTATGTCCTCTCCAGGTTTTTCTTTTTTTAATTAACTCCATACTGTTAATCAGTAAGCATCAGCCCATCCTGACATAAAGAATTAAGCTAGCCTTTTTTACAGCCTTAAAGAAAACTAAGAAAAAAATGGAGAAGAGTCATCTCTACATACTGAAGGGCATGTTGATACCATTCACTAAAAGGTTATCTATATGAGAAGAGTGTAGGTGGTGTTTTGTACCAGAGGCATGTAATTAAACAGTTCACAATCCACAGATCATGTTAAAAGTGCTCTGAACCAGGACTGTCAATGTTTAGGTCGTTGTAAAATTACTACAGGACACCTTACCTATTAATTAATACAGTTATTGAAAGTTGGCACATCCTATATGATAAAAATGAATTATTCAAATATCTTTAACAGCATATTGACATTTTAATTGCACACTGGCATTAACACCAAAAGGCGCTTTAAGTGTCTTTCAGCTACTAGATTTTCTGCTCTTAAATCCCTTCAAATTTCAAAGCAGTTTCAGGAATCTCTTATTTAAAGGGCTAGGTTGTCCTTCCAATTCAGCATCTTTGTATGGCACAACATCTCCCTATATTCAATATAGATGCCACAAAAATGAAACTGGGTGTTGCTTAACATCCTATCCACCAATTATGCTTTGCTATTTCCAGATAGAGTAGTGGCCCTGTGGGGCCAGCATACCCTCCAGCGAATTCCCAGCTCTTGATAAATATGTCAGTGCTACAAGGGTCAAACAAGAGCACGAGGCAGTCTGTGTTCCTCCACCGAGCTGTCCTCACCGGCTGACTGTGGATGAATGCAGCTGGGGATCTAGTCCGTCACACAATAGCTTTAATGCCCTGAACCCTGAGCATCTGCCTTGACAAATTAGATGTGGCCTCTTTTATTAAAAAAGTAGATCAAGGTCATGGGGCAATGACAGTTTTTCCCTGTTTTAGTGCGACAAGCTTCTACTGCTCATTGTAGACTGGAAATGGATAGCCTGACTTTAAATCTATGCAGGCGGACAATTACAGGTCAAGGATACCTGCTGTTTCCTGCAGCCACATTTGACATTTGATGAGTTCTATTTTAAACTTCACCCTTCTTTTATTTGTAGGATCCAGTAATTTTGGGACAGGAAAGCTATGTTGATAGTTTTCATAACCAGGGGTTCCACATCGATACAACCTTGTCTATTATTAATAATGTCTGGTTTTGGCTACTAAATAGCAAATGGCTCTTGGTTCTAATCTTGTTACTCACATTTCCACTTCTGCTAGTTAAATGTGAAATCTGTACTGTTAGTGAAATGTAGAAACATTTTGATTTCTGAAAATTTTAAGTTAGTGCCAGTGCTGAAGTACAGGCCATTTCTTTAGGTGTGGCACAGGCAGTTGGTGTGTGTTGGAATACAGCCCCTCCCTTATTTTGATTTCCTTAACCTTGCCTATCTTTTGCAGTGAAAACTGTTCCTTTCCCTATTCTTCCAGAAGGTTACTATAGAAAATCTGTGACTAAATGAGCTGGGGCTTTTTTATGTAAGGTTTGAAATGAAGACTTAGTCACAGAGCAGGCACACTAAATCACTGCCCTGTATTCTATTACAATCCCCGTGTTTGATTAAAATTGGCTTAAGGATGTGGCCCTGCCCAGGGAATTAGTTTCTGTCATCTTTTCTGCATGCCTTGTCTCCTCTCTGTCTCTTCACTCTTGTTCTCATAGAAACTTACAAAAACATAATGAAAACAAGTTTGAAGAAAGTCTGTTGTCAGAAACATCCTTCTTGCATTCTTCTTTCATCAATTTTATATACAATTTCCATTTTATTAATTAGCATCTAGTTTTCTACTGCCACTGTTTGAACTTGCGGATGTAATCTGAGATGATTAGTTGTCTCTAGCCCTGGGAGCAGACAGCTTGTACATGCAAGACAGAACAGAGGAAGGATCAGTGTCATTTCTCCGGACAAGTCTGGTGTGTTCCCTTAATCCTGACTGCACAGCCCTCTGGTGTGTGTCACAGGATACCAGTGACTCCAGCATGGTGAGGTTATCAATCTTCTGACATGTTTGCTAGTTATTAGCCTGGTCTGGTGACACAGGTATCTGGCCATTAAAAACTGCTGAGAAATCTGGTCCCATTTAACTGCTAAGAATGGCTTTCTGGTATTTATCTGATATGGAGCTAACATGGTGCTCCACAGCAGGTATGCTCTTATTAGTCTCTGAGACATTCAGTTCTTGGACAAGTTGCTCATTAGAGACATTCTATACAAATACATGGTTGTTTGTTTAAAAAAAAAAAGACTTTTTTTTAGTATTTCACCTAAGCAGTTAGTATATGTGACAAACGTAAATAAGCCCCCCATCTAGAAACAGGGATGTTTACAGTAAGCTGATGCTAATTTATCTAAGGACATTTTAGAAAAAAAACCTCTAGGGCTTTATTGAGCATAGACTCATCCAACCAACCTTTGTTTAAATCCTAATAGAAGTAAATAGGTTTTAATCTAGATGTGGCTCTATAAAAGTTGAAATGAACTAAGTCCCATGGCATCTTGTCTTGTGTAGGTGAAATCCTTTTGTGAAGCACTACAGCTTCAAGTAACCACACCTCTCACTTCAAATCTCAGCCAAATGCTATGGAATCATAGACAGAATCAGGGCAAATTCCCTACTCCCTTTCTCACAGCACTCATGCTAGACTGTGGGCAAAAGACTTAGAAGTATAGTAAGTGAAGGATCTGGTCCAATTTGATCTTCATTGTTTCCTCAACAGTTGAAACTTAGTGAACTGCAAAGTACTTGCAATCTGCTTTACGTTTGTGTGTACAATGGTTTGAGACACTGGAAAAGAATAGCAGTGTTCCTCGCAGGCACACATGCTCTGAGTTTATATCTCTTCCCAAGCCCCATAAAGGCAGAACTGACTGTGGTGCAATTCCTTCTATTAGCCTAACACTGTTTTTAGGATCAGACAGTGCCAGGACAATGATATGGATCAAAAATCAAGAGTATTTGCTTTGCCTTGAAAATCCAAGCTCTCCCCCTCCAACCTGCAAACACTGACGCAACAAATCAGTTTTGACAAATTTTGTGCCAATTTAAATCCTCTTCTGAATTATTACAAAATGCCAGCAAGATAACAACAACTTCTCCCTGCCTCCTGTGAGAAAAAACACTCTTTTAGATCCTTGCACATATTAGCAAAGAACAATATTTTTGTGTAAAAACATACAGTGCAAATGTATTTCCTGGTGCAAAACTCAACCCTCCCATGATGAACACCAGTTGTTTAATATATGCAAAAAAGTCTGATGCTTTGCTTTGCCACAGATTGTTTTTTTCTTTCATTTCATGTCTACTTGTAAAGTATCTTGTTAAATCAGCACTTTACATTCTTTATCATAACTGTACCTGAAGTTTCATATACTTCTGTCTCACTGCAGCAGAATCTGGCTGAACATTTGCAGACTCTCTGGAGACAAGCATTGTCAGCACTTGGCAAATCTTTCAAGTAGTGATAATCACAGTAAAATTTAGTAACACTGCCACTTGTGCACAATACGAAATATCTTCTGGAGTCAGGTTTTGAAATTAACAGCCCTTGGGCTTCCCAGTAACATAGCCCTCTCCAAACAGAGGAGCTGACTATTCCTAATGATGTCCAAATCTGTACCAGAGGAAGGGCTGCAGTTTATATTTTTATAATTTATAATTATATAATAATAAAAATATATTTTATAATTATTATTATGTAATATTATTACTACTATTACTAATATAAATTCTATAATCTATAAAATAATAGGTGCTACCAGATGCCGTATCTATAGGAGCATTTTTGACATCCAAATACACTAGCAGCTCTTAACTCTGCAAACTGTGTCCATCATATCCCCCTTCTAATCAGCATTTTACCATTGTTACATGGATATTGACAACAGGCTTGTTAAGGAAAGGAGATACCACCTCATAATCTTCACTTAATGAGTGTTGAGACAAGTAAGAATACAAACATTAAGTCTGCTAACAGCAACACTACACTTTCGTCATTCAGTGCCCAGCTCAGCCATGTCCACCTGAACTCTATGGAGAAGAAGCTGGAGCAGAACCACGAAATCATAAGCTGCATTTGCAACTAATTTATCAAAACTGTGATTAAAAGGCAGGCTCTAGGCAATTAGAGAGCGAGTGCGAAAACTGAGCAGTTGGCTGCATTTGTGCTAATGAACCCAGGACTTGGAATAGCATGAGGTATTTCTGAAGGGAGGCAGGAAGGACAGGAGGCAGCAGAGAAGGGCAGCAGGTAATGAGGGGCAAGGCCAGCTACTCCTGAAGAAAATCACTTTGTTTTCTTCATGTAGGCCTCTCTATGAGCAGTACGTGTCTACTCCCCTCTTCGTTAGTAGGGCAACTACAGTGAGACAGAGTGCTACAGCACTACTAGTGGTAGAAGGTAGAGGGTAGAGCCTTGGAGTGCTCCACAGGAGGAGCTTCATGACTGTGGTGGGAGGGAGACCAAGTACAATGGCAGCAGGGGGGAAGGTTAGATGGCGAGGTTAAGGAAACTGTTTTGACAAAGGTGAGAAACACACAATTAAATTAACACTAAAACAGCAAGAAAGGAAACAAAATGTAAACATACTCTAGAACATGTTTTTTTCTTTTTCTTTTTTCTGGTGAGGAGTTGGAGAAGAAAAGGAAAGGTGCAGTTTGCCCAAACAGAGCTGATTTTTTTTTTTTTTTTTTTTTTTTTTTTGGTTCTGTAATAGGAAGGGCAGATTCCTTAACGGCCAAAATGAAAATGCCAGTGGGATAGCAACGCATAGTTCCCACTCTATGGGTTGCACTACACATTTTCATCTTGGCAAGAAATGTGATGTAGCTCAGAAACAACAATCCCAGAGTATATTTAGCTACTAAAGCTGTGGCACACAAATGTCACATTCCCATGAGTCAACCCTTTTAAAGAACCCCCTCTTTACGCCCCCACAGATATTCCCCAAGATGCTGAATTAAAAGTGAAGCATATGGATGGATGTGACATCATCAAAGAACCCGTGCTACAGAAAAGAAAGCAGCAAGTGGATTCTGTACAATTAGTACAATCAGTAAGAAGCTGTTTGTGAGCACAGGAAAAGAAGAAAAACACTGGCCAAAGGATCAGACACAACCAACGAAGAACAACACAAACCACCTTACAAAACAAAGTGAAAATGAAAAAAAAAGGATAATATTTTTTCTTTGTGAATGTGTGAAAGTAAAAGAAATCACAGCAAAAAGTGAAAACAAAATCTTGATAAAAGGATAGTAACATTTTCTGATTTAATTTTGTGTAAGAACTCTTTCCTTTGCCCTTTTAAAACAACAAATCAATAGTAATTTTGGAGCCAACTGGCTCTGACTGGGCAAGGCAAGGAGTAACAACACACAAGTAGATGGTAATGGTAAACAACCATGCGGTCACCTCTGCCGCCATTGTTTTGATTGCATGTAGACTGCTTCCAGCTTTGTCAACATTCATAATTAGGCACTACAGAATGCATGATATTTAAATGACCCTGTCAAGTGCTAATAAGGCTCTTTGGTAACCATCAGTCCCTGGGGAGGGAACTATTGAATGTAAGCCACCTCATCAGTCAGTGAATTGAAGCAAAAATTATTAGAAACCAGCAGCTATACATTTATTAATATTTTCACTTCATGCTCTTCTGAAAGCTGCTACTGGCATACAAGACGCTTTTAAGAGCTAGCTTTCCATCTATTAAGCATTGCTTCAGAAAAGATTTGTGAAGTAGGGACCCACACATAACAAATAGTGCCATTAAAATGTATACGCATCTCCGCATTCCTCTGGGTACATAAAGGGACAGATCTTCCACTATAGGTGGTTTCTGACACTGCTACCCTGTCTGATGCCAGCAGAAGAGCTGGGTTCAAAGACAAATCCCTTCCTCCCTCCCTCCCTCCCTCCCTCCCTTCCTTCCTTCCTTCCCTCCCTTCCTTCCCAACATCCCCTTCTCTCAGGGCAGAGGAAAGGTACCTCTTACTTTCAGAAAAGGGAACACTGAGTTTTCTAAGAAATGTCCTCTCACCTCAAGCATTTTGAATATAGGTGTTACTAACAGACTGGACAGGAAAAGAAAAAAGCCTTATTTTGCGGCTGTCAGTGTTACCACTGATTTACTGCTGAAAGGAAAGAGGATTGCTAGGTAAATCACATGCCATCTTTAGAAGGGCGTGCAGGTTTATCTGCCTTCCCTCCTCTACATAGGTGATACCCAGAAATCACTTTTTCTGAATTGCCCTTCCACAGCTGAAGAGCAAGGGCTGAGGAATTAAAAATATGAGGATGGTATCTCAAACTGAGTTTAAGTATGAATTAGCAATCTGAGTTTTCCTCTTCAGCACCCTCAATTTCTTGCACCCTAAGTTACAGTTTTGAGTATTGCAGCTGCCTGAAATTCTTCCTCTGCCAAGGTTCAGCAGCCCACAGGTCTGTAGAGTGCAAAGGAGCTCTGTGCTTAACTCATATGTAAGCCTGATCAGGTTCTAGAAGTTCATTTTTTTGCTTTGGATTTGCAGTTATTCTCCCAGAATGTCTACCGGATCAAGCTCTGAAAAAAACTGTTCAAACAGGGGCCACTTCTAAAACCCAGTTGAAGAAAGAAGAGGAAATGGTAGTTTTTCCCTTTTGTATAGGAAAAGCTAATTGCTGGGAGGTGGGAGACAAGTTCACTTCCTTTGCCTAAGGCAATTCAAATCTTCATATTCCATTTCCTGCCACCAAGCCTAAAAGCCAAGGCTACTAGATTGTTTGCCACGGCATGTCAGGAAATTTTACTGCATCTCCTGCCTAATTTGACCAGCCTCCTCAGCTGGAAAAGTGCCTCAGGCTTCATCTCTGCTGGGTCAGTCAGGTGACGCCCATTGCCTTCATGGCTAGGAACTTTGAAGGCTCTGTGAGGTCAATCCTGGTGAGTTCAGTGAGAAATCCAGGATATCCCAGGACTGTGGGAGGCACTGTGCATCTGGGGCTGTTGTGAATAACAGGCACTGAGTTCACAGCCTGGGTCCAGACCGCTGCCAGCTGTTCGTGCAGCTCTGCTGAATGCTGTTCCACAATGTTAATGTGCTCATCACCCCCTGCTGAAAGTCTCCTCAGCCAATGCAGAGAATTCAACATTCAGTGGGTCAGATGGAGGGGAAGGAATGTGATTTAGTAACCTACTAGTCTGGGCAGACAATACAAAGCAGCAGAACTGGCATGCCAGTAGCTTCTCCAGGAACAGCTGATGCTTTTGTCTAATGAGTTTTTCATGTAAAATGCATGAACAATAGAGACTGGAATACACATTTCAATTAATATTTTAAGTGCTTTATATCAAGTATTCATAGCAGAAAGGACTGAAGCTCATCTGTGTTCTTGCCCCTGGTGAGTGCCCTAACCACTCAGCAAGTGAGTTTTGCTTATACCCATCCTCCTTGTGGCCCACTGAGTATTTAATTAGTCCACACAGAGCGAAACATCTTCAACAGAGAAGAGATTGAAAGAAGCGATCTAAGAACACCCTGGAGAAAAATAACAAGGACTGAGATCTCTCTAGGCAGTAGAGGTATTTGAACCTAAGTCCCCTATTTACAAAGGAACTATTTTAACCTCTTAGAGACAGAGATTAAAAGACACCAGGAGAATGATGGAGGGCCAGGATGGAATAAGGGGGCACCGCCATCCTTATATAGGAGAAAAGCTGCTTCTCTAAGGATGTTCAAGTGGCAGTTTTAAGCAATTCTCTGTCTAATTCCCTGTAGGTATAGCAAAAGGGGACTGAAGGCCAAAGGACAGGGCTGTCACTTGTATTAGACCCAAGTGTGCTTCAGCACAGGGCTGAACACCGTGAAATGACACCTAAACCCCAACATTTTGGTGCTTTAAAAACACAGCACAGAATCTCTCCCCACCAGCAGTCACCTCTGCATCTTTTAAAACATGCTAATGACTTCCTCAGTCCCCACTCTCAAAGGTATTTGATGCTCAGGTCCCACTGTCTTCAGTTTTACTTCAATGGTTAAACTAGAGCAGACCTTCAGTATCTCTGTCTGTCATCGAGAGATGGAAAAAACATGAAATTAGCCGAGATCTGCTGTGCTGCCCTGGGAATTCAGACAAAAAGGCAATATAAAAGTGCACTCTTAAGAACAATGGGAAATCACGGATCTTGCTCTGCCAGAGAACAAGGCAGATCAAGTTTAAAGGGAGCTAAATCCCCACTGTTTCCCTCCTTACCGTACACATGCACAACACACTCTGCAAAGGCATACACTTCTGTTTGTTTTGTGTGGTTTCCTCAGGCAGTGAATTATCTAGGACTGAGTCTGAGATTGGCTGTTTAGTTTCAGGCTTTACAATAAGCTTTTAATTATAGCACAGGAGTTTCATTACATGTTACTCTGAGCCAGCTGGAAGCAGTTACAGTTTAGACCTCCCCACCTCCCTCCTCACCACAGGATGTCATTTCCAAGGCCTTACCCTTCTTGTCTTGATGATTATGGGATGAAACTGCCACATATGGATCTGTATTTTCAGATGAACCAAGCGGATCCTTCCAATCCAGCATGCGTCCCCTAGCATCATAACCCTGTCGAGTGCGAGAGTCGGAAGTGGTGGTGCTTGGGACTAGGGAACTGGAGTGTCCTGTTTACATTATAAATACAGGTAGGGAAGACAAGTCTCATTA
Organism: Strix aluco; assembly: GCF_031877795.1. Classification (NCBI taxonomy): domain Eukaryota; kingdom Metazoa; phylum Chordata; class Aves; order Strigiformes; family Strigidae; genus Strix; species Strix aluco. The sequence continues at coordinate 49,922,980 of NC_133971.1, read as the reverse complement.
GTCACTTCCCACGCTACCTCCCCATGCTCAGGAATGCACGCACTGCTTTGCTTCCATGATGGGCAAATGCTCGTCTCGGCTGAGCAATGTTTCAAAAGTCCTTCAAAGCACAGTCCCAAGGAAACAGGGGATTTGAACCTTCTAGATCAGGGTGTTAAGAGGTGCCCACATGCCTCAGACTGCCACTGAGCTGGCAGTTGTGTGCTTTTACTCAACAGAGTTACATGCATATGGAAGAGGGTTAGCACACTTCATCTGAGTCAAGCATCCTTCAGCTGCGTACACACATCTGACCATCACTGAAGAGTCAGTCCATGCTGTATGGTACTAGCTTAGTTAAAAAGCAATTTTAAAAACAATTTAAAAGGGAACAACTTCTAATATGGCCAAAACTGAAGGGGAATGCCAGAAGAGCTACAAAATGGTGACATCAGTGCCCCCAGGGGAATGAAGGACTGCCCAACACTGGCGTGCTTGCACTGCAGCACTGCCCCGCAGATGAGAAATACGCAAGGTCCGTCAGCCACTTGCAGCCACTTGCACTCCTGCCATCGGCCCTGTCTGAGCTGATGGTCCAAAATGGCTCTGAGATAAGCATGAAATCCAACATCATTTCTGCTTAGAGTGACAGTGAAGACAATGCCTTACTATGTGGATCTGCCCAACCACCCGTGCATGACTCTAGCAGATGCCTTTTTTCCATTACAACTACTCTAGACATTGTTACTGCTGTCCTGAATAAGGGCTGATGAGCTCCTTGCCTATCAAACAGACACTAACAAACAGCATGTTCACAGGACATGCCCAGCTAGAAACACTGCAGTTTTAAGAGTGGTTCAGCTGGGGCAGATATGTTTGTGGACTCATACATCCTTTGCAGCTAGATCCTGAGAAATACATAAGCACCCAAAATGCCTGGAGTGCCTGGAGTCTACTGTCTCTGAAAGATGGCTCCAACCTGGACTTCCCAGTGGCTTGGGTTGCTTCGTCACTGCTGGGGAGGGGGCACCAAAACTCCATCCACACCACAACATTTTGACCTCAAAACCATAGACGTCTCTGAAAGTTCTTTTTCTGCACATGTATCAAAATGAATTATTTTCAGCAAGACTTAGGGAGCTCTGGGACTGGTTAATTTGATGTGGAGTAGCTATACCTCCTTTTACCTACTTTCCTGAAAGAGTCCATCAAAAGTGGGGTTTTTGAAACATGCTCAAACACAAACTAACAGAATCCAATTATTCATACAGAATGGCAGATAATGCTTTCTCTTCAGGTAATACCAGACAGACTGACAGAAGCCCTCCATTCTCCTGCCTCCTTTTTAACAGCTCAGCAAATTAATTTTCCTTCCTTAGATGTGAGTGTCACTTGGAGAGGAGTCCAATCAGCAGGCTACAGACTGCCCTAGCAGGGACCCTCTCCCTGCTCCTTCCCTTAATGTTGGTTTCAGTGTTTAGAAAAATAATTTGAGACTCACTGGGGTAGAGATAGAGCAACACAAGGAACACAAATTTAAAGCATTACGGAGAAGGCTCAGAGTCGTGCAGGTAGAGACTGTACTTCTGTAGTTTATTTTAAACAGTCACTGGATAAGCATTAAGCTTTCAGAAGCTGCATGTCAAAAAGGCTGCTTTAAATGGCTTCTAAAGCCATCAGCCCCAGTTCTCAGAAGTGCAGAGAGAGCTGATGAACCTAGATCCCTAATTCCACTCCAGCAATCAAAAATCTAAATGTTGGCCACCAATGCTCCCAAGCTTTTTTATGCACCCATGTGCTTCGTTTTATCCAGCCCTTTCACCAGCTTCATGGGGTTGAACCACTGATGAAGTCAGCAAAAAACCTGCAACTCCTATTAAGATGCTGCTATGATTTAAAGAAGTCCTGCTGAATATTAATGGTCTTAGAGGAAGAAAATATCTGTGCTCCTCTGTATATTTTCGAGGAGTCCTTTTGATATATTGCACAGCACTAGTGGCAGCACTTTTGACTGTGTTTTGCATAGAACGTGGACACAACTAACTCCTTTAACTGGTATGCTTCACAAGGAGAATTGGTCAAATTCATGGTGTTCTCACCACAAAGCCAACCTTCAGCTACTACACCTAAACATTATACAATTTAGCTCTGGACCTCAGGCTGAAGGCTTATACTGGTAAGCGTACTGGATTATTTTCTACCTCTCATGATAGGAAGTGTGGTTTCTCCCGGCCGTCTTTCTTTAACACAGTGAATTAAAGGCTGTATTTTGCTGAAGACAGAGCTTTTAATGTCGCTTATATAGAAAAGACAAGCCAAATATTACCCACTTTGAAAAGGTTTTCATAAGCTACAGCATGGGTGGGAGCATTGATAACACACACTTAGATGGATGATGGACTCTGATCCAAACATGCTGCCTCCTCCACAACAGTCTTGCAGCAGGGCTGCTTGTTTCCAAAGGACACGTAGAGGTCCAGCGACTGAACACATGTGCCCTCCTGAAGCAAGAATATGATGCAGCGTGAAAGTGTTCACCCCTACACCATTTTACGCTTGTCAACTCCTGTGCTTATCCCCAAGAAGTAAGAGAAATAACAAGACAGAGAACAGGCCAGAAAATGGAAATTATGAGATTTCCATGTCTTCTTTTCCCTAAGTACTAAACCACAGTGCCAGCATTCATGGAGTTCCAGTCTCTAAGTTAAAACCCATTCAGCAACCACAATGAGGTGTACAATATTTGTTCAACCTACAAATAGTGCTGCACTCAAAACAAGAAAGCAATTAGTCATAGCTTGATAAGGAGGTAAAAGAGAAGAAAATCTTGCTAAGCAGCAAACATATTTTATGCCTGTGTTTGATATGCATTTATACGTCCATACCTCTGTCCAGACACTTTAGGTGTGCTTAAAGGGGAAATTCTAAGGAAAAGCCATAAGTATGGTTAAAGAAAAACATTTCTTAATGCAGTAATCTAAAGGAAATATATGCCCAAGGGACACATTTTCTGGAAAAAAAAAAAAAAAAAGGTTTCCTGGACCACATGCTGCAAATACATAGAGAACTTCTTCATAACGGAAAGCTACGGCTTTGTGAAGATATTAATGTGTACCAGATGGTCGTTAGGTAAAGAAGGGTTTCATACAGATGTGAGAAATCAGTCTATTTGCTGAGAAACAACTGAGAAACAACCTTCCACACCTAATCGAGATAAACTTTTTTTCACTAGATTTTGAAGAAGCAGGGCAGGAGCAGATCAGACCTTAACAGGCTGTTCCACTTGTGTTAGAGCTGTATTCTGGAAATACTACTGGGCAGTGGCTGCTCCCATAAGCAAGTATCACTGTGTCCTGTAAGTGCCTGGATAGCCAGTCCTGCTGGGTGAATTTCACCTCTGAGCAGAGTGGCATCACAAATGGATGAGCTAGTTAAGTTTCTCTCATAAACAGAGAAAAGCCTGAAGTGGCAGGCAATCCAGTCCTGGCCCTCTCATACACAGCCATTATTAAACCTTACAATGTGCTGTATAGTTTGCAACATGTAGTGGGCCTTTTTTTTTTCCATTACACCATTTTTACCACTGTGACTATGTAAATAGACTTCACTGCAATTTAAAGAGGTTTTAAGCATATCTGAGACGTGACCAGTACCTCTATGTTAATATCGGTTAATAACTAAACAGCTAAAAAACCAATTCTGCCTTTGTTTTAAAACAATCTGAAAAACTGCAGACACAGTGCTTTTCGAACTTCTTTGTTTAAAACAAACATGTAAAAATCAAAATAGACACAGTTTTAAAAAAATCTGGTTTAGGTGCTTCCATTATTTGCAGAAACTTTTCATTTGGAGTGCTGTAATCAAGTAACAGAAGGAGAGTAAAAAGCACTTAGTGTCTACAGGCACGGATAATGATTCAGAAGGGCTGCACTTCTGTAACTATAGCTCTTTCTGAAGTGCACTTGTAAAATATACGGAGGTTTTTTGCAGGTTTAAAACAAAGACAAGGATTCAATATGTATTTGATAGTTGCTCTAATATGCACGAGTCATTAGGATCTCAGAGGTTAAGATGTCTGCACACTATCCTATTAACAGCTATAGCAACCTAATTAGACAATTAGGGGGAAAGGCTAAATCAATACTACAGAGGGAGAAAGGACTATGGCTAGGGGGTAAAATAAGGGCCCAATTCACTAAGAATTGACGTTTCCAAAGGTAATTGAAGCTGCTTACAATTTTGCAGAGGAATCTAGCCTAATCTCCTTGCTTAAATATGTGGCTCTTGCATAATTTTTCTCTGACCTAGCCTGCTATCTCCTCCTTGGGTGTCAAAAAGGATGCACTTGAACAGTCACCTGTGTGGATTTTGCACTTTAATTGTTTACAACCAATCACATGAAACTGCCCAGAAAACAGAGCCCACCTGCCAAATTCAGGAAGACGCTGATGCCAAGAATGCAAAGATTAAGGGCTTGGTTCTCCTTTCACTCACACTGCTACAGATTTGCAGTAAGTCTGTTGAAGTAAGCTGATTTATAGTGGAATAATCAAGGGAATCAGGCCTTAAGACTTCTTTTGCAACTGGAGTTTCAGATGCCTTTGGATATATTTAACCCACTGGATCCAAAAGCACCCTGAGCATTCACTCGCTTGGCATTCTGGTATATTCCAGAGTTCTGAGGTTTAATCTATTATGAAATACCATTTACTTATGCATTTAACTGTACTCAGTAACATTAAAATGCAGCATTTATAAAATTTTCATTTTCTCAAGAAAAAAATTACTCAGAGCAGTCACTACAGTTAGCAAACACGAACATATTTACTGAGACTAGTTTACCACCTCATGCTGGAATTTTTAACATTCCTCATGTGGAAGATCAGTAGAGGTGACTAGCACATTCCCTTTCGTATTTTGCCATGGTAAGTGAAAAGAAAGACTGACTGCAGTAATATCAGAATGGGTATTTTAACAAACCCATAAAAGGAAGAGCTGACTTGCCTAGAGACCACGTTATCAGGATGTACCTGAGGATGGTCAGTGAAATAATCCATGAAAGACAGGGCACGAATGGGAACCAATGCTCATGTGGGTCAGCATTTCTCTATTGCATCTGGCTGTAGGGTACTGCTTTAAGAGCTGGGTTAATTCACATAGTCTGTCTTTGGGCTTGACATGCCTGGACAGTAAAATGAACTCCCTTTTGTTACCTGTGCTCCCTGGGACTGCTGCTTTTTTCACTCTGCTGCTCACTTGAATCACTCTTCTGCTTTCTTGGTCAGATTAAAATAACAGTTTTTGCTAAAGTCCCTACTAATATGGTAGCTGACAAGATCCAGAACTATAGCCCCACACCTATAACTGTGCAGCCGACAAATGCACTTAGAAGCAGGAAACGTAGAACATTTCTGGCACATCAGCAGTGTGCCCAAGGCCATTTTCTTTATCTTTATATTCAGCAGTACAGATTTTAATATTACTGTTCTTTAATTACTGCTCTGTGCATTGGAAATATAGCAATTTTCAAATGAAAGAAAGTACAAGCTGTATATGCATATGAAACCAGAAGTCTTCCATATATTATGAAGTCTCGACTTGTCTTTGATTTTGTACATTCCCTTCACAGGTTTTCATTATCATACTTTCAAACAAGTTTCACCTGCACGTTTTCCATTTCCTGGTAATAAACAACACAGGAAATTTGATTTTATTTTTACAAATGTTGAACAGTATTACTTTGCCTCCAGTTATTTATATGCTGCTGTACTGAGCTGCCATTGGTTCTGTTTTGTACCTACATATTTTGCAGGCACAAGATTAAAGGATCAATTAAATGCTCATCGCAACTGCACATTAATCTACCTCTTGCTACATTCAGCCAAACATATGGTTAATTTTCCCTAGGTCTGATGAACTGCTAGTCTTGTACAGCCTGAAAGCAACTTCACAAGCAAGCTCCCATCCCACATGGAAATTTGCTATTGACTTCACTGGGAGCAATACCACACATCCTCTTAGCTTGTGAGTACTTGTCTTTGATCAGGATGTCTATAAAGAGAAACTATTGCAATCTAAGTCTAGGTTTGAATTTAAAGTGATTATTTATTCTGCAATAATTCCTCATGAAGACATTTATTCTGCACTTCAAGTATCAGTGTAATCCACTTCCAAACATACAGAACAAAGTGGTGGAAAGTACTGTGAGCACAGATTAAGAGCTGCCTCATGGGAAACTGCTACTCTAGGCTTGCAGAAATGCTCCTCTTCAGATCAGGTCATTTAATTTGCTATATGAATCCCCTTTTTTTTTAACAGATTAGGCCCCATTCAGGCATTAAGATACTGCAAGCATGGACAACATAAATGACTCACCCTAGAAGTGACAGGAACCTTCAGCAATCAAGGCATAACCCAGTCTCAACTCACATGGGTAACAGGCTGATTTTCCTTATGGGAGATCTTTCTGTAACCCAGTGACAGTTCCTCTCCTTTCCCTAAGGTACCTCTGACTGGTTGCTGTAGCAGTCAATGACACCAGCCTGGACGACTCATGACTGAGATGTGAGCTGCTATCTTGTTTTTCCTGGCAAACAGGTAAGATGCATCACTGTACTCAAGTGTTCCTTTGTCTGAGTGTTCAGATGAAGCATGCTCTTAATGATGTCTTCTGGTATGCCATTAAAGTAGGCCATATTTGACTTTAATTCAATGAAGACAGTTTTGAGGGAGGACTAGAAAAGAGGGATTGAAAATCAAGAGGTATGACTTAATCCTAGTTGTAATTAGTGAATCAGGCCCTCAAAACCAAGACAAAACAAGTCAAAAAGGGTAACAGCTATTTGAGTACAGGAACTACTATCTAACACAAGAATCTGGGGAGAATTTTTAAAAACACCCATAAACTGACCATACACTGTGTCGTAAGACATTTCATGATCAGGTGAAGCAGTTGAAATGTCTATGAACAAAATAAATTGGGAAGAAACATTAAATAAAACAAAAGTATGAAAATACTTAAAAGTTTAGTAAAAAGTGATTCCTCCAAAATGGATTTGCTGTCAGTAAATAATGAAACTAAGAACTTCCTTACCATTCAGGGCTACGAAGGAATCTGAAAGACAAATAACAGGGGAAAAATCATTATTTCTCTCTCATTTTTTCTTTTTAATAGTTTGCTGCTAGCAACCTTTTATGCTTCAGCTGATATTTATATGTATGTGATTAGTACCCTAAGGACCCAGGCAAAACTAATATTCAGATATAAACAAAACCAATGTCCGGCTTTGAAAGTGTTCATGACCAGCCCTGTGCAAGGGATAGCAAGTGGGAAGGCTAGTGCCCTCCCTGCCATGGGTTTCTTTGCAAGATCAAGTCCAAATCTAATGCAAGACACTACAAGTGATTCAGCCGGCAATGTGAATCAGTGAGGACAAAACTCACATGACCCAAGACCACATGAAGTAATAAGATCAGCTGGGTTAGCAGGGAGCGAAATCTACCCCTGTGCAGTGTCAAGGTTCAATGCATCATTCAGGGCTAAAGAGGGACTTAAGCAGGGTATGGGCTTTGTTGCTCTCTGCACAGGAGCAGATATCTGTCCATGAGCACAGTGTGCTGCTTCTGAATAATTTCCTACCCTTCTTCTATATTTAACTGGTATCAGGTACACTCCACTCCTTTCTAACCTATTTGCCCAAGGAGAGTAGAACTGGCTGAAAAGGGCAAAGTTGCACCAGCTGGGAACTGACCTGATTTTGGTGCTAACCCATTTTACAGGAGCACAGGAGGGACTATGTGTACACCTCCTTCAACATACTTAGAGACAGCCTACGTAACCCTATCTTAGAGCAGAGGCAGAGAGAGGTGTAGCTGAGATGGGGGACACGCAGAGGCTAAATCCTTGTACTCGTTCAAGCACAGTGATCACAGTAATAAATGGCTCTTGAACAAGGATGCACAAGGCATGAGAAGGTCCTGGCTTTCTCCAGAGCAGCTGGCCTGCACTGTATCCCACTGCACATTCTAGACCTCTGTTATTTTGCTCTGTATTCCTAAAGTAGTGACTCTCTCACTGTACATTACTTCCTCAGCTTCAGTAATTTTATTGCATCTACAAGCATCAGTGCAGATTACACTGAAAAGAATGTGATTCTTGATTTCATAAGGTATAATAATATTTGGGGTTCAGAATTAAACCAACCTTAGCAAGAACATTTCGAACGAGAGCTGTCCTGATCAGATGTTGGTACTCCTCAAGCCTCAGGAAACAGCATGCAAGCAGTGCAAGCTGTGCACATTTAAGCATCTCAGTGCAAAACATAAATGTTTAAAGACTGTGTTTAAGCTTCTAACTCACAATGTCAGTACCTAAGGTTTACCATTAAAATTTCTCAGGCAAGGTCAGTAGTGCCTGACCCTTAATACCATTATGTTGTCCACCCTGTGTGTAAAATCCACTAAGATTCACAAACTAAATAGTTCCCACTTCTTGATCCAGATTGAAAGCTGAAGGTATATTTCACTGTCTCCCTGTCCTGCATGGGAATGTAGTTCAAATCACGGTCTACACCAAGAAACCAAGCCATTTCTACATAAACGACCCAACCACCATGGCTAATAAAGACAATGAACACACAATTCATTATGCCTTTGCTATAATGAATATCCTCTAGAACTGAGGTTTTCTCACTACACAACTGCTTTGAAATCCAGTATTTGTAAAAATCACACCAACCAGGCTATCTTCTTTAAATACATTTAAACAACCATTGCTCTTCTGAACCTGCATCATTAGGCTCAGTTGCTGTTCCTGTTGTGGCTTACATTGTACAAAAGAATGCCTGACAGGTAATGGTGATTTGAGGCATTCAAAGGGATGCTGTGACACATGGTAAATAGAGGGTAAAAGCTTTGCTTACTTTGGCAGTCACCCAGGCCATCTGTATTGCCATGTTCTATGTCCTGTTCAAATGCCAGTCTAAATAACAGAAAGAAACAAAACAGTATGAATAACAACAGTCACACAGGCACTACCAGAAAGAAATTATCACACGTGCAACTGAATAAAGCCCCACCGTGAAACTGGCCATTTCTTTGGAACTTCCATTCAAAGGCTGAAAAATTGCAACACAGACATTCAAGTTATTCATCACTGCTTAATGATTTCTCGGCTTCTGATGATGCTTTGTCTTTTTATTATTACTTTTTAAAAATCCACTGCATGCCTCATTGTTGAGAGAGGAAAACAGATTTATATTTTTTAATATATGAATGAATCTATATATCTATATATAGATATGCATATATCTATAATATAATATATATATGAATATGTCTATAATATGTAATATTATCAGGAGCAATTATGATCCTACCTTAACTCATCCATATAGCAGACAAGGTGCACTGACACTGACATGAGAAGGAAGCTAACCCATTGAGTAGGCACTGTGTTGGGGGAAGACAACCTGCATCTCAGCAATCATTTAGGTACTGCGCTGGATGAGGCTGCAAGATGTAAGGTCCAGTCCACAGAAAGCATTCCACTGAACTCAAGTGGCTCTACTGAAAAACACTCACAGGCTATTCTAGCTGACATGCCCAGTTTACACTCCTAACCTCTGCCTGGGATTTTGGATAACTAGTGAAACTGTTTTTCCAACTTCCTGTATGGTCAAAGGTGAATGACAAGAGCCTTGGAAAGCCTTCAACAAAAGCCCTTGTCTATATTAGCTAGGATACTGCCCTTGAGGCATAATTACCCTTGCAAGCACCTCATTCCCAACTCCATGTTCTTAAAACTCCTGCTCAACTGTCACCTACTCTAGGAGGGCACCTAACATCTCTGCCTCCTGTTGACTAGTTTAGAAGTTCATCAGACATCTTCACAGCTGATCTGGATCTCCTTCCTACATGCTATGCATTGGACAGAAAGTGACCTGCCTTGCTTGCCTCTGGACTGCACCACTGCAAGCTGCACTGCTTCTGTCTTGATGGATCTATTGATAAACACAGGAGCTGCTTTTAACAGTAAGGTACAGAAGTCCCCTACAACTTGCCACGGAAGTGCAAGAAGACTCAAGCACTTTGGCAATGCTGAGAAAACCTGATACGGACACAGGTGCATTTTAACATTATTCTACCAAATGTCCAGTCAGGAACAGTCCACACTGGACTGTCTGTATATGTAAAGCATATACAGACAGATATAGCTATAGCATCCCCAGTGGCCAAAACAATTTGAATTCAAATAGCTAATTAAGAACTTGACACAAGCACAGAGATGATAACTCATCCATTATATACTGAAGACCTGTACAGAAGCAAGGTTAAGTGGGGTCAGCTGTGGGGCTGTTGAGGTTGTGTGATGTTTGTGCTACACTTCCACCACTGCCTTGAGGAAGTATAGCTGTACCTCAGAGTGGGCAAGCATGAGGTGTGTCAGATGTTGCCAAGAAATGAGAGCTCTGAAGTGGGTCTGCTCCCTGCAAGGAGGCTTTAGTAACCACATTTAAACAAACCTTCACAGACTTTCATTATTATAAAATAATTAAATTCTACTGTTAAGCAAGGGGAGATCCAGCACTTCTCTGAATCAGAGCTCTTACTGTGCTCTGTGATTCCTCTTAGTAATGCACACTAAATTAGAAGGACTGGTTTTGTTTGCAGTGGACAAATTGCTTCAGTAATTTAATTTGGATTCTATTGCCTCTTTAATCAGCTGTGATGGCTCCAGTGTGGGCTGGTCCAGACACAGCCATCCAGTTCCCTCCTTTCAATAACACACGGACCTTAGTACAGCTCTTTCATTTTCTTCTTCCTCCTCTTTCATCAGTTACAATCAGCTGACAGTTCACGTCAGAAAAATTTGTGAGACATTTCAGAGGTGAATGCAAATAAGGTAGAAACAAACACTTCCCACATTTTTCCTTCCCTCAGAGCCTCATGTTTCAAATAGCTCTGCCCAAGACTGCCCGGCGCCACCACCAGAGCTTCACGACCTGTCCAGCCAGAGCTCTTACTCACTTGGAGCCAAGGACCAGCTGTGTGCACACCCCACTCTCCTTCACCCATCCGCAGTAGGGGTCTCTGGAGGCTATGCAGGCCCTTGAGAAAGAAGAATACAAGGTGGCATTCGTAAGTGCTCCCACCTTCCCCATGCCTGGTGTGCAAGCTTCTGACAGAAAACACGTACTTTTTGCATTTGCCATGACGCTCACAACGTCCCAAGGGAACCTTGATGACACAGGTGGAGAAGGCGACATACAGGGCACTGCTTGGCTTGTCAAGCTGCATGCCCACAATCCGTTTGTCCTCTACACTGTCGTAGCTGCACCTGATTCGAAAAAAAGTGAGATAAGGTTATACATGAGTTCTGCTGGGAAACCAGATGGAAAGTTAATGATGCCTCAAGCTGAAAAAACACCCCGAAAACAACTCCTACAAAAAAACCCTGAGAAAGGTAGAATTGAACAAACCAAGGAAAAAGAACACACAATAGCCACTAAAACACTGACAGACATATAAGTGAGTATTAAAAATGCATGGGACAGGGGAATAAGGAGTGGATAGAGACGGCACACCAGACAAGCTTTCTGAGAGCCCTTCGTTTTTTGTGTTTATTCTTCTCCACCACTCAAAGTAGCTGAAATTTCTGCATGATTATGGCCCACTTCAAAGCCCCCTTAGGCATATTTGAGGAAGGCTGAAATGTGGGAAATTTCCCTTGGAAAGTGGCTTGCTGTTTGTTGAGTTATTTGGAGAGGAATCAGGTTTTTTACAGGATCAGAAAATTAAAGTTCCTTTGCATAACTTCACTTTTAATTATCCATCAACTACTGCAGAGGATGGGCTATTTTCTACACATACTGAATAAAAAATATCTTATTGCAATGTAGAGACTGATAAGCAGACATCCCCTCACCAAACAATTTAAAATTACTCAAAAAACTTGGCTTCTCTAACCACTTCCCGTTTTGTGGGACAACCTACTCTCTGGGAAACCGGGAGTTCAAAGTCACCCATACATGAGTACAAAGAATCAGATATACACACTTTTCAGGATTGTAAACGTTCATCTCCTCCAGGAAAAGGCTGTCATTTAGGAAACCACTGTTTCCTGTCCGTGCCAAGAACTTCAGGATGATTCCTTTCTCTGATCCCAAGAAAACCACGGTGTAGTTCTGATACGGCCCAGCAGCAGAGTCCACAGCAATCTTGGTCAGGCGGTATCTAGAAGAACAATACAGCATTTTGCATCACTTGGGATCAGATTGTTATTTTATTTTATCACTTTCTCCACTTCAGATAACTGTGTGGTAGCCTTTTAACAACTATCTAACATATTTAAGCACTTTTCCTAGCTGAATAACCCTATAAGTTAACAAAGACTATACCAGTTTGGCTCCCCAAATAGTAGGGAATTTTTGTGTGTTTGTTTGCATGTCCCTATGTCCAATAGATAGCAGAAGTGTTTGCAGAAAGCTAAAGGGGTGCTAAGAGTCTTTCCAATCAAAAGCAAAGTACTAGTCTGGTGACTTCCTCTGGCAGGGAAAGAAAATCATCAAGTGAAATTTATTTTTAATTGCAAGTTCTGTCACATTAAAAGCAGCGATAATGATCTACATACAACTTTTTTGGCAAGAAAAGCTGTGCCAGTGCAATAGTGAGACACTAAACACCATTTTACCTCACTAAAAATAATCACAAAACTGCCACTAAGCAAGTTCAGTGCAGAGGTGATATTGAATCTTGGAACTATGTAATTTATTGAAAATGAGTACTGGTGATTTGGTACCAGTTACCTGGTACTGGCGATCAAAGGAAGGTGCTCTGCAGAGCTTGCTGCTCTCATCTTTGGTTGGAGGTACAGAACCTGACATAAAAACCTGATGGAATATATGTTACTAAAACTAAGTCAGGCCCTTCCAGAGCTAAACACTATCCAGCACAAAACTCTACCCTTGTATGGAGGAAGAAAGGGAAATATGGCAAAAGTTAGTTACATTATTCTGTTTACAACTGGAGGGTAGATAAGTAGTATAGTGACCACAGCACGGAGTGGGAATGTATTTTGATTGGAAGGGGATGGCGTATTTGACGCTTGCTGATTTATGAGTCTCTGTTCAAATCTCTTCATTAGTAATTTTCTCTTGCTGCCATAGAAAGAACACAAATTATGTGACTACTTCTGCCTGTACACTTCTGTAAACATTAAACCATACCAGTACATATCCTGACAGACATCTTCATATCCTGTGAACACATCCTGGCAGACATGTTTGTAACCTGTGTTCAAATGCCTGGGCTGTCTGCTGATCCTTGCCCAAATACTGACCCATAAACCAAAAGGCTGGTCAACCTTCCCTGCACGGCATTTCCTCCAAGATCTGGTTTCAGCACAGCGTGGTTGGAAAGGACTGAGGTTTTTTCCTATCTTGAAAGCTGCTGAGGGAGTTCTGTGACATCTGCTCAGCACTGCTATCATTCCTAGCTGGATTCATGCCCAGCACACCAAGGATGTTTACTGAGTTTGAGAGTATTCTGAACCAGACTATTAGCACAACTTGACAGCTATGATGAGGACAAGAGTCCACCTGGAGGTACACACCTGACCATTGTTCTCAGGAACCAGGGTCGATTGACAATGGAAGGTACAGCCTCATCCATCAGTGGATGTGTTTTGATGAAGTTCAGAGTATCATCCGGGAACTCGTTAGAGGTTACATATTTTTCTAATGATGTAGAGCCAGCACAGCAACCAGGCCTAAATAAAACAAGAGGGTAAAGCCAGAACACTTATTTGATGCCTAGTGGAAATTTCCTTTTGTAATGAAGCCCTCAGTGAAATCTGATGTGCATTACAAGCATCTAAATGGATGATTGAGAAGACTAGTGGACTTGTTCAGCCCCTCAGGGGAAGCTTAAAATCCTGCTCTATCCTCCACTCAAAAAGGCTTAACATGTCACTTAAAAGCACCGACATTTCTTCAGCAGGAGTGCGACACACACAGTTTGTAGTTCATCCACTCACATGGAACCTAATTACTATATGTGTGCATTGGGCTTGATGCGGCCTACTGGCACAAGTGCTTTCTGATCTATAATTTGCCTAGTTGACTGCTCTTTACTGGAACAAAAGCAGTCCCCAACATACAAAAGGAACTTGATTTTTTTTTTAGCATGTGTGAAAGAATGCTTGCTTTCATTCCTGTCTGGTAGAAAGCATACTAGTGGAGAAGACAACCCAGGAAGCATCCATGTAAACATTAGTTTTACCCCTTTTCAATCTGGAAGACAGAGGACTGAGGACTTTCACTGAAAAGTTATCTAATCATTCTTCTACAACTTAAAATGCAAATCTGCTCACCCTATTCCTAAAATCTACCCTGCTCCTCAGAGGTAACTTAACCTTCCTGCCTGGACAGGTCACCTCCTACACAGGAAGTAGCAAAATGCTTTGCTTGTTATTAATATTTTGTGGGTTATTTTCTCCAACAAAAGGTCCATTTGATCCCATTTCCTAGAGCATTATGATTCTTCAAGTTTTTGAGCCACTGTGAGATGGGAAGATGAAAGATGGACCACCCACTCATAAACATTATGCAGTGTCCAATTTTAATCTGCTCTGACGTGGGTAGAGCCACTGACACGAGTGAAGTAATGCTAACTGGAACAAAATATAGTGCTGGTCCTATTATATCTGTTGTTCAGATTTAGATAAACATTAAAATCTCAGGTAACTAAATGTTATGTAAGAAGGTAGCAAAGGACTGGAGGGGACTAGCTGGGTCAATGAGTCTGGTCCCACACACACAATGAACACTACAAGCAGAGACTGTGTGCTCTGACTCTTCGTATCCAAAATATATTGGTTGTCTTGTAACTGCATATAGAATTAGCAATAGAGGGACAGAAGGAGAAACCAAGGGCATCACTGGTCTTCTAGGACCTTGCAAGGGCACTGATTCAGGAGGTGACATTCCCAGGGAACTGTAAGGAGCAGCGTATGCCCTTTGGCACTGTGGTGCCTAGGGTACAACTAATCTGGAGGCCTATTTCCTCCTAAATCCTAATCACATGATTGGATTAATCCTGTTTTAATCTCAAAACTGGTTTAATCAAGTAAACATAAAATCAAGTTAACACTGCTGTGCACCTTGGCCAAAAAGGGAAGCAAGGACGCTGAAAGGCTCTGGTATGTTTCTGAGAAATATTAGGATCAATAGGAGCAGTAACGTTTCTGCACCATACTGAGATATCCAAATATAAATGACCTTATTTCAAAGGCGTCTTGTGCCTCTCATGCATTTCGACATGAGTTAGAAGTAATGATTATTTCTATTAAGCAGATACACGAAACAGGGTTCACCGATTCACTTCACGTTATCTCCTGCTGGCTTAGAAGAAGCAGTATTACCCCATCTTCATCATAACTGTTAGCCTGCTATTGGCTCATCCCATGAACTTATAATGCAACTTTCTCTTCTTCCTTCCCTCTGAAAGAGAAGATGTCTCTTCTCCTTTTCCCCTTCCCTGCCAATACTCTCTGAGTTCCAAACAAATGACCTCGGAGCCCTCGTGCAGCCTTGTACTACCAAGGCAGCCCATCATGTCAACAAGTTGTTGAAACACTGAAGAAAGGAGAAGAAAATCCAGCAACAGTGCTAACGGGTGCCTTACTAAGGCTCAGACTGAAAACAGACACAGAATTTACCAGATTTTCCAGTCACCTCCAGGCTCTTCTCTTGAATGACAACTTCAGAATAAAGACAGCACAGGAATACTATACTCGGCAACTCTAAAACATGATTGGCCAAATGTGGATTTAGGCAGAAGCTCAGTTGCCACCACAGAGCTTCAAATCTGTTTTTCTTTTGAAGTTATGTGAGATAGCAGAAGCAATGTAAAATTTACATTAAGGTGGTAGAGCTTGACTGAGATAAATTAATTTGCTTTATCTACATTCGTATTATATTCTCAGAGCAAAATGACGCTGGTGTAAATGAGTTAACAAATGGCTGTCAGCAGCAGCTTGCATGAAATGGGTGCTTGTAGGAAATACGAAGAGAGTGTAATAGAGAAGCCACATGCAAAGAGGAGGGAAGAAGAAGCAAGGAAAATAACTCATAGGAGGAATGAGGTAAACTGAATCTCCATTTTGATGGAATGCTGTTTTTTTCCTCCCCATGATGCATCCTCAGTGGCACATAAATTGCATGTTAACCACACAACAGCAAACCGCAGAACTGGTGCAGGCTTTGTAATGATATAATGATATATAAATAAATATCTATTACTGAACCAATTTGCAGCAGGTGTGTAACACCACTCTTAAGTGATAGATTATTCTGACCAAGTGGATCTGATGCTGGCCTGATTTATGTTACACAAATCTTAAGTGGACAAATTTTCACTTGCATACCTTAGATCCAAATGCAACTCAACTTCTCTTTAACAACATGTATCTTCAATTGTATCTGCAACTTACAAGGCTGTTCAAATTATCAAAAACCTCTGTTCTGTGGTGCAGGAACAGAACAATATCACTATCCATGAAACATACCTGGGCTTGGGCACTCGTTCATCAGGAACTGGTGTCCATGTGGAGTCTGGAGACTTTTGTTCTTTGAATCTCCCAGTAAATACATTGGCGATGTCAAGCATATCATAGGCACAGACTGCAGAGCCAGGGATGCTGCAAAGTGACATTTCCCAGAAATTGTTACTCATTCTGCAGTTATGCATAAAATCTTGAGTGAAAAACATGCTGTATAGAAGTCTTCCTGTCACAGGCTACTCAATCCTGAACTCTGTAACCTCTCAGTATTGACAGGAAAAGCCAGCCCCATGGAAAAGCCTGAAACATACCAATCAGCAGACAGCTCCTGCCAGCACAATTTGTTCAAAGTCTCTACAGAAAGAAGTAATTGCAATAATCTTGAAGAAGGGAAAGAATCTGGGAAACTCCTGGTACCACTGGCGATGCATGAGGAGTAATAGCCAGTCTCATTCAGAGCCCATTATTTGGAAATTTCAGTTCTTGTAAGTCACAACATCTCTTGGTATTAATTCTCACAGTCCCTGTCATTCCACAAAAATACACTGCAGACAGTTCAGAAGTTGGTGTTGATCAAACTGGGAGCATACTACAACGTTCCACTGACCTGATATTTATATGTTATTACTCCATCCTCCCACAGCCTGATCTCCAAGTTTTCCCAACGGAAAGGAGTTAACTATGCTTTGCTTAACTCAGTGAGGTGTAAAGAGCTTATAGAAGCAAATTCATTTTTGTTTTTAGATCATAAAGTTGTAAATTTCAACTTTTTGATTATTTGCATGCAACTGCACGATAGCATTGTCTAAATATAATTATATTCTTACCTACATGTTTTCTGATAGGCTTAGGGGTTTCCCATTGTCACTCACTTGGAAGCATGAATTATTCATTTATCCACCTTTCATTTTTTTACACACGAACTACTGTATTCGTGTCTGACTTTCATTGCTTGATTTTATCAGGTAAATAGCATGAACCCAGCTGGCTGAGGCTTTCAATCCTGCTTTTAGCTAGTAGGTTATTATACACCAAAGAAAAAATGTAGGAACTATAATACTGTTACAGAGAATAAAACTAAACTCATAAAGGTATATAAATTGATAGAAAAATAACTGAATATTAAAAGGTTTCAAAATGCTTATTACTGAAGGAAACAACAAGTAGGGAGACAGTCTTACTTTGAGCTCCACAGAATGTGTTTTTATATGGAAGGAAACTTCAAAGCTCTATATTAACATGATACTACACAGCAAGAGTTTTAAATGAAGGTAGCCACACACACATATGTTGATGTAACAGTTGATCAAGGGTATATTTGGCCACACACAGGACCTCATCCTAAAAGACACCTCAAGACCCACTCCAGCTAGACTTTGCACTTTGCTAAATTAAGCCCCGAAGAAAAAACAACCCTAAAATCTTGAGGTATGCTATACAGAACTATAAGTGATGAGAACTGTTCTCAACATATAACTACAAAGTTATAGAGGGAGTGCTGCAGTGAGAAGACTGCAACAGCTTTTACTCTTGAGGATGACAGTTTGCAGGTCCACCATGTGATAAAGCCATAAGGATGGAGTATGGTGGGTCACAGTCAAGCCACCTCACAACCACTGCACTACAATCATCACCAGCTCCTACTATGGGTGACCTCAGGTTAGACTGGGGAATCTCTTCCAGCTCACTCTAGGTAGAAGCTTTGTTCCAGAGATCAAAGATATTTGTTGCAGCTTTTCCTCAGTGGAGGAGGAATGGGAGAGATGCGTCTATGTCAGAGGTAGGTCTGCTAATGAGCTGTCTCCAAGCCTATAAGCCTTTCTGTCATCTTCAACGTCTGGCAAAAACTGAGGCCTATAATATAGTACCTTGATTTTAACACCAAGTATTTAGATTTTAAAATGTAGGGTTTAAGAAATTCGTGACACACCACAGGAGATACTAGCAGAGCAGGAGAACAATCTTAATTTTGAGGTAATCTCAAAATACAACCTATTTTCTGATGCTGAATCTCTGTTTGTTCACTTATTTTTATTAAGCCAATTAGTGTAAAAAGAGATCATCTTAATTTAAGCTTGTATTTCCTACTGTTGACATAATTATTCCATTGCAGTTCCTATTGTTTTGATGTCAAAACCAGTGATTATACTTTCCAGCCCCGGGTTTACTGTCATTTGAAGTCAGTTCTGTGCATGACCTCACTGAGGTCAGGCTTTGACAAGAGGTGATGAGTGTACAGCAAAATCAGATGAATTTCAGCAATCAAGTTCCCCTTTCAGCTCAAACATTACTCTGTGAAACAGCAATATATTTTTAATTAGAATGTTACTATTTTTTTAACTTCTCGGTGAGACCTCAATAATTACATACAGTTACTCTTCTAATAACTTCTGGAGAAACAGAAGTTATAATGTAAATTCTGTGCAGATGAACCCATGCTTTTGGAAAAACACATGGACAATGAAATACAGGTGTTCTGGGGACCCTCCTCCCCAGCCAGCAAAACATCTGGCTCTCCCAGGAGAAAATGCAAGAGTCAGTAGGGATGCACGAAATAACAGGAAGGAGTACTAATGTGGTTCTTGGGGGTTTAGATGTAAACAGGACAGACCCAGTCCTTTCACCGTGAGAAAAAAAGTAGTATCTCCTCTTTGGAATAACATTCTGCAAGTTACATGCTGCAAAACTTCTTGGTGGCTGGTCTGAATTATGCCCATGTAAAGAAAAGTATGTCCAAGGAATGTGTCCAGATAGTAAATGGCTGAAAGCTGCTCTAAATTATCAGATATAAAACGCAGTAAGCAATACCAGGGTATCTTAAAATGAAACACAAACTAAACACATTGTACATAATAATTACACTGTGTAAGCAATCACTTCTTGTACCTTCATATAGTAAAAAGAAACTGCAGTGAAAAGCAAAACGTAAAGGAAACAGAAGGTAAAAGGTTATTGAACCTATTACCTATTATATGGAGTGGAGAAGGTTGCTAAAACAACATCCCGGCCATTGAAATGGATAACATCTGTAACTGCCTGCAGTATGTTAAAGTAGAAGTGTGAATCGCCAGGAACTGAGCAGTTCAAACGAGCCTTGAGAAAGGAAGTCCACTGTTTTTCCAGCACTCTCTGAGATCCTCCCATGTCATTTTTGCAAACCTGAGCCACCCTTGGGAAAACTACCTGGAAGGAGTAGAGCAAAAATAATGGAGAAAATGAAATGTTTGTTTGAACTAAAAGACTTTGCTGAAATTCTGCTTTTAAAACATTTGGAATAACACAGCAAGGTGCTTAATTTAATCCCATGTTTCCATAATCTGTGACAAATAAGAAACAGAAAAATTCAGCTTTGGAACAGTGTGCTATAAAAGATAAGACTGTGGCATTTACTATACAGCCATAAATCCTTCAGGAGATCTGTTCTCAACCCATATAAAACTCATTTCCATACAGACTGCTTAGCTCTCTATTTCCCCAAACAAAAGCACATTTTATATTCACAATCCCTGCAACCCACGCTGCCTGCTCTGACTCCTGTGTTTTCAGCACTTAAAAGTATGCAAATCTTGCTGTGCATTTATTCCTGCCCTCCACCTTTGTGACCTTGGTCAGCTTTTCTGACTGCTTAGTCAGAAAGCTATTGTGAAATTAGCAAAAATGCAGAAAGTATTTAATTATTCTTTGCAGAACTGCAGAGCATGAAATTCCTGCCCCTGTTTACTCAGCACTGCAATTAAGATTTCTTAAAGAAAAATATCTCCCTGCTTTGGAATCCATTTTTAACAATTACCTACTGTGCTGAACTAACTATATTTGCCTTGTGCTTTTTATGGTTTGAAAAAAGAGATTGCAGCATACACCTCCACCATAAGAAACCAAAAGGAAACACTGTTTCCTTTCAAGACAGTGCAATGTTTCACTTCAGCCAACCTTTTGGCTTAAGCAATAGGAATCTTCTCAAAATGATGACCTTGTCATCATGATTTATGGTTCTTATTTCAAGGTCACTCCTAACAGCATTGGCCCGAGAACAGCATATGTTTTCCTCCTCCTGAATCTGACAAAGTCATTCAAGGCAATGTTTTTGCCCTTACCTTTCCCATGCTGTTGTACTCCACTGCTATTTCCCGGAAGAAGAAGTAAATGTAACTGCCATAGTCCACTGCCTGGACAAAGTACGGTTCTAGAAAAAAAAACCAGAACATCCTATTCAGGCACCACGTACAGCACATAGTATGCGAAGAGAAGCCAAATACATTCACACTAAACATCCAAAGGTGAAATGCCTGCATTAGACAAACTTGCTCAGTTTTCAGAACTAGCAACACCACCACTGCAGAAGAATCACTGTCTGGGGACAGGGCAGCTGGGGACAAGTCTGTGCAGCATCAGTGCAAGGTAGTTAAGTGTTTGCCACTAATACATCTACCCTGAGTGGAGTATGATGAAAGGTAAAGAGTCAATATACAACAGTATGACCGAAGGGTCCAAGCAGTGCTCTTTATGACATGCAGGCTATGTGTGGAGGGAATAACAAACCATGTAACTGTTTCTGCCCACACATGTCTGTAGCAGCAAGCAAAGTGGGACAGCTAAAGTCGACACCTGGCAAAACATTTCCGTATGCAGAAAAAGACTTCAAACTATGGCTTTGCTCACTGTTAAAATCACTCCAAATGCTAACTATTCATAACGCCTACATGAAGCTAAACAGCACCGTTCTTAACAATGAGGGTATTTAGAGCACAGAAATTGCCTAATTCAATGGCAGCTGTACAGTCCCTAAGAATCATAAAAGAAAGGCTTTGTGTAATACTCCCATAATTTTATTTTCATTGATGAATCTTAATGTTACAGGACAGACCCTCTATACTTCATGAAGCCTTGACTATTACCTAACAGTCCTGGGGCAGGAATATTTTCAAACACAGACCAAGCACACCAAGCCCTGCAAGTTCCAACCTTTACATTCAACAGCTGTGAACTGATGGGTTTCAGCTTAGAAAGCTCGCTGGAATATATATTCTGATCTACTGTGATCAGTTTCTGTCAGGTCCCATAACTTGGGGTCAGAAGAGGGAAAGACATAAACAGATCAGTCTAAGAGATGTAATTTAGTTCCTTCTCTCTGCCAGAACACGTTGGTGAAATGAAATGACAGAGAGGTCTGTCAGGAATCCAAGACTCTCATCAGAGATGCTTTTTTCGTTTTGCTTGTTTATCTACCTTTCAACCACTTGGAGTCATGTTTAACTGTCCGCAGAGTTGGGCTGTCTCCAAGGCTCCGGTATATAACTGCATCTATTGCAAGGAAGTCGGTCACTGTGGCAGAATACAGCTTTCCCTCTGGAGAGGAAGGAAAGAAGAAACAAGAGGGGAGGAGCATTAGAAATAATATAATTGCTTTCTCTCATCAGTCACATGAGACGGGGCAAACGAAGTCATCACAATCTCCTTAGGAACACTGAAGGAGAAAAATACCGCTAGCTAAATGAGACGGAGCACTGAAAAAACAAGTCACCAGTTTTAAAAATGGTCATTTCAGAGGGTTGCCATGGGAGAAGAAACCATATAGAGTAATTCTTCTCCAGTTTAGGTAATTCATACTGAACTACCCTATCCAGTTTCCCTGCACATGCCTCTGGCTCAATGCTCATAAATTCTGCCTACGTATGTGAGCAAAATAAATAGGGGGAAGCCACACAGAATGGTTCGTTTTAACTGTGAGGGCAAACCATACAGGTCTTAAGGACTGTCAGCTAATTGACACTTATGCAAATTTCTCCCTTTGAGAGCACTTTTCCTCTGCCAAAGATCACTAGCAAAAAATTAAATAGTGTGCAGGGAGCCCAGGCAAAACAGGGATGGAAAGAGATGGAGGAGGATTGCCTATCTATGTTTCTTTTCTGTAATGTGTTTTAGGCATTTCCTGCATGAATTATGGATTCCTCTCTCTTAAAGAACTGAAGGACAAGTGATAAGCAAGGGTCTACAAAATGGCACACAAGGACAACCAAAAAATGCAAAACTATCAGCAAGTAAAAGCATGAGCTCCAACAACATTTTTAAAAGATGACTGTTGTGTAATCTGTTTCATAATGGTTTACGTCTCCTTTGACAGAGATTATGTTGGGTGTTGGGCCTTGAAGGCACCAGCACTGAGGACATACACAGGACAAAGCAGAGAGGCTTCTATTGGTCAAATTCTCCTCATTGCACTTACAGACAACATTTAATTTCAGTTCAAGATTTAAAAATCAGACCATTTTTTATTAGCAGGACTGTACTCTTTGTTCTGAGCCCCACTATTCCCATCATTATTTGGCTATTTGAAAATGAACTTTTCTTCTTAGCAAAACCAGAAAAAAATAATTACAAAAAAGAAGCAGATACTAAAAACAATTTTAAAATAGAATAAAAAGCTGAATTGTTTAGATATGGATGTCTGAACTCATTTTAATACAATCACACATTCATTTTCTTTCCTGTCAAGTTCCTGAAGACCATGTGACCAATTACAATTCGCACATATCAGCTGTAATAGCTACAGGCTGCAAGAAGAGCGATATTCATGTAAGTGCACCCAACAGACTCAGATGAGCTGGATTACTGCCCTAAACTGCTCTGAAACTGCTTTTCACTGCACTCTGAAAAGTTATCGTGGGTATCAATATGTATGGCATATCAAACAGTGATTTTCTAAAGCTAGCAGATTTACAGGGTATAATCTACAAGAATTTATTTGAACAGTATCAAATTTATTCGGAATCATCATGAAAGGGTATGATCATTTCTATAAATATACTTTTTATTGTCAAATAATGCGAGGAATTCTTCAGTGACAGAATGGAAGTCATCTTACCAAACCTCAGCTGCATGCAAGGTAAATGTTTACATTAAGTTGGTAATAAACACTTTCTTGGCCAGTATAGTGTGAAAGGCCCTTCTGAAAGGTCATTCAGACTGCCCTAAGGATAGACAATCTGAGACACAGGATAAATCTCTCTCTGAAGGTGTCTCTCTCTTTCCATGGTTTATGAATTTCTACTTTACGTTCTTTTGACTGTAATTAAGAAATTGCATACTACCACCATCATCACTATTATCTTTGAAATAAAAGGACCCATTTATTTACACTATAAGGAGTAAAAAAAAATAAATTGCAACCTGCCATAAAATCTCTCCTTTGTGAGACAGATGATGCTACCTCAAATACAGTAGTGCTTAATACAGCCCTTCAGCCTCAGCCTCAGTTGAGAGTGGCTAAACTACTTGCACGGTCTCAAATCTTCAGAGGAATAGCTAAAGTATTTTCACATGAGCACCCAGGCTCTGCTTCCTAGCATCACACCTGCTGAAGAATGCTGACAGTATCATGGGTGACTTCTGTATTATCTTTACCACCTTTTACAGCCAAATCTGAGAAAAGATCATCAGGGTTCACACTAAGAGAGATTCAATAATGAAATAATTTAATCAGGAAGTCATGAAGAAAGGTACAAAAATGCACACAATTAACAGCCCAAATTAACCCCATTAATAAGCACTCACTTTTTTAAACTACTGCAGTAGAAATCAGAATTAACTGTATTCTGCTACATGCAGCATAAATCATTATTAACCAACACACTCCTCTCCTTTGTCTGCAACAGCTGGTAACAGCATATTGAAATGTTTTCTGCTTTAAAATAAAACTACCATTCCCATTCCTTCTAGATCTAGAAAAGGGCACATCACAGCACGTTGCCTAACTTCCTTTTACTAAGAAGGTTAAGTTAAGCTTAAAGTTCTTAAAGAGCATATCCTGCCCGCTCCTGATTAAAGTTCACACAAGTTTTCACTTTTCTTGACTTTCACAGAAGCTGGATGCAGCCAGAAATGGTGCCTCACACTGGTCTGGCACCATATTATCATGAATCGAGGAAATACTGAAATATTGAACCAGGAAACTGAGGCTTCAGGCAATATTTATGATAGTGAAGCTAATCCCAGAGAAAGGAAGGCTTCTGTTCTAGTGATTTCCTTAAACCCCCTATTTTTAGTCATTATTCACTCCCTTTGCCACCTTTTAGATTTTGGCATTCTGGGCTCAAAAGACACAGTGCTATGGCAAACCCAGGCTGCAGGACAGAAAGCAAAGTTTATCTCTGTCACTTTACCTGCGAACAACGCAACGTTGGCATGCTTTGCATCATAGGGGCACCTGGCCATTCCACTGAATTCATCTCCCAGGAACTCCAGGGTATCCATCTGAAAAATGAAAGGGAGCTCCTCAGATAGAGAAACAAAACTTCTAACCCAGAATGAGGTTTATGACAGTGTTTCTTCTTTTCTGGGCAGGGAGGAAGGTCTTTTCTCTAACTGTGCTCCTGACTATGAATTAAAAACCTGACAAAAATCACAGTGTTAAATAAAATCTATCTGAAGAAAGTGTGTCCAATAAGTCAGGCATTCTTTTGGAGCTAATCACTCTTACTCCAACACATTTTACAAAAGTCTTCAGTCTATATTTTATCTGTACACAAGCTTCCTGTTGAACTGTAGCAGGCTATGAGGTCTGTGGTTCTGGCAAGGATTCAAAATTTATCCTCAACCGTGATCCAACAGAAGCGCTCTTATACACAGAAAAGACTGCAAGCCACAGCAGTCAGAAGAAACAACACTAGGACAATTCTCTGTGTGTGCATTTTTCTCCCAAAAGTCCGGAGATCCTTCTGCTCTAGTCTCAACAGTGGTGCTCTCTTCCTTCATTTGCATACTCAGAAGGATGCTCTCCAAGTCTTACTGTATCAGTTGAGTCTGTGTCACAGAGAAGAAATCCTCTCACCATCAGGCAAGAATTAATCTGTACAGGAATTGTAAACTCTGAGGTTTAAGTATAACTCCTGGAAAATAAATTCACCCCAGGCACTGACAATGACACAAATATACAGATCAACTTTATGCTGAGTTCAAGAGAGTTTAGTGAGCTATGGGGGAAAGGTACAGCTCTTAATTCTTTAAGATTCTTATGCGATCCTATTTTGGGAATAAGAATCTTTCTAGCATACTCAAGTAACTTGAGCAGCTCATACTGTACAAATCATATAGAGTACAGAGCATGAAGAATAACCCACCCAGCACCATCAGCTACTCCAATCAACTTTTAGCTCGTAAGTCAACTCCAATCAACTTTTAGCACCCAAGTCCTCCAGCGGATGATTTGTCATCATTTGTTTTCTGTCATGCATACTTCCTGTCAAAATCCACTCTGAAGGGAATTAGTTGTGTTTACTCAAGGGCTGAAGAGAATTTCACGTGAGAGTGAGAGGAAATGAGTTACAGTTCTGAGCAACTTTCTCTGCACTGAGCCCCACACCCCAGGCTCATCCACACTTCCATTGGCAGGGCAGAGGCACAGCTCTGTTTTCTGTTTGGCACATCTTTAAGGCTCTCTTTATATAATGCAGAAATACATGGAGGAAAAGCAGGGCAGGTGTTGGAGAGACCTGCTGACTCCCAAAGGTATCACTATCCAGCCCCCGCAGCTCAGCAACAGGTGAGGCAGTCTGCAGAGGCCATTCATCACAGGGGATGAAACAACTGCAGTAAGGGTAAGGAGGGACATTTATATCCCTCACACCAGGATGCCAAGGAAATCTGTATTTGTATTAAAAGACGGCTTTCTAACAAGGGGACTGGTTGTGATTTGTCAGCTGCATTAATGGCATTGAGAGCTAAAAAATGACAAACTGTGCTGAAAGACTAAATACAGCACTGAGACTGAGAAGCTTCATTGCATGCTAGGCGCAGGATGCAGGGAAAGGAAGAAGAGAAGAAACATCTTTTAACAGAGCAGCTACCTGTACCACACAGGTACCATGACACAGGCTTGTACTTTTATCAAATTTGATTCTTCCTCCACAGATTGAAATAAAAGACTACCCTGAACTTCTCTCCTGTGTTTCCTAGACTATAGCCATCACAGTGGCTAAACAAGGTAAGGTAGCATTGCAGGAAGAGCAAGGAATAGCAGCAGTCACAGCAAATACCACTAAGGAAGTCGTTTTCCTGGATGGTAATATCTTTACTCTGTTTTTCACAATAACTCTGAACATGATGAAATGAATGAGAATTGTGCCATGACTTTATCAGAAGAAGCATTAACAAAGCTGAATTTTCTTTTTCCTGAAGAAGGATGAGAAATGACCTGTGGGACAAAACAGTGCCTGGAAAAGCAGAGTCTGGTTATCAAGGGCCTAAGTAAATTCATTTCAAAGCAACTCCAGAGACATCAGCTGTTGGGGGTTATATCAGATTATACTGGTGCAAGCCTGAGAAAATGGGAAATATTTGAATAAATGGGCCCTGTTAAAATACAGATAACAGAGACACACTATGTCAGAGAAAGAATTGGGGTCAGGGAACGCATGTCGAGTATCCATGGACCAGCACAGTTTTCTATACTGCTCTAGATAATGTTTTGGCTTTGTAGATCCCTAGTTAGTGAGGAATACATCACCCTCCTGCTGTATTTTCCCTGTGGACATCTGCTGTCAATCACTTTTACAGCACACAATGCCATAGGATCTCAACAGCTTCCATGGCTGCTGGGTCTCCAACACTAATCTACTCAGGTTTTGCTGTGTTAAGCCCCCAGGTGTCTTGAGATCTGGCTTTGGAATTGAGAGCACTACAATACCGATATTTAAAACATGCTACCCCAGAGGTATCAGCATCAATCTATGGCTTGAAGTGGGTGTCAGTGACAAGCTGAGGAACTTTCTGAGGAGTGACCGCATCTCCAAGCAGGAATCTGAAGGACTCTGCATCTATGGAGGGCAATGCAAAGTGGCGATAAACTCTTGATGTGCAGGAGTTGCAAAGAAGTAGGTAATCAATCCAGGCAATTCTCAGAAATCCAATCAACATTGAGCTCTGTAGCACTGAAACAAGTCAGAATAAATGCTACAGAGTTGAATGATGCACTGTTGAATGACAACCTCATGCTGTTGCCAGCACAGTCATAATAAATCCAACAGAAAGACAAGGCATAAATGAAATCCCACAAACAGATCACATACCTTGTAATTCCTGCAAGAAGGGTTGAATGCATTTGTTCCACAGATAAACAGTGTATCCTCATTTCTTTTTAGGAGAACCTTAATAAAATTATGACATTCATCCTGAAGAAAAATAATAAAAAGTGTTTCAACTACTGGATTTTGGGTGTCTGGTTTTATTTTTATGCCATGATATCTCATTGTCAGGTCTAAAATGAAATTGGCTGGTAGCCACTGTGATATTCTGGGCTTTATTTCAACTATGTTTAACCGACAATGAGCAATATGCAACTGTTTTATATTCTAGTGGTTTAAAAATGGGTACAAAGAACTGAAGATATGATATTCATATTATAGCTCAGATTTTGCTATTGTTCACATAGGTGAATTTTGTTTGAAAGGCATTGCTTTCCTCAAGAGTGAAAAACTTATCTTCTCATCTATGTGGCTGTAAGACAGTAGCATCACCAACGCAATGAATTGACATAAAGCAGCTGTAACTAGAAGGGGAAGGAGGTGTAAAGAATCAAAGAGTCTGCATCTAATTCTGATACCACTTGTGTTAGTCCTAAGTTACAGTAGGGTAAAACTGGTGTGAGAAACAGTCCTTCTACAACTGTACACATTCATGCTTTCTGATGCTTTACACAAACTTCTCAGTAAATTCCTGCTGGAGGATGGACAGAAGCACTTAGCTTTTGAGGCAATGGTAAGCAAAATCAGTACACTAAGCATTATGTCCAAAATCCTCAGTGCTTTAAGTGTTTCAGGATATTGCTGTGGCTCCCGTTGTAATGTTTTATCACATTAAAAGTAAACTATTTTTGCAAATTAAAGCCTTCAGTAAGTTGATGGAAAAAGCAATTACTGGCAAGAAGTGAATGGCATGATCCATTCCACATCACAGACAGCAGCCTGAGATAATAGTGAAGCAACTAAACTAAAGTGGCAGATGCAGAAGAAATGAAAATTGCCTACCTTATGTTTTCCCTTCATTCTGCATGTGTCTACATCAGCTTGTCTAGATTTCCATGTCAATTTCTGCAAGGATCAAGAAAGAAATCAATTAGAGCCCAGAGGTTGTTGCACTTGATTTCAGAAGTAGAAGTCCCTTAGGGCTAGCTGTTGAACATATATTTATTGAAAGCTTTCTGCACCCTTCCCCATGACTAATTCACCACAACAATGAAAGATCAGTGATGTGGAGCATTCACTTAATTTTGTGTTGCCATCTATTCATTAGACTAGAAACCTACCCCCCCCCCCCCTTTTTTTTTTGTAAAGCCTAAACCAATAGAATTCAGCAATAGGCCAACTTTCAAAAATATGTGCACTTTTCTTAAAAGCACTAGATTCTCTCTTAATTTGATATTGTTCTGCAAATTAGAACAAACATTTATGGACTATAAACCCTGAGATTCTAAATGAAATATGTATTTGGGAAGATGACATTTTAGATTAGCAAAGAAATCAGATTCAGGTAATTCTTATCACTTCAATTCAGCTAACAGGACCAGAGAGCCCTCCACCTATCAAGACACTGCTGACTTTATCTGCTAATACTCTTCCTCCA
Organism: Strix aluco; assembly: GCF_031877795.1. Classification (NCBI taxonomy): domain Eukaryota; kingdom Metazoa; phylum Chordata; class Aves; order Strigiformes; family Strigidae; genus Strix; species Strix aluco. Next base: position 49,893,825 of record NC_133971.1, on the reverse strand, counting down.
AAACATTTACAGATAAATCCCAGGCTGAATATTTTTGTGGTGAGTTTCAGGATTAGTCAAATGCGGTAGGCTGATTAACTATAATAAAACTTTATTTAAAAACATATGGCCTAAGATAGTAGCACCTTAGACACTGTTGCCCACTATTGTCATGATAGTCCTGACAGTGTTTCCCACAAGTAAACTGAGGCACTGTGCATTCATGAAAGTCTCCAAGATGAATGAATGATTATTTCCATTACAAGTCTGTGCCCTTGCTTTTTGATGAGTAATTGGGCATAAGCTCGTCTTCAGCATCGTTCATAGTTATAATGAAACACTCTCCCCTCCTACAGTGGAATTCATCCAATGCCCAAATTCATGATCCTCTGCTGGACCAAGGCTCTGTTTGGCACGTATTACACAATATGAATGCAATACAAAGGAGCTGCAGGGAGATTATTTCTAGTATGTTTATGTTAATATACAATATAGTAATGCAGACAAAGCTCTTCTTAGTTTGAATGTAACTTCCCATGGAGATAATGTGAATACATCTGCAAAGTGAAGTTATAGTAAGATTTTATTTAGAGAGTACTTGCATGAGTGAATAAAATTTGTGTGCATGAAAATATGTAAATAGCACTTGCTTTTTTGATGAAAGTTTCAGTATACTTAATTGGGATAGTATAGCTGTTATAGAAAACTGCTGAATATAAATTAATAGATGTTTGCCAGATGTTCCATCAGGGACCTCACTGTATTTTAGTATAGATTGCTTATCAGCCCAGCTAAATCACTTATCAGAAATTCACAGAGGACATGATTGCTATTCTAGCTTTCCCCAAATATGATTAGCAATACCATCTTACTTGCTTATTACAGTTTTTACAGCAGCGCTGGCAAGTTGTTTGAAACAATGTCATCTTCCTATTTATTTGAAGCTTGTTCTAGTGTCCTTGTTTTCTGGATGATGATGAAAGCTACTTACTTTGCTAAAATAAATTTCTTCTGTATGTGATGTGTCCATATCAACAGTATAAATATGGTCCCTGGAAACAAAAGCAAATTAATGCAAAGTCAAATGGAGTAGTCAGTTCATTTTCTATGAAGAGAGCTATCTATCACAAGACAATCCATAATCCATTCAAAAAAAGATCACAGGTCTTACCAGGGAACATTACTGGCAGCATCGCCTACTTCTCCCAGAAAATCACTTTCATATATAAACAGTTTTCCTCCTCATTAAGGAAAAAAGAAAAATGCTACAAAACTTCAAAGCAAGATTCTTTCCCAAAAGCAATTATTTGAACAAACGAGATTTTGGAATGGAGATGAGCCTCATATAATTTCTGCTCTATAGGTCCTACAGCAGATGCCATAATCTAGCATGCAGATGTTTTTGTGTATCCTGAAATCAGTCGCAATAGCTCATAGCCAGTCTTTGCCAGATTCATGGGCTTGCAGTCACTGTGCCACATTTAGCCACTCAGGGTTAAAAAGAGGTTAATGCTTCTATTTTTTTTTTTTAATTTAAATTACATGTCTAACCTCAGCTGTGATAATTTGATTGACAATATGGTAGGCAAAAGGCTGACAGCCACAAAACTATTCCCAGAAATCATTCTTCTCTTCACACACTGGTGGCCAAACTAAACTGTAAAATACTCTTCTGAAAAAAGTTCACATTTCTTTCTTGCATTTACTTTCCTGTTTTCCTGAGAACCTGTCCCTCTCTACAGTTAGCTGCCAATCTCACCTTGGAAAGAGGAAATAGACTCAGCTACTCAGGTAAAGAGATATTTTAAAACATTCTCCTCTGTGCAAGCTGAGAACAAGGACACCTCTGTATGGAACCTAGAATTTGAAGAAACCCACCAACTGACAATGCTGTTAGTAACTGCCACATCAAATTGGGACCGAGCATCTCATTTTTCCTTGAAATAACATTGGCTTTTTTCAAAATGCAGGAAGCTGTGCAGCTGGAGCATGATCCACAGCATTGGAGGGGTCCGCTGAAAGTAGGATACAGACTGTTTCCATTTTAGAAATCCCTGCTCTCAAGGTTAGCTTCTTTTATTGGGTTTTGGGGAAACAGTGCTAGTCTCTTAAATAAAGCAAACACAAAATACTGCTATAAGAGGAATAAGCAACACTTCTTTCACGTGGAGAAAAGAGGCAGCATTGTTGCACGGAACTGGCTTTTAAAAATCTACTGTCTGCTATGGCGCTTGAGGCTGTTTGCGTTGTAAGATGCCAAACTGAGGAGTTGTGGGTTTTCTTCTCCAGACTCTGTAAAACCAGAACTGTCACTTACTTCCAAGATTGGCTTAATGCTTCAGCTTATTATTTGCCTGACTTTACTGGTAGAGCAGTGGTCAGGGTTGGTGCTAGACTAAAATTACCTATTAACATGATATCAGCTTCATAGATTACTGCACAGTTCCCTTTTTATGTATATCACTCTTTGTTGCTGTCACTCCTACTATATAAAAGTGGGAGCAAAATCCCTTGAATTGCAAATTAGGTGCGGCTGGAGCTCTAAAAACCTTCTTCCAGCACAGCTCTTGATTTTAATCATCAGTCTTGCTTTCCAGTAGTTATGATTTTTTCTTTCTAAACAAGACAATTAAAAAATACAGTGGTGGTACTCAGAGTAAATCTTGAGTTATTTAGTTCCACTCTCAATAAAACAGCTTTCAGAGCATTTACTTTTTGGTGTTCAAGGAACAATTCAAAGAAAACTCATATGCTAAGTTACAGGATCATTTGAAAAAAGGGTTAGTATCAGGCAAATTACATATAATTTTCTCGTGGTGTAGGTGAAACGTAGTTGCTGTTAATGTCAGCAGAGAGGAAAAGAGATGTCAAATTTAGGGGAGGGCTCTCTAACCACAGACAATGCAGGATTGTCCTTGCCCTCCTTTTCCCACTGCTGCCTAACTCCTACTATCTACTAGCTGTGGTATGTGTACAGCTTGCTGCTAATTAAGTTATTCTAACACAAATTGACTTAATCCTAGAGCTTCCGTTTTTCCCACCTCCAGTCAGCAGAACCCAGTTTTGTTGCCATGGCATAATCTTGTGGAGGAAGGGAATTTAAATAATGCCACTGGCTGTGCATGACCCCTGGCCACTCAGTGCATCGTCTGGAAATGTGTAACTGCAAATGATGAGGGAGCCATTCCAGTGCTTTGCGGGCTCAATAAACCATTTTGTACATACATGAGCAATAGAAAATAATGTGAACAAAAGCTGCCACTGCACAAGACAATAGCAGGAGGAGACATGGCAAACTTAGAAAAGGGTGTGTGTGAGTGGGTGTGGGTGAGTGTGAGAGAGACAGCCAGGGAGTACCCTTCCCACGAGAGAAAAGAAAACAGAGCTGGACCTTTGCAGACTGCAAGCCAAATATTCGGACGGCATGGCTTCATGGGCTTCAGCTGAGTTATTCTGATTTATATTGTCTAGATATCTCTGCTTGATAACATAAAATAAAGCTTTTCCAAAGCAACACAAAATTTTATTTGGTAATAGCTAATATAGGTGTCACGTATCCCCTATGACAAAATAAGCAAATGTCAGACAGATATTTTGTTCTATGCCAGTTGCTCAGTAATACAGTGTTAGTGGTTCTCAAATCTGAGTTAGTCCTCTCCTGCGCACGGAAACTGCTAGGTAAACACTGGATTTTCTAAAACAAGCAAAGAAACAAAACCCCCAATCCAAACCTAACAACCCCAAAATAAAAACTCTCAATGTTTAATCATTTGTTCTGATTGCTCTTCAGATAATATTGTGCAAATGTAAACTTAGCATTGCTATATTTCAATGTTTAAAAAAACCAGCATGAAAGCAACATCTGATACGATAGCTAAGGGATTTATGTTAGCTACAGTTTTCAATGCATCTTGTTACAAAAGTCTTTGAGAAACACCTTTGATTGTGTACACATTTGCTTCAGTCTCTAGATTTACTACTACTTCTAAAGGAGATGTGGTATTGCAGTTATAAATTTTCATTCACACTAGTTATCAAAGGATGACTCATTTTCTGAAGTTTATTACTTAAAGATAAAAATGACCTTTGAATTTTAACTTGTATCACACAGGCTTCTCAGCCCAGCAGGGATTTTATTCTGTAACATGTGGAGGGGGAAAAGAATATGTCAAAGAGTTTCTAAGTTACCAAAGGAAAGAAGCGTAAGAAGATTTTTTGTTCTTGTGTAAGTACAAAACAGAGCAGATCTTTATTCTTTTTTGTAGGTCACAAGACCATAGGAGTATATAAGCACTCTCACTGTAGTAAACTGTTTTATACAAATATATAGCCATGTAATATATAAGAATGCATATTCACATACAAGTACTTACACTATCCCCCAAATATTAGCATTCTTCATATAATTTGTGCACACAGTGGTTTCATATCCCAAAATGTTTTGCTGGGTTTTCCTGCTGTAATGCCAGTTGCTTGGGCACTGTGACAGTCTAATTGCGTCAATCTCAGTCTGGGAACAAACTATGAATACAGCAGAGCAAAATCCACAAAGTGGATTTACCGCCTTCTCACTGCAAATGATTTCCTAATTTAAAGGAAAACAAATAAGGAAAGCAAAGGGAACTCAGCCATGAAAAGGAGGAAATCCTGCCACCACCTTTCAAACCCCTTCAGCCCACTCCCCCACCCCACTCATTATCACACTAAATGCAGCAAAAGTACTAATCCCTGAGCTCAGGCAAAGCACAAGGAAGCCTTGCTGTGGGGCTGCCTGCTCTTTGTGCCCTACAACCAGTGCCAGTGCAGCTCCCATAGAAGGATGCATGCTCTTTGCCCAGAATTGACACAAGGGCTTGGCATGAGTGAGAACCCAGAGCTGTGCCACGTAGACCCCATACAAACTGGCTTATGTGAGGAGCCCAAAGAAGCTCCACTTAGCCGGTACAGCTGCAATGCCCGGGTAGGCAAACAGGTAGAAGTGTGGTCTTCTAGCAGCCAGGGACATGACTATGTAAAAATGGTACTCAGTGCCTCTGCTGGTCTAATGCAACTAATTACCTGATGCCAAGTGGAGATCAACAGGCTGATCCCCACCACAGGACACATCCGACCACCCAGAAGATGGGGAGTGGCTATTTGAGAAGAAAGCCAGGCAGCTCCCAGAGGCTGCCAAGAGCTTTGAGGACAGGGCTGGTGGTCAGAGGCTGCCTGTTCAGCAGCTGTTCCCTCTCACCTCCTGGCCATCCCACCCACCACTTCTCCCATCTGCAGGAACAGCCTGGCTCTCTGTGGCACATGCAGAAGGGTGTGTATTTCTCTGATGGAGAAGAACCAGAAAACAGGCAGGAAACAAGCTGCTACCAGAGGGGCAGCTTGCAGGGGTGGTTCCAAACAGGATATGGGTCCAAGAGCTCCTAAACTGGACTACCCACTCTTGCTAATCTGCACCCTTCTTGCATTCACCCTGTGTCCCTCAGGTAATTCCTACTCTAAGGTTGTCAATCTCCTTTGCTAACAACAGGCAGGGAGAGGAAGTGTTAATGTCTGATCTGTGCCAGGTCGGCAGCTGTATAAACCGGTGTAGCTCCACTGAATCTGATGGTGCCATGCTGAGATATTCAAACTGAATGGGTGGCTCTACATGAAAATTTTATAAAAAGCCATGTGCTTATATCTGCACAGTATAACTCTCCAAAAATATCCAGAAACCAAATTCAGTTAGCCTTGCTGAGTACATCACAACAGCAGCAAACATGTTTGCCTCTGTTTTGTCTTACAATATTAAAAACATGCCTAAACCAGGAACGTTACAGTTTAATAACTCTAATCCGAACATGCATTTGTGCACCAGAAGAATCACTCTCTAAAATATGTCATTAATGCTGTGAACAAACAAAATTACAGGATGAGGATGGACTCTCTCCTCTGTGGGGCTGAACAATTTCTCTGGCAACTTCTCTCTTGCCTGACTCCAAGGGAGGCAGAGGTGTGCAGTCCTGAAAGGACTGGCTCAGCACCTTGCAAAACTGAACTTTAGTTGACCAGCTAACCGGATTTCCAATATGTCTTACTAACAGGCTGCAAGGCTCTCCCTGAGTGCAAGAAAATCCTAAAAATAATATGTCCATCAGAGAGGAATTCAGAATATTCCTTGTCTTCTTCCTCCTCTGAAGCAGCAAGGGAGGAGTGGTGAAGCAGGGGACTACTGACCTAGCAGCAACGTAGAGGGTCCTGTTCATGACCAAGACCAGCTGGATGTCCAGCCGGTGCCTCTGCGTGGTGTTCCGCCCTGGTTTGTGACCCACAAACACCGGATACTGTCTTGTATCTGCAGGAAGGGAAAAAAAAAAAACAGGGTCAAAAGAGAATCACAAGCTGCAACATTGCTAACATGGAGCACCATGGGGCCCAGCTACGGCCAAAACCTGTTTTTTCTGTTCTGCCCCAGCAGCACAACCTGGGGTTGGAAGGCATGAGCACAGAGGGCTTCTAGGTTACAGTCTTTGCAGCTGTGAAGGAGAAAGTTATCACCTTTGTAGAAGGTGAAAATTGTGAGGTTTTTTAGAGCATAAAGCTGTTCTGGAGCTCTTGGCACATAGGTACACAGCCCTTTCTCAGTTTTTCTTTCACTGCTTGCAGAGCTTAAATGGTCGCTCCTGGATGCCAAAGTGTGTCTAGCAGGACAAAGCTGTTTCACAGTGGCCCATCAATCACAACAATGACTGGACTGGTAGTGGTTAAAGCAAAAGACTTAGCTCTCCTTGGTTCTAACTGCCAGCTCCCTGGGTTTCCTACACGATTTGACTGCCATCATAGAACAGCTGTGGGGATTTCTGAGAAACAGTGGGAAACGACCATTTGAACTTTATAAAATCAAAGTCACTGCATATTATTTTGGCAACAAGTCTGATACTCTAGTTCTTCTGGCAACTGGACAACAATACTGACTGGAAGCCCTGTACTGAGCTTATGCTATCAACAAGTTTGCTTTCGCCCTCGACTCTACCAGTCAGCAAGAGCATTTATTCACTTTATTTTCATTATTTTTTTGGTGAGACCTCAGTATACACGGGGTCTGCAGTTGCTCCCCAGATGATCTGTGTGTACAACCTGTAACAACAGTGAAGAGTTCTGACCAAGGGCCACCTTGCTGTCAGACTTCATATGAATACATGATCATGACATCTAGATGCACAAACCAGGGAGCTAGTTAAGTAAACAAAATGACAGAAGACAGGAGAAGAAATATCTGATGAGCATCATCATCAGTGCAGAACTGCTGCATGTGCATGTTAGACAGAGTGGACTACCACCTATCTTTGTCTGAGCCTTTTCCCCAACAATATGCTTTCCCAGAAACCTGGAGCTGTTTGAGGGAGTCTATTTCTTCAGAAACTCATCTACTGCTTTAGTGTTTTCAGCTATTGTTCTCTGAAAGTATTTTCCCTGTTACGTATTGCTTCACAGCATGGTTTTAATAAAGCACCTGAGAGTGCCATGTGTCAGAAAGCCTGGTGATAAAACTGGATAGAAACAGGAACTTCCCTGAAAACCAGATGCTGAGAACTCTTGGAGAAACAAATCAAGAGAGCCCAGGCAAGATTTACATTCAAAAATTTAATCCTTCTGACCAGGTCCTACATGCAAAATGACTCTGTAACTCATGGATCTAACATGAGCTGGGGGCCTGTACATTCATGTGCATTTCAGCATGCCATGCCACAGAGGAAAAAGTTATCCCGTGTTGCATCTTTCCAAAAGGATCAAGACTGGCTATTTCTGCATTAGCAAGGATGATTAGCATCACCCTTCTGGAGGGTGAAAATGTTGGTGCTAAAGACCCAGTGGTCACACTAGACATGTTTCAGCAGGGTTTGCTTCAGAGCAGTTCTGCCCTATTCTTGTACACCTGATGCCTGTCAGCATTTGGAGCACACCAAGTATGCCACTGGAGTCTGTCTTTCAGCTTGCTGTTACCCAAGACAGACAAGTTTACGGGTGCTAATGCCACCTTAAAGCACAGTAAGCAAAGACAATCAAGAGATTCACTTTAAAATCAAATTCCTGATCCAAAATAGGCTAAACATTAGCTTACTCATTGCTGACTTGCTACTCCTTAGATACTTTTACAGACCCAAGACTAAAGACCTCCTTTTAAACACCTGGACCTTTGGGACCTCGTTAGACTTTTTTTTGCAGTAAATGTAATTGAGCTGAGGTAAATGTGAAAAAATCATTTTTGCTAAGCCTGACCTCCATGGCAAAATGCACAGAAAACTCTCCACCTGTTTAGCCAGAAAATCTCAACACTGATTCGCAGCTGTCTGTCACCCTAGATTTTGGAGAGTTCATCAGTTACTGTCAGTAAGAAAGAAGAGAGATTCTGTTATGAATGATTCTTTGTCTTAATTTGCTTTTATGCTACATTTCCAGCTTAGCAAAACATGCCTAATGTTAAAGCAGAATCCATCTAAACTTAAAGAAGTAAGTTCAATTATTTGTATTAGACCAACAAATTATGTTTCAGAGGTCAGCTACTTTAGTGTGTTATGCTGGATACTCTGAGGTGCTTCACTGGTTATCCAGAACTACATTTGCACAAGTCAGGTGAGGGACACTTTGATTACAGGGTGGGAACAGGAAGAAGGCTTCCTTCCTTTGCTGCTGGATAGAGCAAGATATTTGGTTTGATTATACTACTGAAGTGTCTCTGAGAAGGAGAATGGCTGTAGTTTTGGAAGATCAAGCAGTTTACCACCCAGTAGTCATAAGTCAACATGAAAAAGTTGTGTTCCTATATTAATATCTGAGAATGTAAATTGGCTGATCTGGAAAATGTCAAGAAAAGCAACTTTCTTCATTGCAACTGTAACAAAACACTGTTGATTTGAAGTCCCCTGATCAATATAAAAAAAATTAAGTCCTCTGGCCTCTTATACTTACAGTTGCCATGCGAAATACTGATCGGCTCAGAATCTTCTGGGAAACCAGCCCCAGCAAAGTGTAGCAGTGTGAAATATAGCAGCAAGGCTTCTGACCTCATAGTAGTTCAGCTGGGAGGCTTCACTTCTTCACTTCACCCTGTGGAAGACAAACAAGGGCTTCAGTGCCTTCTATCAATTCAGTTTTAACCACTGCATACAGAAAGCTAAAAAGAGTCAATAGAAATTAGAGGGAGCTTTCCTTCTCCTCAAGCCTCTCACCATACATGAGGAGGTATGTCAAGTTCCTAAGCAGAAACTGGTCTAACAGGCCAGTTCCCTTTAGCTGGTGCCCCAACAGTGCCACATCTTGCTTGAGGATAGCCTTAAGTATCTGTGAGCTACAAAGAATTTTCTGCCTCAGCTGCTTATATGCAATAGAGAAACTTCATCTCCTGCATGATCGACAGCTGACAATAGTTTTCCAGGAAATATTTTGTTTTCCCCTTCTTTGGTTTACATAATTAGATGATGACATGATGACACACACCATAAATAAAAAAAGCACACTACATTATTCTGGTTAAAAAGAGATTAAGGGTTATACTACAGTACTGATTCATACCCTGCAGAGTTGTGAATCAAGTGAAGAAACACTGAGAGAGCCTATGGATCATGCAGAACATGTCATTGGGCTTTACCATAAAAATATGTACCCATAAATTTAGGTGCCATAAACCCAATACTCCAACTTGTGATAAAATAAGGGAGAACAGAACTGTCTGAAACCAGTGTTTTTTTTCCCTGTGTTCAACTGATGCATGCCCTTATTCACATTTCATGTACAAAAATATCCCTAAATTTTGAAGATAAAAGGAACCACAGGGGCCTTTGGATACAGTGAAAGAAAACAGCACATAATACAGTAAATAGCTCATAATTCCCAGGCAAATTTCACAGAGATGTTGATCTGCAGGGGAAATCAGTGTAAAAGCGGGGTTTTCTTTTCATCCCTTCCAGAGTTTCAAACCTTTGATGCCGCCTGCCAAAGATTTCTTTTGAACAAAGCTATTTTACAGTAGTCTGTCAGTCATTCAAGATTTACGGGCAGAAAGTCAAACTTCATAACCTACATAGTCTTTGAAACTTAATTTGGCAAACAAAGTGCTAACTTGCCCTTCTGCAACACCATTTAATATTAGATACCTATGCCTCCTTTCTCAATGCCAAAAAAAAGCATTAACAAGTCTTGAGTGTTGCATTTTCATTTTTAATTTCACAGACACAGCTGATCCCTCATCTTTTACCCAATTGAAAAAAGTCACAATAATTAATTTGCCTTATCAGATATTTGCTTTTAAATAAAATTTCAGCTCCTATAACTGGATTGGAATAGGGACTCTGTTGCAGGGTGATACAGTCCATAAGGACTAATGATTTATTATACTCTGTGTTTGCCTATTATTATTCAAACACACAAATTGGAAGCTTGGCTGATTCTCTATTTCTATTAACAAAATAACTGAGAGACCGAGTTTGACTGAGACTAGAAAAAATAAAATTTAATGTAAGGCAATGACTGACACCTTAACTGAACAAAGTGTCAGGCGGATGGCAAAGGATAAAAATAGCGAGAATAAATGCAGCACAACGCAGACACTGTCTGTCTATTATACCTTATGTGAGAATGCATACTAGAATATACTATGTACAAGCCCCAAAAGAAGCATTTCCATCTAGCACTGGGTAGGCCGATAGCTGTGTATGATTACTGACACAGCTATGTCTGCCTGCAGACACTTTCTTTACCTGTTTCCTCCATTTGTCTCTTTAACCACCTCCTACATTTTGTCTTGACTGTTAGCTCTCTGGGGCAGGAACTGTTTCTTTCTATTTGTTTCCATTCCCAGTGAAACATCATTTGGAGCCCTTAGGAATGCCCAAAGTAGAAATAAGCAGCAGAAGTAAATATAATACTTGGAAACACAGTTTCCTTCAAAAGGTTTGAATTAAAAGTAAGATATACACATTAAAGGGGTTAAATCCTTTGTATCTACACAATTTTTCAAAATGTAATTTTGACACCTTAAAAATTTTGCCCCTGTAAGTAGTCTAGAAAGTGACAAAGTGTCTTATCTCAATACACAAATAGACTGAAATTCGTTCCTTCTTGAAATTGTTACAGTCCAAGGCAGACGTCTTTTCTGAAACGCACATGAGGAGCAACAGTTTAACGGGAAGGACTTATCAAGCAATCCAATTCTTCCACTTAAACCTTATTCATCCACAGTATCAGTCTGCAGGCTGACAATTCAAAGCACTTGGCTCACAGTGAGACTCTGGAGCATAAGAATAGCTAGTTTCTGTTACTCCCTATCAGCACATCATCCACTATCTGACAATGTGTGCATGCTATGAGGAAAGTTGTGGTACTGCAGACTTATCATTGCCACTCCACTTTAGAGCTTGAAAAACTTCTCCCATGGATGATTCTGCACCATCATTCCCCACTTCTCATTCAGATATGTGTACTGCTCTGCGTAAAGATATATGGGAGGCAGCTTCCATGAAAATGAACAATGTCCAGCATGCTTATTTTGTCATTTTATGTACATGTTATTGGTTCAGATTTTTTTTCTTTTACTGGAAAAGAATTAACTGACAAATGAACTGACATATTGCCTTCTAACAAAGACCAGATTAGTGGGGTTTTAAGTATATGAAATTCTCCATCACTCTTAAGGGTAGCTTCTGGGGAAGAAAAGAGGGAGAAGAGAGAAAAAAAGAATAATTCTCTGTTGCTCTAGTGCTAACACTAGAGCACTTAGAAGTTGTTCAAATTCATACAAATTAAATGCAAAATGTCTACTTTGATCTGTCAACAATTCAAGTGAACTACATATCTGTATCTATGCCTGTGCCAATACAGTAACGTCGAGTAAGACTCAAGTTGCATCCAAAAGCAGCTTTTTACTAGGACATAATTATTGAAACATAACATTACTTCTACTGTTCTTACAATGGAGGAAAGAGCTCTACTGTTTCAGTGGAATTTCAGAAAAGTGCTGATTCAAGAAGGTCACACTTATTTTTAGTACAAATTTTCTTTTCAGTGAATACTCAGCTCTGGTTGGGCTCCTGGGAGTGATGCAAATGTTCTCACTTGCAACTGTGCTGAAACTACTTTCTAATCAAAAGTGCATGCGAACGCAGTGTCTGATGAAGCATGAGTAGCTAGACAGTGATGCTGAGTGAGTACAGGCACTGACTCCAAATAGAAGTTTTGCAAAAATCAACGGAGAGATCTTCAGTCAATATAGACCACCTGCAGTTCAGTCTGGCCTGCATTAAGCCATACTGGTTGAGAGAGAACTGGCTCTGAGAACTCCAGTTCTCCCTGTTCAAAACATTGCTCCTGTTGAAGGAAGCTAGTGGTGACAAGAAGGGTGAGTTTTGGTGGTGTTCTTTTATTAGCAGACGTGCTAATAAAATACAGCCCTGCAAATATTTAGGAGCATGTTTTATAATCTATGTCTAATGCAGTCACTTGTAGCCATTGAGTTGGTTGAGTAGATCAGATTTCTTCCAAGCTTCAAAAAAACACCAACTAATCTGCTTCTTGCATGCCTACGGTCAATGCAAATATAACTTTATGCAAGATACTTTGGTGCTCTGATTCTTCTTTCTGACTTGGTGGTTTCAAATACCTATGTAAGATGACTTGTTCTGGTTACTTCTGTGTTCCCTCCTTTTTGTCGTATTATGATTAAGTATAAATAAACCATATGACCTCTTAATGTATATACAAATCAAAGTTTTACCTTCCTAGATGAAATAAGTTTTTCTGTTTGTACACTGCAGCCCAAAGGTGAACCATGTCTAAGTAGGATGTTTGGATACTAGTGCAATATAGTTGCTAATCCTACTGTATTTACTAACTCAAAGCCTATGTATATATATACATACACATACATATTTACATATACTCTGCCACACACACATAGGTGCTTGTCATAGCGGCATTTAACTTTGTAACAATCATGCTGCTGGCATGAAGGAGTTTCTCAAGCTAACAAAGTAATGATCATTCCAAATAAAGGAGAAAAGTTTGATTCTATTGTGCCAAGTGTCCTCCACTATGGTTATCTGTGGCTATGTGAGCCAACAATATTTTAACATTTAGTGACCAACACTCTGGGTGGAAATGCATATAGAATAGCTGCTTGGCTAAGGAAATGATGACATGGCTGCTGCCATAATCATGTAGTAACCGGATTATTGTATCTATTGCTTGCAAATTCCAGAAAGGTTATAGAAATCACAGGAAAAAATCCTAAATGGAAGAGCTAACTTCCTGGTAAACTCCACAAAAGTGTAAGGCCAAATTTGATCTTGAGAACAAATTCAGCAGCAACAGCAATGACTCTGTGTAGACACTCTATAAATAACTATTGGAAGGGACACTCTCCCATGTTAGAAAACCTCCCATCTTGTTGCTTTGGCCTCATTGTACGTTCAGCTAACCTCAGCATAACTCCAAGTAAAATCAAAGTATGTAATCATGTCAGAATTCTCCAATTTCACAGTAAGCCTGATCAGTAATGGACAGATCTTGTTACATTCATTTATTACAAACCTGCTTTATACCATGATGGTTTGTGTTCATACACAACAGCTGCACTTCGATCCACAAATTATTAAGCTTAATGTGAGAATTATCAGACAAAATTCAATGGTCTGTGTTATGCATGAAGCAAGACCAGAAAACCTAATGGCCATAAAAAAAACATGACTATTTTAAACAAATTCTTTAATCTCTACAAACTTGTAGAAATAACTTATTCTTCAAAAAGACAGCAAGTCTAGTAAGAAGGAAGAGCATTTAATCAAACAGTAAGGAAACTAAAAAAATGAAGCTAGATGAATCTTCTTAAGTACTGCATAAGATAAAACACATGACCAGAAAAGTAGCAACCTCTGTGAACTGGCCCTGGAAACACTCAGCAAACTGCCCTTATCACATTCAGCATTTTTTATCCTGGGAAAAGCAAAAGAACCATAAAAAAGCAGGAAGAAACTGATTTGAGTTACATAACAGAGGTAACAAAAACATTTGAGATTCTCCTGCTGCAAGAGCTTTAAAGGCATGCAAGTGAAGCAGAAACCCAAGTCCTACTTCAGTGTCTCACTGAAAGAGACTTACAGAGCAAGATCTATCTACCCATACATAAAAAAGCCTGTATTGATCTGCACAGCACATGCTTTGCCATGCTGAAGGCAGAGTGCACAAACCAGTCGGCCAACCTGGTTGCTGTTCCCTGCTATGGTACAGATTTGCCGTGCAATGCTGGCAAGCATCTTTCATCTCCTTTGGCTAAGCCTTTGGAAATCTCTGAGTGGAAGACGCTGTTACTGCTATTTACCCCTTTAAATTCACAGTTCCTAGAAAGTGAAAGACAAGAGTTCTGTGCAAGTCAGAGAAAGGAATTAGGAATAATGCAACAACAACAACAAAAAGAGAGGAGTACAACCTGCAGGCTGCAGCTTCCAGAAAACAAGCAGTTAGGCTGGCACAGCAGAGCTGTTCAGGAGAGCATCCTTTGTCTATGCCTGTTCGGGTGGTGGGCTAGCTGCTGCTCAGTCACCTCACATGGCTGGCTGCACCTGGCAGCAGAAGGGATCATGTGAAATGCCCAGGCTGAGTGGTGCAAAGGGGATCAGACAGATGTGAGTGAACAGAAGCTCAGCGGGTGCTTGGGGAGCTCAAGAGAGAGAAGACACAAGTGGCTATCAGCAATACACAGCATGCAGTGCCAGACATTGCAACCGAATTGGCACGTGGGAGGACAGTGCCTGGGATGGCCAGCTTTTTCGCTGATGCTGTCCTTTCTCTAACAATTGCTGATCGGTCACCTGAATGGTGGTGCAGGTGGCCACAGACACTTAATGTCAGCTCTGTGTCCATCATCACTACCAAGTCCAACATCTTTTTGTGACCGATGGTTTCGCCATCATTCATCTTTCCTCTCCTGTCCTGCTCCTGTTGTCTCTACAGCTGGCCATTCATTTCATGTGGCCAGAAAAGCACTCTAGCACTCCAGGTAGCTGGCCCTTATGCCAGAGAGGCTGGTGCATGAATGCATTGAGGTAATCACCTGTATTCTTTCAAATCACATGGTAACAAGGGGTTGCTCCTGAATGCTGGTGAGGGGAGGGAGGCAGCACCCAAGGGAAGTCCCAACCTGTCTGGCATCCCTATTGACCCTGGATTATGTGTATGAAGCACACTCTCTCTCATCTTTTATGCATATCAAAAAGTTGTCCCTGACCATAAGAGGAATGCATGGGTGCGCTCTGCTATACATGCTTTACTATCATTTTAATTAGATTCAGTATTGCTTACTCATTGTCCAGCTGCTGTGGGCTGCACGCCAGACGTTACGATTAGGTCCAAGGGAAAGACACCAATGGGAGTGATTTTGCCTCATATAGTAAGCCACAGAATCTACCTTCATTAAAAAGAATAACACAAACTTCATTACTAGTTTGATGAAACACAGATACATGGACCATGCAGATCTTCCCACTAAGACTTGAAATAAGATGCATTTAAAATAAAATTTCAGCCAAAATACAAAGTACTTTTCACACAAGTTTCAGGGGTACTTGCTTATTTTGTTCAGGTTTGTGCAAATGTTGAGTCCTTACCAGCTTTCCTCTCCCCTCACTGGCAACTTTACAAGGCCATACATCACGCACAATAATGTCAGCTATGATATGTAACATCACTACCTCCTGCTTTGGTAAGTGATAAGCTGAAAAGATTTGGACAACCCCCAGGCACTACTGATGAGCCTCGGCCTGCCGAACGGTAGTAGCAGGTGTCAAGACAGTAGGCAAAACTCAGCATGCTTAATGCTGGCAACCTGTCTTGTCAAGATCAACATTAGCGCTCAATCCAGTGCAGTCCAGAAAGAAAATGCAAAGAACAAATGGAGGCCTAAATAGGAGAAACCTTCTGCTGACCTGAGTGAGACATCCCTGATGACTGCAGCGTTAATAGGATGCTGCTGTTCAGAGAGGGAACAGTCAGATGGAAGATGAACATGTCCCAGATGGAATTAGAAGCATCTCAGGCCTATCGATTTTGGTTGTAACCTTTACTGTAAACAGTCCACGGGGGCCTCATCAGCCACCTGTTCAGTGATATTTGCATTGAAATATAGAGCCAACGCAAATGAGAAAATGGCCACAGTTCCTTGCTAAAGCATCTGCTCTGTTCCATCCCTCTGTCTATGCATCACCAGCAGCAGCAAAGGTACAGGTTTTAGAGGAAGGGGTAAGGCAGTGGCACTAGCTTTCTCACACAGCAGCAGAAACAATGAACACTCAATTTATCATTCTGTTGATGGTGGCGGTAGTGGTATTATATCATGCAATATTTCACTTTCTAATAATTGCTCAGTTTTATACTGAAATCAGGCTTGCCAAAACTGGGAGGAAAGCCATCTGTGCCTGGAGGATGACTGCCAGAAACATTTGCAATTTTATTTTGGGGTTATAAACCTGCAGAATGGAACAAAGGCAATGCCTAAATAACCCCTTTCACTCACCACCCCCAACCACACAGCAACAGACCTAACTCTGGAACAGCTTGGTCAGTCATTACAAAGATGTCTTTATTATTTTTAAAAGCCTCACTCATTTAAGAGATAAAAATAGCTCTATTGATTATTTGTGGGACTTCAGCAAACCTCTGTCAAGATTTTGAATTGATTTAAGAGCTAAATGTAGCAATCACTGCCTTTTGACAGGAGAGAACGCCATTTCTAATATATACTTTGCTGTTTCATCTCAGCATGCTTAATAGAAAACAGATACACTACCAGCAACACCATTACTCTCCCCAACCCTAACTTTGCCTGGGAAATATCAGTGCTAGTCAGCTGACCATTCCCTCATCTGATGGATGGAATAAAAATTATGTAGCTGCAGGTGACCCAAAGCTGTAATGGGAAAGAAATGTGGCCTCCCTTTGTTTTCCTCTCCTTTTAGATAACAAAGGTGGAACATGAAGCCTGATACATTTTCACAACAATATTAACAATTGTCACTGATTAAAAGTTTGACATAGCCCTGCAGACACTGTCTCAGCTGCCACATGCCTGCTGTAAACATAATGTTAGAATCAGGCAGTAATCCTAAAACAATCCCTACAGTTCAGCCAGCTCTTAAGGTTAGATTTTCTCAGGTACTTAGCATTTGCTTCCTTTCACTGTTGGTTCATATCTAAATGGATTTCAACCCTTCTTCACCCTCTAACCAGGAAGGAAGACTTAATTTCCAGTCCTCTTATGTCTGCTTAGCAGATCAGATCAATATACATGGGCATAGGTTAACTTTGAATAAAAAGTTAGGATTCCATAGAACATATCACTGTGTTTAAAGCTCAACGTAATTACAAACAGTTCTCCTTTGCTTTTTGTTAATGCAAGAAATGCTCACACATTTAATGCATGAACCCCGGCTATATTCTTCAGGAAACTCACCCCATTTATTTGAAATGAAAGTGTCCATTTTTTAAGGTGATAAAACAGTAGAGGAACGCAAATCCTCACATTTAAGTTAGCTGTTAAGTAATCAGAGCACACTGCTTAGCTTTCATGCAATTTGGTCAGTTCTGGACCTAAATGCATTTATGTAAAAATTGACTCATTAACCTGGCTTCATTCACCATGAGTAAAACACTAAGTCTTGTCAAGAGCATTTTTTCAAAAGGCACGAATCAACTTCGGCATGAAGTGATTTGATACAACATCAAACTATGCCCCTACCCTCAAAACGTGAATGAACTGTACTGTAACACTGCAAATATGAAGAACAGACATTACCATTTACGTACTACTTACTCCAGCTGTAGACACCATACTACCCAAAAGTGCTTTGCCCCAAGCCACCTCTGGAGAGCCCACTGCTTGTTCCCCACTGCAATAGTCTAGTCATGGCAGCAGGGAAACAGGCCAAACCTCAGCATCATATTCTGGGGAAGGCTGCTCAGCACAAGGACATGCAGACACATTGTGGTCAGGCAAGCTGACTCTTACAAGCAGAAAAAAGGGTAAAGCTTTTAACTCTGGAAATCAGACAAACTCATCAGAATAAATTACATTTGTCCCTGACAAATAAAAAATGCAGGTAAGCAAACAGTTCTCAATATGTATTTATAATTTTAGCCCCTAATTTGTTTTTGAAATCAGTTTTCTCAGGTTTCTCTGCTCCTTGCAGAAGAGCAAGAAATAGAAATGAAAAATATCCACAAAACAAATGTAATCCCTGAGGGAAATTATTAAAATGCCTGTGGATACGCACAGCAGTTAGGGGAAAAACACAGAAGACTCAAGTGTTAAGAAAACAATAAAATTAACTGGGAACATTGTCTCTCAGCACTATCTCTGACATCTCTCCCCCTCAGACATCCATTCATTCACATGTGCCCATACACTCACAGACATTCACCCAAATTTAAAAGGCTCAGCTACCACAGGAAAGGTTGTTTATTAAAACTTTAGAGAAATTTCATAGATCTCTATCTTTCATGATTACTCATAGTTGCCCAAATTTTTTGCTGATATTTTTGGAAACCTTAAAGAAGTAGAATAAATCTGACTCTGAGACAGAAAATCTATGTAGTTTGCTTTTCCTCTGAGATGAGCATGATACTTGCAATAATCCAGTTCCTGCAGTTTGCTAGTAATTGCTAGCTGCAAGTGGCAGACTCTGAGCTTTGCTCTGCCTAGATTCATGCCCAACAAATTCCCAAATTTTACATCATATATAATCCAAACAGCTTTATGGACAAGTTAATACAAGAAAGTACCCTATCCTCAAGAATGCCTTTTGAGTAAAGGGATTACCTCAATATGCCGACATGACACATTTTTCACTCTTCATTCCACCACTTCAGAGTTATGAAGAAAACAGAAGGCAAAGCAAGAAGCCAGTAGATACATAAGAAAAATCATACTTCCAGGATACTGCTGAGACAAATGATATTGTCTGTTAAACTGGACATAAGGTTAATTACTGTAAGTCAATTTATTTTAAGGGAAAATGTTATACGTAGATATCATCAATTAACCTATGAATATAAAAATCACAATTCCTGTAATTAATAAAACAGTGCAAGACCACTTTAGTTACTGGGGTTCTGTTATTGAGAAGAAACATGAACTATCAGAAGTGATTTCAAGGGCAAACTTAAAATTGAGGTGGTGTGGGTCAGAAAAAGTAAAAAATAAGATTACGGTTAGACAGAGATGAGCCCCTGCACCACATAAAATACACTAGTCTCTTCTGACACACATTCACCCACATACTGAGGAAGACAAGCATCCTTACACATTTGTTCACACCTGCTTCTTAGCACAGCATGAGAGAATTAGAGCAGCATAGAAAAGGAAGTCAAAGCAGCATTGACAAATGCCTGTAGTACAAGTAACAAAAGCAATAGCTCTGTTATTATGTGCTTTATTTCTTTGGAAAAGCTGTGGAGAAAAAGGTTCAGTGTAGCAACAGAGAACAAGCCCACTGAGTAGGAGTGCCTGAATGGGGCATGATGGATGAGCTTCCTTGCGGATAGGAAAAGCCTCTAATCCGTTCTCCAGCTCATTGGTAGAGCAAGGCAAAGTTGTTCTTTTCTTCTGCGGAAAATATCCTCTGCCTTTTCGATATCATGTGCAGGGTTTTTCCAAAAGACAATTCAGACTGTCACACAGATGAGACAGCAGCCTGCTTCCAGGTCCTGTGCTAGGGCAGGCTCAGCTACGCAGCCCAAAACCCTGCAGCAAGACAAAGACCTTTCTATATTGCACGTGTTTCCTATGGCTATTTTAGGAATGATTGGCTGCATTCAGGTTCCAACTGCAAATAAGGAGATATATGGGAAGAGAAGTAATTTTCATGGCACCAGCACACAGCTAATGACTGATGCCGAAAACATCATTACTAATATTCCAGCTAATTTTGTGGAGTTGAAAAAAACCAACATTGTGTGCAGCAGACAGAATGCAGCCATCATCCTAGCAATGAAATAACATCCACCAGCACCAGGACGGAAACACTGTCACTCTGGGATTCACTGAAGAAAGTTTGGCTCTAACTGAAATACTAAGGCTTTCTCAGACAACCAAAGACCTATTCCCAAACCTCTTCTCCCCCACCCACTCCCTGCAGCTTCACTCCTTAAAGGTGGGGGCTGCAGGAAAAGCAATGGTTCATTAGCTGAGTGCATCTATGTGAAATCAGTAAGATTACTTGATGAGCACGCACACAGAGTTACAAGGTTTTAACAAGTCTGCCAGGTGTCTTTGAACCCAAATGAATCCTTCCTAGCTTGTGTGACAGAACAGAAATTCCTGTGCAGGAACAGGGAAGACAGCATAGTTGGCAAACTGCTGCTGTTATTTCTTACTCTGCAGTTCTGCTGCTTATGTGATTTATATCAAGTGCTGCAGAGAGAGTTTCCTCTAACTTTGGGTTGGCCTCAATAACGTGGACATTCAGCTGATCAGCTGCCAGGAGCTGATCTACAGCCAAGACCCAAATTCCTCCCAGTAGATAGAAGAGAAAAAAAAAAAAAACCACAAAAGACATTAGATCAGAAAATCAATTTACTTTTAAATGAGACTGAAGGCTCTATGCATGGACTGTGCTGAACTCACTAGAAAAGCTTGAAGAGATGCAGGTTGGCATCAAGGCATGACGTTCCTAACTGGACTCCAATCTGGCAACCCCATGTCAAGCCTTGCTTACATGTATGGATGATGTCTCACAGATTATGCTTCCTTACACCACAGAGCAGTGACTCTCCAGCTTGCAGTACAGACACACAGTTAACAGCTACAACTAAAGGGCATTGGCTTGTTTTTATTTACGCCAGTGGAAATGCTGACACTGATGTCTGCTAGACTGTGAAGTACTGATTCCCACTGGACTTCAGAAAGACTTATAGCTGCTCTGCAGCTCATACCATCTGCATCAGCTCAAGGGTGATGTTGCTTTAGCTATTTATAAGCCTTCCAATTATAGAGAACTGTATATATTTTATACTTTCATGCTCATACATACAGAATACACATCCTTACATAAAGACTCAGATGAATTCTGCTCACTTTATATGGCTTTTGGGCAAAGTCTCCTATCTAACATGAGGAAATGGAAATACCACATCCAAATTTCCTATGACATTTGAGGTTACATCTTTTAAAAAGATTATCTTTCAAAGAAGAAATTCTTTTTTTGGTTTGAATTCTTGTTTTCTTAGAGTAAGCAAATTAGATGCTCTTGATCATACTCCATTCTAATTTTTCTTGTTAAAATCTGTCTGTGAGCAATTCAAAACAGAATCTCATGGGTATTATTCTTCTGTGGTAAACATCACTACATTGGCTTTAAGTAAAGAGAGTATTCTTTGCACACGTGTGTGCCTATATTCAACCTGTGCTTGTGAAAAAGTCAATTTTGCAGTGTCTCTGACTATATACATTGAAAATTTCTGGTATCTTGAACAACAGGACCAATACCACCTGTAAAATTGTCTGTGATGGCTCAATGAAAAAGCTGTCTGGAAGAAGACTTCTCTCAATGACTTGCAGCAACAAAGGGATCCGAAAGACATCTCTGCCAGCATTTCCCCTCTTCTGACAGAAAAATATAACTTCGAAAGAAAGCACTTAACCTACAAAATCTTTTCTGGAAGCTCTGAGGGACCCTGTTACCTGACATCTGCTTTAGCTCAGGGTTGTCAGCAATAGCTTTTCCTAGACACCAGCCATAGAGGTACCTCAGTGGGACAAACAGCCCAGAGCTTCTCCACATTCTCACAAAACTTCCAGAAAGGAGAGAGACCTTTATTTAGTTCACTTACCAGTAAGCTATGCTTCCTGTGCATAGAGTCAGAAACATGTCCAGTCACAGAACAAATGGCATTCTCAGAACATGCTGAAGAACAATTTTATTTAAAAAAAATTTTAAAATAAATTGAATATGTTCTCACATATTTAAAAAACAGGGGAAAAGAGGTGGAAATTCATTAATAATTTACAATTACCTCATTGAATAATGGTGCCTGCCACAACTCCCCTCCTTAATTTAGAGCTAAAACCCAATTCTTTTCCCCTCAGCAAATTATTATACTTTTTTCCCCTGGTGTTCTAAAAGAATTACTTACTGTCCCAAACAGGAAGAAACAACTTGCACAGGGTCTGCATGGAGGAGCATGCAGCCAGGAGGGCAACACAAACCTATGACAAGCAAGATGAAGTTGCAAACTGGTGATGCTCTACAATAAAGTGCTTTTATGAAGAGCAGAATTGGTTTGTGAGACTCAAAACTCTGACGTCTCCCTGGTATGGGCTGTGAGAAATGCATGTATGCTTCCTATCTGAATCCTAAGGAGCTCCCCAAATCCCTTCACTTACATACAGGAACTCTCGTAAAAGGACTTGGCTTTCCTCACACAAGAACAGATTTGGCTTTCCTTACACCAGAACAGATTACTCCCCTTACTCACAAACACCCTTACATTCCCCAAAAGCTGAGAATATTATTTCTGCTGCAAGCTCATAGGGACAGATGGTATCTTCCCTCCTTTTTTGGACAGCTTTAAGAAGATTGCTAGTGCTTCACATAAATAAAAAACCACCTCTTGACGATCAAAGGATGACTAAACTTGGAATATACCTGCTAATGTACATTTTAATAAAGCTGACTTGTGACATTATTTCTCTTAGCTGAATGCTGGTAAGCTCTGAAGGCGGGTGTTATACGGGAGAAACCAGGATAGAGAGATGTGGTAGCTTTCTCCCAGGGGTTGGACAATGAATAAGATGGAGAGCAAGCTGCTTCCTCCTGAAGCTCACCAGGCATGTTCCTTCTTTTTCCGCCATGGAGACAGATCAGCTGCTGAGCTTCTTCTCAGTCAATAGAGCTAGGCACCCTCCTCTCCCCTGACCCACCAAAGATAACGGTCTGCCTCTGCCAGGAGTAAAGCGCGTTGCCCTGCTGTGCATTCCCCAGGGGCAGGACACAGTCATCCAGAAGAATTCTGCCTGACTGGAAACGCAAATGAGGGCAGAAATCTTTTCATCACAACTTCCACTTCAGTCTCTTCTCTTGCTATGCCACTTAGAAATACACAAGGTCAAACATATTAGGACAAAAATTAGGACCATCCTCCACAGGCTCATCCTGCCTAGATCTCTCTCAGGTAGGATTAATTGTACCGCATGAACCAACACACACAAACTCTGTAGAAACTTACATTTCCAGTATGCTGCTTTCAAGGTATTTCTAATGTAAATGCAGACAAAAGGTATGCTCTCTTTTATGACAGGCCTGAAATAAAGCAGCTCTAATGATCAAAACCAGATATGACTTCAGAGGTTACACAGTTTTGAATGCAAGGATAAGAAACACCTCCTTTGAGCTTATTCAGCAGCAAGCAGTCTTCCACCTTTCCTCCTTCTTATACCTTTTTCTCTTTGACTCTGCAAATCTATACAATACATGAAATGATGATTTCCTACAATAGCAATTTGATTACTGATTGCTGCTTTGTCACAAACCAACCACACATCATCTACAATCAACCAATGTCCTGCATCAGCTGAATGAAGTAGTGCACTATGCAGTTCTGTCCACACTATCACTTATACTGCTGGCTGGACCCAGCTATAAACTAGAAGGCTGTAACCTATTTTCTGTCTGTCACTGGTGCAGTAATAAAATTTGGGCTACAACATATATGCCAAAATACTGCTTAGGATTAAAGTAGTGCTACCAACAGAAAGACAAAAAAAACCCCAACCTTCACCAGCTGAAGATACTACTTCAGTGGAGCTCCTTTTGGTTATTCTTTCCTAAACTTGTATTTTACCCCAAGAATGCTAGGCTCTGTGAAATTTTTAAGAAGAAAAGGCCTTGTCCTGAAAAGTTTGCAATCCACATAGACAACACATACATATGTAGACAAAGGAAGGTTTTTTTATTTTCACATGTAGAAGGAAAACTGTTCCTACCTGCAGTTCTCTCAGTTCAAATACAAAAGTCTTCTTTGGCCCTGTTCCTTCTTTAAGCAAACATTTTAGTTACTAAACTGTAAAAATATTGACAACATTTTTACAGCATAACAGCATCCATAATAACTGACTTCCAGATCCCAAACTGATCAGATCAATATTTTGGGCTCAAATGCATTCAATGGCTGACCTCCAGTTCAGCACCAAGTCCTTAAAAATTGAATCACGCACACATGCACACACATGGGATGCATTCCCCAAGATAGATGAGTTATTGCTTGCCGTTTCTGTTTCAGCAGGGACATGGCTTCAGAGCACAGTTTTGCAGTTCAAGGAGCGCAAACATGATGATTCATCTCACTGGAAATGTTCAACTCATAAACATGCATTTGTTTAAGTTTTTCCATCATTACCAACTGGTCAGTCAGAGCTATATTTTTTTCTAGCTATATCTACAAAAGTCACCCAAATAATGAAAGAGTTGTTATCAAATTTTTTTCCTGAACATCAGACTTTAGAAACACTCACGTCTGAAAAACCCTGGGCAGGGTCTGGGACTAGATTGCAGAATTCACCACTCAGTCTTGGTTCAGTAACTAGAGAAATGATGCCCCACATTTCTTCAGTTGTCTTATGAAAGTTTTTCTTCATTTTGTCTAATCAATCAAGTTAAACTACATTTAATTATTAGACTCCAACAGCTGGGTTTAACAAGAATAATTTAATCATCACAACAAATTCACACTTAAAAGCAAACCTCTGTCTTGGACAAATTGAAGGTTTAACATGGAGTTACCTGATGATACAACCAAAAGAATATGGTTTCACTCAACACTCACTAAGTTTCAATTCTAGCAGTAACGAAAAGGATGACATTACATATTACCTTTCTTTTTAAAGAAAGAGAGAGACAAAAATTCAGTACCGAAGGAGGACAGTGTCATGAGCACCAAGGACAAAACAGAAGAACAAGAACAGCCATCTCAGCACATTACAGCTTTCTGTTAAAGCCACAGCCAGAGCTGGTATAATATAAACAGCAGTAGCAATTCCCTTTGGACTGCAATGTTGTATGAAGCTACACACAAAACACTTCGCTGATGTCTCTCGGGGACCAGAGGAGGCTAAAAGTCTATTTTAGCTAACTACTCTAATCCTCCCATCACCTCCTCCCAAACCAACACTTACCTTCCTCTTCAACCACAGCCGTGGCTAAAAGCCTAACTATGCACTGCTTTGAAGATCTTGCACTTAAGAAAGCTCTGCAAGTTTGATTTCTAAGTAGAAGTTTCTAAAAATAAACTTTATAAAGCTTACTAGTCTGTACCTTTGGTATCCAAAAGCAATGAAGGCTCCTGAAAGACTAGCAGGTATCTCTGAAAAAAGGAATAAACACCACCACATCTCACTCTTGCATTGCTTACCATTTACTCCCCCCCCCCCCCCCCCGCCTTATTTTGCTGACAGCAAGATGGACAATACATGAAAATTTGATTCTTGGTAAGCCGAGTCATGCAAATTAGCTTAATGAAATAGATGACTTTGTGTATGTCCCTTTGATACTGATTAAGCTCAAGTATCCACTCAGCTAATGACTAAAGCAATACCATGAGAGCTCTTGTGGAGGTGTCATAGCTATACTTTTTTTTTTTTTTAAACAGCCCTTTAGTCAGCACTTATTTCTATCTCAGATCTCCCTGGCCAGGAAACAGGCCAGCTTCCAAACAGCAGACAGAAGCAGTTAACAGCTTAAGACATGACTGACGTAACATAAAAATCTGCAGTTACTTTACACAGCTAGTGCCTCAACATATAAAGGAGATATGCCTTTGTGCCCACAGTTTCCAAAGCAGATTACCAGTGCGCTTCAAGGGGCTGCTTTGACTCTGTAATTATAGCCATCTTAATAATGACCTGTTTGATGGCTGCCTACTGCTGGTGCCCAGACAGTTTAATCACTATGCATTTGGCTGTAGAGAACTAGCTATCCTTCCTCTCATTTGAAACATGGGACATGTTGTGTGAAGGCGGTGTAAATGAGCTTCCCCTGAAGTAGCTGGCTAATATACTTTCATCATTTAAAGCCTAAATTATAAAATAGACCAGTAAAAGTGATAATGCATTGCCTCTTAGTACAAAAAGATGTTTCACCTCAGCTGCACTAGATGAACAGTCACTCCTTACCAAGCCTATATGTATATTATTTATTGAGCACCAGCTGTGTGCTCGGCACTGCACAGACACAGAGGGATGCGGTCCCTACTCTTGGGGAAGCTTTTATACTCTAAAGTAGTGCAGTTTGGCATTCATTCTGTCTGTGGAAATCCCATTGACTTCACTATGGGGAGCAGTTGCAGAAGCAGGTATTAAGGCATTTGTACAAGCCATTATAGTATCAAGTGGTAGCTACAGTGAGAGATAGAATTCAAGCAGTGCTCCTACATGGACTATACTTTAGGCCTTCTGGAAACTACTGTGAAGACTGACACAGAAGAGGTATGAATATACCTGAGCATATGTGAAGATGCAGAAAGATGACACAGTGTTACAAGTTCCAACAACCCTCTGTGCTGATGCTGGCTGCATCTCTCCACACTCCAACGCTGTGTGGTTGCTGTCTTAATCTGTGCTTTCAAGGCAATACTGATCCAGTAACATCCATCAATGGAAGAACCAATGTCCAAGTTCCTCCAGTGCCAGGGATTTGTTTGGACTCCTAGCTAAGCACTAGGAGTGGGCCTAATGTGAGAAGGAGGCATGAATCATCACCACAACCTCCAAAATGTATTTTATACTTGAGATGAAATCCTACTCTCGGATTCCTGCAAAGTTTTCCCACACTAAAGAACAGAAGTGGCTGAACGTACAGTTATATTTACACACAGTGGATGGAAGAACCTGGAAAAGAAATGGGGAAGAGCAAGGCTAAAGTGGGAAAAAAAGGGAGCAGATTTGAGTGCAGGCACTGGGACGCAGAGAACAAAGACTGAAAACTGGCAAGCCAGAGGTTCAAACAGGTTAAATAGGCTAGGGAGGGAGAGCTGTCATGGCATCTGGGCATGGAGGGAGAGAAATGCTCAGCAAGTGGCAGAATGAGCAAAAAATACAAATATGAGAAGGACATTTCAAAAGGAATATAGCTGTAAAAAGACTGTGAGGCAGAAGGACAGATGCAGATATGTGTAAAGGAATCTTTAGAAGTGAAAGAAGGCAATTACAGGCAAAGGGAGAAGAAAGTGAAAAGATTCAGAGGAGATTCCTAAGAAAATGGAAATGAAGAGAAGGACGTCAGCTGGATGGAAGGAACTGAAAGAGTAAGAAAACACATCGTTAAAGCTACTGTTGTGTATGACACTCATTTTCATTTAGAGTCTATGGCTGGAAATTGGGTCTCATGGGTGTGTTATTTTGTTCCTTTACTAACTCATCAACTTTTTAATCTTACAGAAATAATTCAAGGAGAGGGAAGGACACAAAGGAAGTCTTCCGCATATCGACTGATGCAAGGTATTAAAGGAGGCAATGATAGTGCCCTCCCAGCAGCTGGCTCACATGAAGACTGCAGGTCCCAATACTATGGCTACATCCAAACACAGTCTGTGTCCTGTGGGTCACTACTGGATGAAAAGACAATTCTCCATCACTTCTGTCAGCACCTCTCTGGTTACAAGCCATCTAAATACATTAAAATACATTAAGTGCTTTCTTAAATGCACTCATCCATGTCAGCAATCACTGCAGTTGTCCCAGAGATGCATTTAAGATCATGGGTGGGAAGGCAGGTTGTCCACCAAACAACAAGATCACTTGTAAGATCCAAACTAAAAAAAACTGAGCCAAGGGTATTTTGCCTGTGCATGAGAATTGTCCTTATGTTTCAGAGATGAAGGATTTGGAGTCTGGGCCCAGCTCCCTGTGTGTACCCACGTGTGCCTTGATTTATACAGTTATCGTGTCTGTTGCCTGTAGCACAGGGACTTGTTATAAAAGCACAGGAAAATGTCCTCCTGCAGAGCGCTATCTTAAACCTCAGTCAGCGGCTGCACTGGAGAGGACTGACAAATGGTCCACAAGAAGAGGAAAAGACTTCTGTGCCTCAAGGTGGAATGGAAGAAGAGAAAGATGGGAAGAACAGAGTTGGGGGAGAAGCACAGGCAGTGGGAAGGGAACCTGTGAGAAACAGGAGCGAGCAAGGATATATACAGAAAGCCCAACACAACATGTACCTAACTTGCCTCATGGGACTTGCGCAGATAAATCTAAATGGAATAGGCCTCTATTTTCATACAGCTGCAAAGATAAACATCCTTCCCATGAAACCATTATAAATCCCTCATCTTCAGGGTTGATTTAAAAATTGTAATTCAGCTGTTGCAATTTGTATTGGACTGGAATTTGGCAGTCCCAGACATCAAATCAATTCCACATGAGAAGGGGATCTACAATGCTCCATTTTACAGCCTGAAATTGTACTTTCAAGGGTTTTAAATGTTTTCCACACCACTCCGAAGTGAAAGAAAGATTAGGTTAATTTTTAAAATGAGGCATCAGTTTAGCTCTCAGTAAAGTCAGTGGAAAGATTCCCACTGGATTTAAAGCATCCAGTCACAAATACTGATGACGTGCCTTCAGCATTCTTCCCCTCAAAAACATCAACAAAAAAATGAAAAAGCAACCAACAAAGCACAAATATTTAAGATGAGAACATTTTAGTCCTGAGCACATCCAATAGACATTTGACATTGGCATATCACTTTCCAGCCTGCCATGCTGTTATCCAACACATAGCTGTTTCTTGCATACAGTCATTCATTGATTTCCATGCATTTTTCCATGCATTTTTTTTCTAATACTGTCTTATTTTAATGGGGTTAGATCTCCTGCACAAGGTGCATGAGGTTAGCATCCCATGTGGCAAAGATCAGGAGCGCTGCACTGTTATACTTTCAAACTGTTAAAAATATGCAAACTGTGGGTCTGGATCCTGAAGAACGTAGGCAGACAAAACTGCCATTTAATTTAATAAAGTCAATGGGAGTGTAGCCAGCAAGTCAGACCTTACGAAATTAATGTTCTGCACCAGCTAGTCTGCTAGTTTATGTTATAGGATGTGTCGGGCACTGCGAAATGCAACATACCAAACTCAGCCTCACACAACCCTAACAGCGGGAACATTTCTGTCTATTTATATGGAGAGGTTACTACTAAACAAGCACTGGAACCAGTGAAGCCTGGTGGTTAGGAATTTGTGTCCTGATGCTGATGTCTTTAAAAGGACGGAGTTCCCTGCATGCCCTTTGCCTCTCTGAAGCCACAATCTTTCACCTGCTTGCCTGGTTTCAGGAGAGACCTTGGAAAACCACTGCCTTGCAGCCTGGGCTAAGTCAGCCCCAAAGCTCCCAAGGTATTGTGAGCCAACAACTACATGTACAGACAATACGATCACACAAGTCTTGCTTCTTTAGGATGCCAGGCTAAGAATATAGCCATTTGCATTAATTGCTCAGAAGAATTTCAGCCCTGATCTACAGTGGGTTTTGTACCCCCAGTTGCACAGAGCCAAATTTAGCCCTGAAGGCTGAATGACTCCCCTCCCTTCTGTGGATTTCAGACACTTCCTTCACCCTGTCCTCACACTGTTGTTTGTACTTAATTGGAAACAGTTGAATGTCCTGTTAACTCATAAGCAAACAAAGCACCCTCTCCACCAGCACTGGGATCCCTGCTTGGCTGACTTTAAATAGATGAGGCTGACCAGATACTGACC
Organism: Strix aluco; assembly: GCF_031877795.1. NCBI lineage: Eukaryota > Metazoa > Chordata > Aves > Strigiformes > Strigidae > Strix > Strix aluco. The sequence goes on along the minus strand of NC_133971.1, from coordinate 49,864,081 downwards.
ATCAGTTCAGCGAAGAAAGGGCCATTGTGCGAGAAAAAGCCGCATCCCCCCACCAGGGACCCAGGCGGCACAGTGCTGCCACCGCCCATCGCAGCCCCACTGTCAGCTTTGGGGAGGTGGGTTTGGAAGACAAGAAACATGGATCTTCATCACATCAGGAAGACATCATTGTGCAAAAATCCCAGAACAGATGCTGGCAGGTGGTCAAGAATTTGTTACTTATTTACAAGGATTTTAGAATGGGAAAGGCGCAGGAGGAGAAAATACATCGGCTCTCCATGCAGGGATCTGGCAAATCCCCAAGCCCAGCTCGTCCTGAAAAGCTCAGTGTGCCAGTGTTTCCTGCAGGTACTGCTTCAGTGTCGACAGCAAGATGTTCTCAGCAGCAGAATAACAGCTGCACAATACAAGCAGCAACTGAATGGTTGAACAGCTCTTTATACAGGCATGATGTGATAAAAACCTGGTGTTCTTTTGTGCTTCACAAAGCCCCTACTTTGCTGACTCCAAGTTCAAATCTCACGGGCTATTAGGAGAAGGAAGGACAATGCATTAACATGCATGGTAGAAAAGAATGTGCTTTATTCTGGAAACCAAGTCTGCACTAGGAGCTGTGTTACATCCTAAATACCAAGCCAGAAGCTGCTTTCATGTCAATTAGAAGGTATGCATTTTGGCATGCAGGGATCAAGCACTTAGTCACAGTGAAACTCAAGCCTGCTCGTCACGATGAGGTCTAAGTAGAGCATTTTCCCCTCACTTAGTTGTGCTCCCCAGCAGGGGCAAACACAGGAGACATAAAACTGTCATCAATTGGTGGTCTTGCAGCTTATTTTTTAAAGGCCGGGAAATGTACAATTTTTCCCAGTTCCCAATCTTTTCTCCCCAAAGAATAAATCATAGCAAAATAAATGAGAGGTGGGAAATTCCCTTTAGATCGCTGAGTTGAACCCTGTGTTAGCAGAGACAGTTAAGCTACTGCTAACTCATTTAAATTGCACGGGAGGAACAAGAAGAGAAACAAAGTATCAGGAGAGAAAGGCAGAGGAGGACTAGCGTGGCTGTCCAAAGTGTATACTGGGTCTCCAAACTTGCTCTTTTTGGGGGGTTCTTTTAACGTCCTCCTCTTAACATTCAAAGCCAATTCTCTCCCGGAGAGGGATGCCAGGCAGCCATGACTGAGAACAGTATGGGTGGTTTACCAGTAGATACCAGTCCACAGTATGTCAGCTCATCTTGGCTACCCCCACCCAATCTTCTCTTGAGAATATTTATGACAGAGTCCCTGGATTGCATGAGGCCTTTATTTATTCATCTGCAAATCAGTATCGTAATGGAGTACCTGCCTCACAAGGAAGTTATAAGGCTCCATTAACTCCTGTAATGCGCTTCAAAATAATCAAATTAAGGATGCTAGGCAAGTGTATGGTAATGTTATTGTTCCCTAAAAATTCCCCCTTTTCCTAGTTGGCACAATTCTCCCTTTTCCCTGCCTAATTTTAATCTCTCTTAGTCCTTGGGCTACAGTTTACTGCTCTGTCTCTAAATAGAGGCCAAAAACTCTTTGCAAATAAATTTCCACTAGCAAAGTTGAGTCAGTGTCAAAGTTTTTAGTGTAAACTACAGGAATTAAAATAAGCTATACTGACAGTAATATAAAAATTCAGTTCTCTCATCCTTGCTGCAAAAGCTCTTTATAGAGCTCTCTAAAAGATGACAAAGTGTTTGAAGGTCAACAATTGTTTTTGTGCCATATGGGCTGAAGGCTGAATATGCCTGTGAACACTTGCACAGATTTGGGGATGGGGGGCAGGTGCAGGGTGCAGCAAGAAAAAGTCCAACAGTAAAAGAAAGCTTGAATTACATGCTGGCCTTGCTGAAGCAAATTACTATTTAATTGGCATTAGCTTAGTCTAAAAATCCTGAACTTGCTGGATGCGAAACCAGACAATGCAGTCCTTCCATGTATCAGTCTTAAAAAACAAGGTGTCCATTCTGAGAAGAAAAAGAACAACCGCAGAGAGATTTCATTTGAAAGCCACGATGTTCTAAATGAATAAATCATACAAGATGGCATACTAAAAATACAGTTAAGTAACTGCTAAAAAGGAGATTGTCATGGACACAGGAGAGGGTTAATGATTATATACTGACCATGATAGCCCACCCCCATAACCTTTGTCTGCCAGAATTTAACACACTATTGTCATTACAGGTTCAAACACTGTAGTAATTCCAGCACACTTGCTGCTATCTTACACACGGCTTGATATCTAGGACAGGAGAAAGCTCTAAGTTCTGTAAGCCTTAAAGAAGATTGATTTATCCACATGGGAATTCTCCTGCATAGCTGTATCACGCCCTTGTTCACATGTTTTTTGCTTTCTGTAACCCCCATTACTAAATCAGTGCTCTCTTATTTCAGAGTTGTTTCACTCTGCCAGATTTCATAAAATCCCTTCAATCACAAAAATAGCATTCAAAAATGCACAACAGACCCTATGCTGGTGGACTGCAGAAAGCGCTTCTGAAGGCTCAGAGACTCTAAGGACAACCTCAGCCCTCACAGACATTTGTTCACTAACATGGTGCTTCTTTTAGCAGAACAAAACAAAGTACTTTAAGCTTCAATTTACTGAAAAATATGCATTCCTCTAGTCCCAGGAAAGAAATACCATGCTAGCAGTAGTGAAAACTATGCAGAAACTCTTGCTGTTTAAATTCTGCTCTGCAGGTGAATTCCATGTTAGGTTCCCACTGAAATAAAAGATTCTTACCTAACCAGCACCATGTTGATTCATACTTAACAATGGTATTGGCTTCAGCGGTATAATTCCTGACTTCCTCTGCTGTGAGTGCAAAATGAGTTACAACATGCTTTTTACTAGAATTCAATGGACAGCTAACCTCCACTGTTCTCATTAGAAAGCGTACATTTTTAGTCTTTGCAGTGCTTAATAACATAGTGTTTTGCTAAGCCAGCTTTGGGGGCCTTTCTCCCTGAAATAACAAATAATAAATATAATGCACATTGTCTATTGCCCTTGCACTCCAATTTATTTGCTATTTTTCTCTTTGCCTAATGAACTGGAAAGCCTGGTTTACAAATGACTAAGAAGAACACATAAATTCAAGTATAAAGATTTTTTTTTTCATGAAGGTCAAGGCATTTCCCATGTCAAGGAACTTTCAGAATACCTTAATTTCACTTTTTTTCCTGACAGGTTTTGAACCTCATTCTTTGCTGTTTAAAAAGTTCCGTTATACAGTTATGAGGCTCCTGTCTCAAGACTTTCTGCACTCACATTTGTTGACTCTGCTTGTGATGAATAATCGACATGTTAAAACAAGCTAATAAATCTGAGTTTCCATAAATCCCAGCATTGTGACTAGAGACCTGTTCGAGGCTAAATGGCATTTTTACTTACTTGAAGATTTTAAAAAGTTGTGCAGATGAAACAAAGAGAAAAGCATATGCCTTCACCTTTAAGCAAAATGTTCTTTGAAAGGCAGTGAAGGTGACGACAGGTTTGAGTAAGTGCCAGCTGCAACTGGTGCAACTTTAAAGAGTACCAGACGCTGTGCTCATTATTTTTTTTTAGCCAGACCTGAGCAACTGTATCTTGGATACACTCCTTGTTAATGTACTGAAACAACCCCCGTCACTAGGGATTCCAGCTGGACTGCTTTTGGGATCCACTTGTAAACTGAACCTGGTGCATGAAAGGTGATCTGACTCTTCCTGTTTTTCTCATCATCCATTTCTCTTTCACTTTCGAGAAATTATTTTCAATCGAAGGGCTACCTCCATGTCTACTTTCACCATTGTCCATCATTAAAATCAACAGAGCAAACTGCAAGCTATATATGTACCTGAGTTAATAGAAAAATGATTAAATTACTACAGGCTTTCCAAACAAGGAAGCAGTATACGCTGTTCTTAGACACACACCCTCCATCGGTGCGCTAGTACTTCTTCTGAATTCCAGCTTTCAGAAGAGGAGAGAAAGAAGCCTTGATCCAGATGTGAGCAAGATGAGATGGATCTGCACCAGAAGCAGCTCTAACTGCTACCAGTTCAGAGGGCTGAGAGCACGGACCTCTCTGACAGGGCGTAATGAAGGGCACCCCAGTGGTTTCATCCCCAGATAAATCCAAACACATTCAGAACAGTCTGGCAAGAACCTGGAACAAAATCAGTTAGTGAGAGTTTTTTCACTGACCTCACAGGAGCAAGTATTTCTCTTCTGCTGTGATGCTCACTCTGACACTAACAGGAAAGCACCCATTTTTTATTAAGATGAAGAACAGTAAAGCACCCATTCTTTTAAGATGGAGAGGTGCTGGTGGATATTTCTGCCTATTTTGTACATACAGGTTAATAACCTAAACAAAAGCTTAAAAAGATACAAGTTTTGCAGCTAATCATGCAGAAGATTGGTTCCTCTGACACTCATTCCCAAGCACATACTATAGCTAACACTTTCTATTGCTGCAAGACCAGGAATTATTAAAAACGATTTAATCACCAAAACAGCTCTGCTAGTAACGATAAGGTTATTTATTAGTCAAAGTATTTTCAATGATACAGAAAAATGATCACAAGTCTTTTCCTTCAATACAACATAAAATTTTTGGTTGAATTAGCAGCAGTTGCTTTTATCTGGGGAAAAATTAAGAACTAGCTGCAACTGGAACTCCAGCTCAAATCCTGATCCTCATCCACATTTTCTTCACATTTGCTTAAATAATTCTTCATCTCTATGTGAGGCTCACTATTTACAAAGAAAGCATGGTTATTAATATAATGTGGAATCAGCAAATACAAAGTTGTCTGCTTCTCATGGATCTCCTAAATCTCAGATGATTCAGGTTTTCCTCAAAGACTGAGCGTACAATGCATCAAAAAGCCTGAAGATCAGACCTCCTGAGGTGTTGTCATGTACTGGAAGACAAGTGCAAACAATCAAGAGGTAAAGAGTCAGAAACTAAACAAAAGAAAGAAGAATACATAGGAGCAGGCACCACTGCAGTCAAGATGTGGACAGAAAGGCAGTTGCAGTTACACAGAAGAAAGGAGAAAGGCTTGAAATATGAATCCTTCACAGGAATAAAGGATTTGGTTGAACTGCAGTAAAGATTAGGATCCTGTCAATACTGGGATCTGAGGAAAGTCAAGACAATTGATGAAAGATGTGAATTCAAAGTTAATTCTTAAAACATACTAATCTTCCAAAGCATGCAGAGTTAAGCTGAGGTAAGGCCATTTTGGAGTAAAATCACTCATACAGGGATCAATGCACTTTAATTAAAGCATAGTTGTAGATAATAAGTCTTACCTATCTATGTCCCAGAGAATAAGGAGATGGTGTTATACAGAAAAGAAGATATGAGAAGGTAAAAGTAGAGACTGGAAAAAGTTTGGTTGGCAAAAATAATGGTAAGGCTTTATCCTAGCTGACCATATCTTTGACAGCCTCATCTGTGCTCAGTTTCTTCAAAACCCTTATATGTAAGGGTAATCCTTGGCATTGCTGGTAACCTGTAAAAGTTTATTCTGCAGGTTCAGCAAGAGATTACATCCTAGAAGGTTCCTGTAGATGTTGTGAAGATCACATAGCCTGCTGTGTCTAATCAGCTGGATATCCTGTGCATTACTACAGGAAATCATGAAAGCAGCAAAAGCATTTCAAGTAAGAGCACAGGATATTTCACCTCCCTTGTTCCTGTTATTTAAAAATTTAGCTGAGGCAGTAAGACTGAAGGACTTTGACATGCATTGGACTGTTCCTTCACACACGAACGTACTTCCCACCTCAATCCTGCCAGCAGTGTGTTGCAAGTTCCTCTAATTCCCTATCCATATGACATCTGCACACGCAAGGTGTTTGTTTCCCTTGGTCCTTTCAGATGTAAGCTTTTTGAAATATTTTTTGACTATAAACTACAAGAGCTCACTGAACAAATAAAATAGAAATACCTTTTCTCAAGTAACTGTTGTTGAATTCTCTGATAAGGATAAAGCTAGTACAATCAACTGCCTGATGTGGGGTAACTCTTCCCACCATTTCCAGCCAGCCATGTCTGGAGTCTCTGTTTACCCTGGTAGAAGATGGCTCCAGCCCTATCAAGGGAGAATTCAGTCCTGTAGAGTGCAGGTGTACTCCATAAAGCAAGAAAAAATGCTGAGGTCTACTGTAATTGTTTTTCAGATTAAATCTGGCAATTTAGCATGTTTTATGTGCAAAGTAACAAAAATAAAAAACATGTTCTAAAATCAAAGGGAGTTGAAAAAAAAACCCAAAGCCTTCTTGTTTCATGATAAGGAACTATTTCTACTTTTGAACTGCAAGCATGAACAGCACTTTTTTGGCCAGCTAATAGGAGCTTTTTCTGGTTCAGACGCTTTCAGTGGTGTCATCCCATCTCTCAGGGTAAACCGGACACAGACCTCTGCAGCTGAGCAGCAACACTTTTTCAGAAAGGGAGTAGTGCAATGTTAGCACAGAGCTGCCAGGTTGAGTCCTAAACTATTGCTTCCTGGAACACCACTGTATGGGAAATAAAGAAGGACAAGAAGCTGTGAACATGGCATCTTTGTGTCCTACTGATCTCCAAGAATAGTATGACTGGACCCTAGCTGTGACACAGTTTTCACACACCTCTCCATAGCACATCCCCAAGCCAGGCTTTCTTACATAACTGAGGGCTGCTCTAAAGGCTCATCACGCCACATCCAGGAGTCCCACAGGTTTCTGCCACTCTCGAGGATCTTGCAACCTATTAAAGGCAACAGGAACTTTCTTCTATAGAGTCTGCAGTCAGGGTCTATAGCTTCGCCCACTCCTTTCAAATTCTGAAAATTACAGTATCGTTACTTCTCTAAAGCAAGGAGTTTCAAAGAGCTGCAAATTAGCTATGTGAGGCTGGGTTGAATAATACCTTCTAACCACTGTGAATTCCAGTAGGAAATTCATTCCCACTAACTGACTTTACTTCAAAAGTGTTCATATACTACAATGGTTGGCTGCAAACATGGTTTCTACGTGAACTGAAGTAGGGGTTTTTTCATTACAAGTAATTATCAAATATTTGGTCTTTCTGTGAGGAAGAGAGATACCACTTAGCATCAATTTAACATATCTACTTTACCTGGAGGCTGTATCCTGGTTTTGAAAGTGGGTACAAAATCTTAGTATTCCTACCATCCACAAGCCTATCTGATTCACTTGCGAACATCACCAAAGAAAATATTTCTGTTTACAGTTTTTATACTCCTTTTCACTTTCTATACAGATGTACTCAAGTAAATGAGTACATTTCCTGGAATATGCCATAGGAACAGTAAGTATTACTTTGTGCAAGCTTCATATATATTGATAAGATAAAAAACCAGTGAGCCTACATCAAACAAGGGAGTGAGTTTATTACAAGACCCTGAAAAGCAGAGTTTATTCACCCTGGCAGAGCCCCGTGCTGGCAAAGCCACAGGGTTTCTGCACGAAATCACCAAGCGTCAATCGGTAAACCTCTGCACACTGAGCCATGATGATGCTCCTCTTGTTTCTACACTCCACTGCCTACGTATAGGGGATTAAAAATGCTGGTCCTTGTCAGTTTGCTCTACTAGAGCACCTAGCTGGTGTGGGCACAGGGCTGCTGCAGATCCATGCACCAAACAGTGAATATACTTGCAGCAAATTTACTGGAGCAATTCTCAGCTCCTTAGCACATTCTTTTAATACGGTCATTGCTAGATGTGCTGGTTATTGTGGAACCACCCTCAGCCTATTCAGAGCAACTGTCACTTTTTGTATTTTTTTTCTTGGTCAGTCCTGATTCAGTAGCTTTGATTTCTACTTTCAAATACAATAGGATTACAATCACATAGAAGTTCTGAAACCGTTTTTTTTTTTTTTTTTTTTTTAAAAAAAAGGGTTTACTGCAGATGATACTTCTTTTCCCAGTGACAGTCTGATTGTTGATGACAGCCTAAATTTCTTATATAAATTTCAAGAATCAAACTGTGATGTCACTGCTTTTCGTATCTTCATGAGTTGTAAAAAACTATTTCCCAAGAGTCACGCTCTTCCCAATTTCCCTCTCATGCTGCCCTAGCACTCCTCAATTTTTAAACTTATTCTTAGTTTCCTCAGAAATACACACTTGCTGTCTAAAAGACCCACAGAACTTGAGATGCTTTTTCTTTTTTATTTTGTATTTAAATATGGAAAGCAGATGCAGATGTCTGCTTGCATTTTTCAACCATCTGCTTTAATAACTATAGGATGGACTCTACACTGACCTTGCTTTCCAGTTGCATAGTCTATGAATAAAGCTGTTTAAACCATGACTTAAATCCAATGACTGATTTGCAAGAAACCCATCACTAAACAGGCCTGAAGTCTGAAGGCATTAGTTTCACACACTGTCTGCTCACAGGAAGTGTCTGCTTGTTTACTCTGACATACCTGACAATGAATGAACAGTAACACCAAAGTTTATGAATGCTTTATTTCTTTATTCATCAAGTCATCTTTTGTGTTAAGTGGCAGCTGACAAAAACATACACCTTTTTGAAGATAACTTAAGAATCACCAGATCACTTGCCAACTAAATGCAATTCATACTTATATGTTTAAAGAAAAGTTTTCCTGTGTGCCAGTGTTGCTAACTCCTACAATTTTTATCACAAGGCTATATAAAATTGGGTATTTTCCTTGACGCTCTGGCTTCTGGAATCACAATATTAAATTAATTTCCAGAGGTAAGATAACTCATCGTTCCCTCAGGATGTGTTGTAAGCTTCTCGAATTCATCACTTTTAAGACCTCATCAGTGGAGCTTGGCAACAACTGTGTCTCTCTGTATTTCCAGAGCCTCCAGAAAAACAGCACTCTCCTACGAGTGTTACGAAAGTCTCAGTGACGTATTTTATCACTACTTGTCAGACCCAGGTTAAGGAATTCAAACCACTGATAAAAACAAGCTTTTCAAGTACCACTTATTGCAGACAGAGCTGAGCTTGTTCTGGCCCTTGGGCAGAGCTCAGTGCAAACCCACACACCCAGGAGAGGGGCAGAGTGGGCTGGTATGGCTGCACCAGATGGGCTGATTCTACCTGATGCCAACGGACCACGCGGATTTTGCACCAACAGAAGTTGCAGGATCCAGTTAAAGAAAAGACCTGTGCTGCCTATACTTGTAAGTGAAAAGTACAGATCTGTGGCCTGCTTTGGAAGCTTGCTGTACCTTCCAGTGCCAGCAATTGCACCAGAAGTCTTGAATATTCAGCAGTTCTGAAAGTCGTGACACCTCCCTTAAACCTCCACAAAGGCAAACAAAGCTAAACTCTAAGAGCAAACCCCTGGAGAAAATAAAACATTAAAATCTCTTTATTTGTAAGAGAGGGAATATTATCAAATGCATCTCCAGTAAAACATTCCCTTTAGCATTAACCTTTATTATTAAGCAAAATAATAAAACTGAGAGCTCCTAGCTATTTCCACTAAAAATACACAGCAGGCAATTAATATTACACCTCTTCATACTCCTATGCAGAAAAGAATATTTTTTTCCTGTTTTGAAAAAACTAGACAAACGGACAGCACCAACTCATGATCACTGAAGGGATCAGTATGAAAATAACTCTACCTACAGTGATTTCCTTGCCAGTCCAACTCTTCCATGTACAGCCTGTAAATACATCTCTGATAATTAACTCACATTCCTCTTCTATCATACAAAGAAAAATTATTTAGCCATATTTCTATTTTACTTTACAATGTCTAGATCAGTTCTCAAACATACTGAATATTAATGAACCACCAAGAAATAGAGAAATATATAACACACATCTATCCTTCAACACCTTTCACCTGGACACAAATTTTAATGTCTGCAGATTTTCATGACCTCTCTTAATACAATCTGCTCCTCATGCCGATTTTTGCAGTTTTCTCATACAAAAGACACAAACATAAGCAGCGCTTGTTTCCATTTAATGACTGCAACTGAAATGAGCATCTGGCCTGATGGTCACCATACGTTCAACAACACTTACCAGGATTGCCAAAAGGTTACATAGAGATCTACTCTCTCTGGTATTACTTCACGCTAGTAGACCTGCAGTCCTTTAATTCTTGAGCTTGAAATTAGCACTACGAAGTAACTGCAGGAAGTCAAGAATCACTCTGGTGTATGGAAAATCTGTGACAAGGTTGCATATGGTTATCTCAATTTCTCCTTTATTTTTGTTGACCTGACATCAGCAAAGAGCCAGAGTAGTACTGCTAAATTTTTTCATTTAATCTGCATACAAACCTCCACCAGTAATTCTTTTGCTGAACAGCAGACCAAGGCCCATGTCTGAAACTCTCCACACCATCTGCACACTGGAATGGACATACTGGCCATTATGACCCGAAGTCCACCTACCTTTGTATCTCACCTTTAGCAACAATCATGAACAAACCTCCAGAGAAGTGCCACTAACAAAAGCAGCATTACTGAATGCTTGTAACGTTTCACATATTTAAACTGTCTTATGGCTTTGTACCACTTTTCACATATTTTTATGGATATCCAATTTCAGTGCTTTAGCTACCTAACATCTATCTACAGAGGTGGATAGAGAGGGGAAGGAAGGAACAAACAGTAGCTAATTAAAAATTATAAACCTCAGAATGACCCAGTCTAGGTTTTTCTTTAGCTGCATTAATGCTTTACAATCTGATACCTATGTAAGTCACATAACTAGGAGGCAAGTAGCATGTATCTCCTTGGAGGTATGGAAATCTCCCACTCTGCATATTGCAGAGCACTGATGCTTGATAGGGAGCAGTGAGTGAGCCGATACAAATCACCTGGGGGTCCAGCCATCTGTCTCTCACCCTACCAGATCAGAGGACCTCAGCTTTAAACCTGCTTCCTACCTCAGCAAAAAAAATGTGTTTTACCCTTGGCAAATGTACGTCTAGATAGGACACTCTTAATCTGCTGTGTAAAAAGACAATCTTCCTATCCCAGGCTGGGTTGGTTTGTTTTGTTTTGTTTTTTCTTTCAAGCTGCCTGAACCTGTTCAAGAAGGTTGAAATGGTTAAAGTAATCTTGAGGACGAATTAGGAAGCAAAGTGCAAGTAAGGTGGTTGAAAGTGTGTAATAAATGCTATTTAACCTTTGACTGTCATTCATCATAGATGTCACTGAGCATGTGTGGCATATACAAAAATGTTAATAAATTTCACAAAAGGCCTTTCCCACGTGGCTTTTTTTGCTTCTAAATTGTAAGTTTGGTTTGGGTTAAGCTTTACTTTTTTAAAATTATATTGCATTATCTGGCTTAGAAGGAACAAAACAATATTTTACAAACTTTGTTTCAATGTTGATAAAACATAATACAAACTCAGCAATTGCTTACTAAATCTCTTCCCTCAAGACCACCCTGAAACTCTAAACAAGTCAAAAGGGCCACACTGAGAATAAATATCAAAGACATTGCCAACTTTGTCTTTCTGTTTAATTAGCAGACAAGCTCATTAGCAGAAAAGCTATATAGGAGAGTATGCCTGCAGCCCTTGCTCACATCAAGGATTGCAGAGAAGTAGGTTGCAGTCACACATGCAGAAAGCCGCCCAGAGCTGGCAGCAATAGCAGTAGATGGCAGATCTGGGGACAGGAAAGTGTGTCCTTTAATAAAGGCGAAACTCTGCAGCACACTGTGCTGTAAAGTGAGATTTGGCATCTCTGGGGGGAAGCCAAACAATGGCTTCAACAGCACAGAGCACAACCAGCAGAGCACATCCTTGCTCTGTTAACCAGGTATATTTTCTGTATAAGGGAGGAGCGGGTGGGACAGACAACCTGTGTCCTCAGCATTCTAACGCTGTCTTGACCCACAGAGCACCACACCGTGAACAAACCAAAAGACATGGGTGGTAAACAAACACTACCACCAGAAAACATATGAGATATATGTGTGTGTGGGAGGGGGTGAGTGCCTGCATCTAGTCTGCACAGGAGGTGGCGGGGTAATTCACAATGCAGCCATGGCAGCCTGCTTCTGTGTTCAGTCTCTCACTGAGCAGCACCATTTATAACTTAGTTAGATTTTAGTACTTGTTCAGCATGCAGCAACTAATACTCACAAAGTGCTACAGGAACTGAAAAGACTGTTTGAACTAAAGGCAGCCTCTCCAAGCAGAAGCATGTCCGCCTAATTATTGCTGGGATGTTGTCAAGCACATTTTAGCTTAAAATACAAACAAAATCTTCATTTACAATAATTTGAGGATTTCTTCAACTCTTTTCTATTGAGAAAATAAAATCTGGGGGACTTGAGGAGTCACAGATGTTACTAATCAAAGTTATTTAAGAGACTAACGTGAAACAGCATGTTTGTGAAAGTTCATCATCACAGCAAAATTAAATCATTTTTACAGGGCATTTATTTGAAAAGTTCCGTACACAAACTTTGAATATGGCAGAGAATATTTCCCTCACAGTTTAGGTTTGATTTCATTCCTGGAAACCGCTATAAAAATCCTGCTCACTTGCAGCAGGGTTCTTTATTTATACTCAGTTTTAGTTTTAAGACCTGTGACAAACACCAGATTGCTCACGTTCATCACGATGCAAGCAGACCCGCCACACATACTGCCCTGCCTCCTGGTACTACCTGGCCGGCATGCTGCACTCCTGGCTTACTCTGGAGCAGCCAGCTTGGCAGGTTTTTCCTCTGTGGACATCCAGGTCCAGAGCTGAAAAAGGGCCTTTGAACTTCACACAGCTCCTGGCACATCAACAGTTACAGCCACATCATGACAATCACCTTAAAATGATGATCCTTGTGCCAATGTTATTCTTCCCCTACTACAAAGACCAACTCTATACTCCTTACCTGCAGAAAGACAAGTCCTGCTCATCTCAGCAGGAGTTTTGGGGCCAGCTGCCTCCAGAGCCACCAGCTTCACTCTTTCCCTTCTCCACTCACAAACCCCATCTCTTCAAAAACACAAGCTGCCTTTCATTTAAAAAGGCATAATATATCAAAATCTAAACTTTAGGGATTTTAACCTCTGTTGAGCTAGGCTTTTGCTTCCCTGCTGAAGCTACCAACAATTTTCCTAAACAGTGCCAGGTGCAGGGATTTTTTTTTGAAGCAAGTTTTATTAGTTCAGTGGAACCTGGCCAAAAGCCATGAACTTGTTCCAGACAGCTGACCAGAGAGCTGCAAAGGGTAATGCCAATGCCCTTCCCTGATGGCTACAAACACATCAACTCATCGTTGGCCTGGAAGCCAGAAGATCATAGAGCCCATTGGTAGCTTCCCTCAAAATGCACATATTGTAAAATGCACCTCCTCCCACCTCTTTGCCCAAGATCTATTACAACAAAACTGCTTACTGTACTTCTTTTACATGCCTCTTCTCTCTGCACTGCTATGTGTCAATCTCTCTTCCCCACAGAAAAAAATGCCTTTCCAAGCCAATCACTCAAGATCCTTGGCAATGATGGAGAACCTTCTTTTCTCTACCAATAGCTTGTGAGAGAAATTGAAGGAGTCTCATGAGATTTCCCAGGGCAAGCAGGAAGGTGTGGGGATAGAGGAGAGTCCCAGCTGGGCTTTTTTTCTCTCCCACCTACCAAATTCTGTATGAAGGGTAAAGAAATCAAGCACAGAGACAAATGATGTTACTTGCATCTCCCATGTGCCATCTGTTTCGTCCACTCCAAGCTTCCTATATACTTTAGACAGTGACAGCTCATCAGAAAGGTATTGTCCCACAGCATACTGCCAGTTTGTAGGGTAGACAGAGCAACGAAATACAGCACCTTCACCCTGCCCTTCCCTCCTACACCTTGGCACTTTGGCTATCCATCTGTACCAGTATGGATATATATTTACAGATATTCCCCTAATCCCTCTATTTCTAGAAACCTTCTACCCCTCAGCCTTGACCTTGCAGTTACTTTCCTTGCTTTCTGTAATGGTTTCTTCCATAAATGTTACTCTACATATGTGTGTTTGTGCCACCACTTGTGGGGGTAGTTGGGATCTAGCAAGAGCAGTACGGTACCAGAGCCATATTGCTCATAATTTCAAGGTTTATGGGTTTCTTCTTGACTTACTCAGTCATGATGTTATCTTTTCAAAGATAATGTTTTTGAGAGATTACACATACCAAAAACACTGATAAGCCTCCATAAATTTAACTTCAACTTAATTAACTGTGGAGCACCTATCAAACCCATCTTTCTCTTCATTAAAATATTTTGAGTAAATCTTCAATAAAAAATGTGGTCAAGAAAAAATGATACCTCAACTCGGACCATCTTAGCAGTTTCACTATGGGAAAAAACAATCTGCAAATTATTCATAGCTTTCTTGGAATCTCTCTCACAAGCTCACAGAGCAGGCATTAACCTGACATAAAAACTTTCCCAAATATTATTAACACTTCAAAGACACCACAAATATTGAAGTAGATAAATTCTGTTACTTATTCTCCTCCACTGTATCCTTCAGCAGGACAACACAGCTTCCCATGTTTTGCCTGCTGAGTTAATGCTGAAAATATGTGTTAAGTATGAAGTACTCAGTTCAAGAAGAGGGTTTCATTTAAACTGATAAAAAGTGAGGTTTTTTCCTGCAGTTAAGGGAGACACCTTGTCCTGAATTTTCCATTTAGCCTTGCAGGTTCCATAAAAATGTTTAATCTTCTTATATCTTGCACTATAACATAAAGTTGCAATGAAGTTTAAAGCAGAGAATGACAGCAGTGACTTTAAGATGTCCTAATGTTTTCCAAGCCAAAGCCATGGCCAAAGAGAGCGTTCTTGTTTCACACCCGTTGATGTCAATGGAAATATTGCATATGTTCCTAAGAGATCACAGGTTCCATTACAAGAATGTAACATAATATTCTATGAAGTATCCCACCTATTTCTTAAAATGCAATCGGTCTAGTTAGTGTGAGCCATCTTGTCACTCTGTGGCACTTCTATTTCATCCTAACTGGTTTCACTACAGAGTTCCAGAAAACACCTTTCCTTCTTTGAATTGGTGAAACCTGAGCTGGAGCTGGCACTGTGTCTACAGAGCCAGGGCTGCTGAGACACCACTCCCAGCAAGATGACTTGGAACTATAACACATTCTTCAACTCTTCACATCTTTTGTTGGTCGCACTGAAAATCCAACGCCCTCTCTAACATACAACCTCCCTTTTTTCCAAGCTATTCAGTGAGGATTGAGATGGGCTTGGGACTGATGCCTACAGAATCTGTTTGTACTGAGAATAACTGAAGGCTTCCAGTCTTAACTTCTCCAAACCTGAAGTTACCATCTCACACAAAGTAGAAATCTAAATAAACAAGTGCCTGGTCTGAAAAATCTTGGCTTACCAGCAGGTAACAGGTGTGAGTGAAGCAATTATGCAACATCTTTATTTGCAGATGAGTTTCCATGCATCACCAATGCATTTCCAGTGCATCTCCTTCATGATGTACCCAGGAAGAGAAAGCTTGGAGTCTTTCATAATTCTTTTGGCACATCTGATTTATTTATGTATGCATTTGAGTTGTTTCTGTTCCAAGCCGCTAGACATTCTACCCATGACATATTTTAAACACACACAATTCACTGGTTTTTTTTAAAAAAAAATTGAGACCTGATCAGATGAGAGCAAAGAACTGAGTGCTTGCTTTGTGAACACATTGCCTTTCTTCCACACACAATGCCAGCTGCTTGACAGCAGCTTTCTACTCAAGGCTCTGCCTAAAACCACCTGCAGGCTTGCAGATTGAAGTCTGAGGTGTGGACTGAGAGGAGAGCAAAGGTACGAACTGGGGTCAGAAGCAAGCATCTGCCCATGGAGCAATGGCAGGATGCAAATACAAACATACCACCTTTTCAGAAAGGTCTTCCCCTGATGGGAGTCCACCGTACTATGGCAAAATGGATTTGGGGAGCCACAAATTTAAAGCCACTAGGGAAGTCAAGAGGCCCAAAATCAGCATATGAGCACAGGCATCTTGATCAGTCAGCTGTGCCCTTCTGCTGATTTCTCAGCCTGTGTGGGTCTCAAGAGATCAGCAGGAATGGGAGCAGAATTACTCCAAAACATATAAGACTCTCTCTGTTGGTATCTTGCTCTGAAGTAAAAAAACCCACCCACCCAACCAAAAAAACCCAAAACATGCTAATCCCTGTAAGTTCTTTTCCTTAAGACTTGAGCACTTGGGCCTGAGTCCTTAATGAAAAAGTAACTCTTGGATGGCTAAAAGAACCACTTCCAGAATCTACATTTCACCTGTTCCAGATCCATAATATGACTATTGTTAAGAAAATGAAGGCTGAAAGATGCTATCTGTCAAGCAAGACACAAATGAAACAGTTTCAAATAAGCACTGAGTTCACATGGGACTGACCTGAGGCAAAATCCAAATGCACATTATTGCTCAAGAAGATTTAAAAAAATGATAGGAAAACTGAAAATTAAAATGGCCTTAAATTTATGGGTCAAACCCATTTCTAGCTGATTTCTAAGTCACTTTTAAAATAAAGAGTTACTTGAATTACTATTTCTTTATTCCCTTAAACACTGGAAAATCATACAGCTGATGCAGTCTATTTTTATGCATCTTGCAAAAACTTTATATAAATCTAAATTCTGGAAGCTCTTTAAACATAAGAGAGTATTTAAATACTCTTTTGAGCTGCAGAAAATATACTTCATACAAGCAAGGGGAAGTGCTAGAACTACTGCCAGAAACTATTCAATAGCTTGAAGCAATTTCTATGCTCCTGTTTGAACAAGAGGAAAAAAAATAGTGTTTAAAGGACATAGAATATCTATCTTCCCTTCTCTCTCACATATCCAACTAATTTGCCTTAACTTAATCTGTGCTTTTAGCCTCCCTTCCCTGTAATTACTGAAGAACTAAGCAGTAAGAGAACAGGAGCTCAACACAGACCAAGTGAATGTTACCTGGGACACTTGCTAATATGCATACCCACTGTTTCTGCCCAGTGCAAATTGTATTATTTTGTGTTCAACTGGTTGCACTTGTATAGTTTGATTGTCTTATCTATCCTGCAGGGCTGAGCAAAACACTGCAACCACTGTAACTAAACATGAGTTTATTTTCTGTAAAAGCAGGGCTGAGACATGAAAGCTGTGAAAGAGTCTTGTTAGCAATTCCTTGTGTAGGCAGCATGTCTCACTTTAATCATATGCATTACGGCCCTTACCCATCACTGCGAATTCACTCATAGAGCTTTTCTGCACATCAGTTTGGCTAACCCACTTTCTAATGTCGCTAACTCTGTATAAGAAAGCTGAAAACTGTATTGCTTTTTATACTGCAAACAGCAAGACAACACACACGCAGACAAAATCAGTGCCTTTGAAGAGCATGGCTTGTGTCCATCATTTCTTGGTTTTGTTCCATGTTTTTCGCCAGCATCGTTAGCATCTGGACGCCTGAAGCGCCTGCACTGAGATGTTGCAACACAAGAGGGCAGGCTACATGCAAAGGAAGAATCACAGTGCGTTTTCCCCTGAGTTTTCAAAACGTAAATAGCCCAGCTGAACCTGCTGTTGGAGAACTTTAAAAAGAGAAGCATTTCTCACTTTCAGCATAAAAAATACATGACCAAGCTCTTGTTCTGTTTCTCTAGACAGTATACTATTAGTTATAGCTGTACTTCTGCATTTAGAAACTGTGTCAAAAGGTGAAAGGTCTTACTCTTGAAATCTGTAGCGATTTCTAAGGCTGTGCTGTAGCAGTAAGGAAAGTTACTTACTTGCTCTCTTTCCAGGCTTTGACATGCAATCAAATGAAAATGCAGTGGATTCTCTCTCAGTAAATTCCACCCACTGAAATCTTTCAAGGCCCACCCTCCATAAATATATTTCAGTAAATGTGCTGTGTTCGTTCTTACACATCCCTGTTTTCTAAATGAGGGTAGTTAGAGCAGGCTGTCATACGACAGTTGTCTAGAAGTAGCAGTGCAACTTCAAAGTAGCACCCCAGCCCACCTACTAACACATTCTCTGCTGTTTTGCTGTTGAAAAACCTCCAGTAGTGGACTCTTTGAAGCTGAAATATCAATTCAAGGTACAGATGCCATTACACTACAATGCCTTCTTGATGGTTTTGATATGCATTTGCTCATGAGTTAATTCCCTCGAAAAATTTTAAATTTCAGTAATTAACAATTCCTACTGAAGTCAGCAAGGTTTATGTCACCAGCATGAACGAGTCAGAGGCTACCTTTTCTAGACAAATCCCATGCCTGGTGAAATAAATATGGACACACAATCTGCAGCAAAACTGTGCCTTCATACTTCTGTTTGATGTTAACAGATCAAAAGTTAGATCTTGCATATTTTTGTGCCTCGGCCCAGCTCCTCTGCACTCATCTATGTGAGCAACGTAACTGGTTCTGATGACATATTCATGTAAGCTAAGGCAACTTGTTTGAAAAGAGGTTTACAGCTGGGAATCCAGATTTGTTTCTTGGGATCCTGGCACAAAGGAGGACGTCAGGATTAGTCTTTCTAAAAAAACAGTAGTGTAAGCATGTATGTAGGTGCTCCAGGTTTTGAAAAGTTCTTTTAAGTTCTTTGTGACAACAATGAATTCTTTCAGCTGTTTCAAATTAAAAGAGATTATTGACCATTTATAGCAAAAAAAAAAAAAAAAGTCAAAAGAACTGATTTGCTATTCAAAAGTCTAAAGAACTGATTTGCTATTCAAGGTAAATCAATGCAAGCATTCTTACAGACTCCTTCTCCAGCATTAGTAGTCTACATTTTCCACCCTTCTGCAGCACATCACTGGCATTTAGTTGCACCAACACATTACCAGAAAGGACCTGGCTGAATTGCCTCTCTCACATAAAAAAACCATTTGAGTTGGGTGCTATTTGGCTTTTTTTTGCAAATGATATTACCTCCAGGATTTCAGCTACACAAGAGAGCTCATGACAAACACAGATGAACACAAACAAAAACAATTGGTTAAAAATGTAAAGGGTGCACCTTTACAGGAATTAGTCTGTCAGAGAACTTACTCTATCCCACATTTTTATTTTCAAATTTTTTTGTCTTTTGTTTTCAAAGTTTTTATCTGATATACTTTAACACATGTATGTAGTACTCTAAGAAAAACGTTCTGACAAATCAAAACTGCATTATTCTCACAGTCAGCCAGTCAGTCACCAGCCTTCATCTCACACCTTCAGGCTATTAGCTCCAGGTTGGCTAAATTGCCTTTCGGACTATATATGCTGTTGAACAAGAACAGGATCTTTTTTTTTTTTTTTTGTATCTTGGGAAAGGAAGTGTTCTGGCAGTATCTCTAGGTCTTACGCTTAGAACAGGATAAAGCAAAAAAGACGACACCACCCTACAATATACACGTCTCGTGACGGAATTAATCAGTGTATCTGAACATGCTGAACTTCCCTACAACAGAATTAAAAGGAAACACCTTGCAGATAATAATGAAAAAGTATAGTGGCTCATGCAAAAATCTTTCCTCTTCCCACAACATCTCTTTAAGCATCCAGTTCTTAATTTCTTTTTAAAGAAAAACAAATTCCTATTCAAATTCAAGAATAATTTCACTGGGTGAGTGAAATTATTGGGTGAGAAATCACTGGGTGAGAAAAAAAGCATCCCAAAGAATCACTAGAAAATAGTCTTCTTACTTCTTTGTGAAACATGAAAAGACTCTCCCCTTTAACTCCTTTCTAAGAACAAAAAAAAATTCTGCACAATGTATTTCTACAGAAGAAAGTCTTACCGCATAGACCCAGTTCTCAACAAGTAAGTTCTATAATCACCATCCTTTAACAGACTACAGCAAATTTAAAAAAATCAGTTTAAGTGTGGTCATTTCTGATTAATGTGCTTAGGATCAGTAAGTTGTAATTCCAAAAGGTGTGCATTTGTAATTAGTAAGTATAAATTATTCAGAAGTGGTAAGGGTTGAATACTATTAGAAGTTTATACACATAGTAGCAAATTCTGTTCATACACAAAACTAAATTCAAAAGTTGTTTTTAATGCATGATGCCCTTCTTTCATTGGAGAGCTATGATGGAAAGCCAGTGCTGTAAAGACTACGACCCGAGGTTCAAGATTGCAGTTAAACCCCCTGTGATCCTCTCTATGTAATAAAAAAGGTATTTTCAAACAAATACCAGGCTGCATTTAGCCATGCTCATGGCATGAAGTACTACTCAAGAAACCTAATCCTGTGGGACTCAACCTCTACTTTGCCATCAGATGACACACACTGGGCTGCACCCTGTGTGTAGAGCAAGCAGCGGAAAAGCATCTCCAGATGGCACGAAGGCATCCCATGCCATCTTCCTTGCTCTGGTGTTTTGAGACAGGATGCAGTAGCATCCTCCTGGTCCGTGCCGACTGCAATGGCAGCATTTGCCACTCAGACCCAGGTGTGTGGGCCAGAGCTCCGGCCACCCTCCCATCACTTCTTGCCATCTGCTCACTCCGAAGGGCCAGCAGGCAGAGGTGTACGCAGCCCACACCCGGGGACTGGCTGCAGGCCCTGGGGAGCTCTGAGGCTGAAGGGGAGACAACTTTCCTCTCTCTCATGTCCCTTCGTGAGCATGTAGCCCAAGCCAAGCTTTAGCCTCCCAGGAATATTCTGGCAGTAAGATGCTATTCAAGGTGTACAAGATTTGCAAAGAAAACTCCGTAATATTGCTAAAAAGACACAAATATAACAGTTACTTTTGCAGAAATTATTATTTTATTTCCTTGATAAGATTAATACATTTGATGCTAAAATTCAGCTGCTTGGGGATGCAGAAGAACTTTTAAGACCAACCATAAAAAAACTGAAAGAACTATACTGAACTATAAATGGAGTAAGGGCTTGTTGCTGAGGTGTTCGGTAGAAATTCTTCTTTATTATTCACCAGGAACAAGACTGGGATCTATACTGACTATACAATCACTTATCACTTTCTTCTCTGTTTCTTGAAGGTAAAAAATAAATAATAAGCAATAAAAATCATTAATTAATGTTAAAGAAGTACAAACGTACCTTACAGAACTGTTTAAACTAATTTCTATACAGAGTGATTCTATACCTAACCTGAAACACTAAATGGAGTACAATAAATTCTGAAAAGAAAAACACAACTGAATTTGTACCTCTACAGCTTTTGATCCAAGATATTTTTTCTGTAACAATTTTCTTATGCAGTCACCAGCTCCTTTCCAAAAGGAACTACAAAATGACAAGGGCAAATAATTTTGTTCTGTTAGACTGTCAATCTGCTAGATACACGCACATTGTCAGTTTAACAGGAAAAAGGCTGGGATTAATTTCATGTAAAATATGCGTATACAACAGAGTATGCAAAAGCCAGACTATAAAACAGAAACTTCCATACTATGGAAGAGTGTAAAATTACAAATGCAGATTTTCTGTGCATCTACCAGCAAACAAAGCTTTGTCATCTTTAAAATTAATGTGAAATTTTTGGACTTCATTTGTTCAGTTGGTAAAACTCCTGAGGGTGGATTACAAACAACAGACACATGTTCTCAATCTGCCTGTTGATCTCACTTGAAAAATTGACAAGATTGAGTAGTAAAGTCCGAAGCTGAAGCTTTAAAACTCATCTTTGAATGAAAGCTATCTGAAAGTAAAAAAGTGGCTAATTTTCCAGATTAGTTCTAATTATACTGAACTCTTTAATCTAAACTACACAGCTTTTAACATGATTCTTTGCTTGATGTGAATATTCAAGACTTTTTTTTGTGTGTGAACAGAAGATACATATCAAGCTTATCTGTGCAACAACAAAATTGCTTTATTAGAACTGGAGGGAAATCACTTAATTCTGGAGACACTTGTAAAGTGCAAAAGAAAGGGGATTTAAATATCTGCTAAAAAAATGTGATTTACTCCTGCTCACACAGAAGTGGTGAAAATTTGTTCTCAATGGGAAAAGAAAAAGGAGACCTTGATTTGCTTAGTGAAAGATGTTTGTGCTTTATATTATGCATAACTGACAAACCAATTAACATTTAGCACTACATTGACAAGTCAGTCTTCCAGCTACTTTACTGTTAGACCTATTTTCTGCTTTACCTTTTTTCTTATTTGTCAAAAAAGCTATTTCTGACTACTCACAGCTAGGCATTTCTGAAAGTATGCATGTTTTAATGTTGAATTTGTGAACAGATATGGAAATATTATTAAAAAAAATTACTGCCAATGTCAACGCAGTGCTGAAAGAGCACTAGTTCTGTCTGAAAAAGTTAATTTCCCCTTTTCTACTTTGTAATTCAAGCTGTTCTGCAGCTATCAAAAGGGTACTTATTGGCATTTTATTAAATTTAAGGTAACAATAAACATTAACTCAGTCTCAAACATGATGTCATGCTGTATTTAGTTAGGTTAAAAAAGAACGTAAAACAAATTACATGGATTGCTTAAGAAATCCTAAATGCCTAATTTACCCAACCATTTATCAGCAGAACTAGTGAAAAACCTTTTTTGGTCTTGTAATGGATAAAGGTAGCCATTAGTCTCTGAAGTATACAATTTTACCAGCAAGACAAAACAAAAAGCAAATCTTGGGAGTAAATATCAGCTGGACATTCACATAACAAGGTCCAGAGAGACATATCCAGAAGTTTCCTCTTTTAATCCAACTCTAAATAATGTTGGATGCTGTTCTCTATTCCTTCAGAGCTCTTCTACTGCCAAAATAACTGCAAGGCTTGCAAGTCCGAGTATTTCTCAAGCCTTTCCCAAGGCACCCCAACACTATCTGAGGCAATGAAACTATGGCAACAGAATAAGAAAGCAGCTTCCATGATTAATAGATGAAGATCCCAGCGACAGTGCAGGCCATAATTCAGGAATGCAGGAGGAATTACCATAGAATCCATCTCAATCTACCAATAAAAAGTAGATTTCAAAAGGCATCAACAAAACAGCAAGTTTTTTTCTGCTAAAAAAACTCACCAAACTATAGAACTATAAACTGTTCGAATTCTCATTAACACTTCAATGAACAGCTGCCTCGAGTGCAAGTAATGGATGAACATGTTCATGAACAAGTTCATGAACAATGGTGAAGGAACCAACATAGCAAATTTCCCATCTGACTATCAAAGCCATACATAGGAATACTCAATAGAACATCTGAGTGAAGCTGAGCAGACGGAGATAAGAAAGTAGAAATAATGTTTGCTACAGTCAGGAATATATTTGGACACAGTTTTTCCCATTGTGTTGGCGATTCATATGAGAGAATACTTTCTCCATCTGCTGAACTGGAACCCCAACCATATCTATTATATACTCTACACATTTTCATTACTAGAAGGCCCTGTGAGTCTGTCAGTTCATTGCAAAATTGATGAGGGTTAGGAATACCTTTTTTTTAAGTGCATAATCAAACTTCTACTATTACCTCCACTAAAAATACTAGTATTATAGTCCTTATCCACCAGATAGTCTCAGATTAAGGTGAAAGGGCGTACTAAAAATACTCTTAATTTCTTTCTACTTTCATAAACATTAAGTTTTCACTAAAGGCAATTGGCTCCACAGATCATAAAAGCATAGGAACGCTTTTTTTGCCCAGATCACACAAAGGTATAACCCTGAAGTCAAGACACGGCTTTTCCTGGGGAGGGTGAGGGAGAAGGAGTCAGAGGCTTCCCATACTGAGGACAACACACATGCTGCCACATTGCACAATGTGCTGCAATGCTGTGCATCTGCCCCCAGAAACTCTTTAACTTCAGCACTGCACGAATGTTGTAAAACTGTATTTTTGTAGAAAGTTCCTCAGTAGCAGTTTTGTCAGTAGCTAAAAAAGACCTGAAAAAAATGGCATGGGGGTAGTCCATGATATGTGAATTTCAAGTATCTAGTATAAATACTCTATATAGAAATGCCTATTATTAACAATACTTTTAAAGGAAAGGTCATCACTGAATGTAGCGAATTACCATATGTCTTCACTCTAGAGATACAGCAACTGGCAGTTCTGTTAATAGCTGGTTTATCTACTTCATTTTACATCTCTATTTCAGCCACTAAAGAAACACTTAGGGCTTGGGGAAAAATTCCTTTCATACAAAAATGACTCTGTATTCACATAGAGCATAGTACACCCTCCTTTTGGCTGATAACTAACTACAGTTCTATACTGGGAAAGACTTCAAGAGGTTTTGCAGCAAATTATGGGATAATTCATGTTGGTTTTTCTCATTTTCCTCTTCCTTTTTTGAAAGTTGTTTTTTTAAAAAAGTGGTATCTACTCCCTTTTTTTATTGAAGTATAGCTGGAGCTAACCTTTAGATTTCAGAGGCAGAAGCCTGGCAGCATCATTTATGTTCATCTGGTGCATGAAAGCTGAGAATATGATTATTTTATGGGGGGAGGCATGGATCTCTCATCCCCTCCCTATTTCCAGTGGCCCTGTTATGAGAATATGATTATTTTATGGGGGGAGGCATGGATCTCTCATCCCTTCCCTATTTCCAGTGGCTCCGCTATCAAGTGTTAGAGCCTTTACAGGTTGGAAGCAACAAAACCTGCAAATGCCTCAATGCCCGTGTTTCCTCCTAAGGCTTACAGAACACCCTGATGTTGTAGGTGCATACTTATTTTCTTCTTTTTTTTCTCCCTTGGTTCCCATATCACATTTAATTTGAATCCTTTCACATCTTCCAGCTGCTAAAATAGGATAGGCAAACAAGCAGCTTGAGAACTCCAGAAGACATGCAGGACATGCAATATGTATAATTATAACACAGTAGGTGGCACTCTTCCCTTTAAATCCTAAAGCAGTGCCTTGGAGCTGTGCTGCCATACTTGTCATGTTGCAATCAAGACCCAAAACCAAAGCATCGTTTACCACGGACAATTAAAGATCCCTTAACACTGTATAAACATGAACATTCAGTTATTTCCACGATCATAGGTAATGGTTTAGTTGTCTTATAAGACAACACATAAAGAAAATAAAGACATGCAAACTGCGGCCTGTCAGGTTTGCACTTGAACTAGGGAAGTCCACTTCTTCCTTCACAAACCCTATGCACATCTAAGCTGTTCCTCACTCAAGAGACTGGTGTGACAGGCCAAAAATAAAAATATTCCTATAGAGAGGTGTGAGGCTCAGGCCCAGCGTTTCCTGCAGCTGCTTGTTTCTGCCTGTGAACACTGTTCATGTTTGCTGTATGCTGTTGATCAGCAGCTGGACTCCATGCTACTACTGACTGTATCTTACTGCCAAAACGATCCCTGTGTATGCCTCTCACACCTCATAGTCCCAATACACAGAATTAATGAGCACAGAAAGCTCAAATGGTCATCAGTAAAAAAGCATTGCTTATGACTCTTATTTTTCTGTTGCCCTATCAAGACAAAGCTTGTCACAATTTGTCAGACATAACTTGCTCCATAGGTCTGACTTAACACTGAAGGTCGATCCAAAGCGAATGTATACCGCCATAGCTTCAGGTCCTCATCAAGTATTGATTCCCAACAGAAAACAGTATTTTTAGACTAGGGCCTAAACATGAAAAAAAGTCCCTATTTGAGTAATATTTCAGCAACTGCCTTTACTGTCAGAAAATTGCACAGGCAAGCAAGGCTTCACTGGGTGAACAAAGCTTACTTGGGTCAATGAGACTGGGAAGGATAAGGGCTAAAGATTTACCTCCTCGATAAATTAATGGTAGGAGGTAAAATACTGCAACATCTGTATCAAATTAGGATAGTCAAAACTTCTGGTTTAGTTTGGTTCAACTTCTCTCTAGTATATGCTGCATCTAATAAAGATGAATGTTATTTTCCAGAATTTACCCAGTTTGTTTTCAGCACTCTGCTATAGTGTATGGGAATCAGGTACTATACACAAAACATTTATTTGAGTAGTATAACAATGTGTTCTTGCAAACAAGTTGGATGGGAGGCATGTATTAGCTCAGGTCAATTTAATCCTAAAACATTTTATGTCTCCCCTGCTGTAAACCATGTGAACTCCTTTCATGTGTATTTATGTATGGCTCTTCAAAACAAGATGACAAATTTCCCCTTCCCTTTACAAAACATACACAAGCAAGTTCACAATCACCTACTTCCTTTTCAATGCAAACAGTTCTAGTCTGGATTTATCACAGGTCATTAATTTGATCTCTCTCCTTTTCATTTTTATTTTCTTTTCAAAAATTCAATGAAGGCAACTCCTCATCCTTAGCCTGAACTATTTCCTTCTCCAGTCTTAAACTCCAATAACTGTGATCCTCTATTTACAAATATTAAGAGGGGACTACGGCTAATAAGTCATTTTCACCTTCAAGTAGCTAGAGATGTTAGCTAGCTGTGTTTCTCATAGATGTTAGTGCCCAATTATTTTTTAGTTCAAGTATTATGAGTTCAGTTGATAACGTTCATTTTGCCGTTAAATAATATACAGTTTTAATGTAGACTGAGAATACATAGAACATCTGTGACCACACAATTCATCTTTCCTGAAAGTATTCACCCATGCTTCAAGCATTTGATTCCTACTACATGAACAGCAAATATTGCAAATATACTTTATGGTATTACTTACTATTTTAAAATTCATTTAGCATTCAGACAGAAAACTCATCTGGACATTCTGCTCCTGAACTACCATGAAAGCCAGAGATTTTTTTCAACTGAAGTGTGGTGGAGAACAGAGATCAACGTTTTTATGCACAGGAAATTGTTTGGCTTTAACGAGAGTCAGTATATATTCTCTTTTTCTTACACCCTATGAGAAGCTACCATATTAAAAAATGGTTCCTTTTAGATAAAAATATACCCTGGACAGTAAAAAAAGCACAGTTGCCAAGGCGTTTCAAAGAGTGACAAACCTTCCCAATGTTTCTGAAGCTAGTATTTGTTTTCAACCACATGAGGCAATTCTATGAAGAAAGGGGTTTGCTGGAGGAGACCCAAATTTCCTCACAATATGCTACATTAGTCTCTTTAAAAAAAAAAAAAAAAACAGCAAAAAAACAGAAGTTAACCAGAGCAAGATCATTTTGCTTTTCTGGTCTGAAAACAAATGGCAAATGAAGCCCTGAACATAACAGCTGCGTATATCTTACTCTGAGAGAAATGCCACAGGCTCCTCAAAATCTCCATGACTTCTGTCATTAAAAGAGCCTGACTGCTGGACTTTCTCACATTGATGTCAAAGGATTTACCTGTCAAGCAAAGACTACTTAGATGAGAATGGCTCACTGGCTGACACTTAGATTAAATGAATGCAAACCAAAAGCTGCCACAGAACTAATTTTTGCAAAGACAGTGGGAAATCTTGCCTGTAGCTACTATCTTTGAGGTTAGCTTAATAATTAATATCATTGCTGGATGATACTAAACAAAAATTAGCAGAATCTATGTCAATAATAAGCCATCGCATGCAGCCTGTGACAAAATGGTTGTGGACATTTAGCTCTTCGTTATTTACAACACCTGCAAGCCGTGTGTGCTCGTTTGGATGATCAAGCATTCACCTTGCGGAGTCAGGAATTAGCATCTTTTACACTTTATCACTGAGATGACTAACGCCTTTATTTTAACCGTTCTATTAGTGAAATAATCTTCTGTCTACAGAAGCTAGAAATCCGCGCTGCACAGACGCTGGCACAAGCGCGCATGTTTACAAACTTCAAAAGCAGCAATTAGCTCGGGAGAGGAACAAACAAATTTCCCTCTGAACAAGCGGTCAAGATTAGAAAAAGAGCCATTTGCCTAAGGAAAACGCAGCAGTTATTGCCTTGCGACTCACCCTGGGAAGAGCCCGGCAGGACACAGGCGGTGGCGGCGGGCAGAAGGGCATCTCTGCTGCGACTGACCGGGCTGCAGCCTCAGCCCCGCTTCTCCTGCCAGCCCCCATCCGCACGCCGGCCGGAGCCACCCCCGGGAAACGCATCCCTCGGGCGGGAAGGAGGGAGGGAAGGAAGTGGCGGTGGAACAGGCGAGCCCTCGCAAGGCGCAGGTACTTTCTCCACGCGTGGTGAAGGAGACCCAAACTTTTCATCGCCCTCCCCGGCGGCGGAGCGCGGGGTGGTGCTGACCCTCAGCCGGTCCCAGGGTCTGCCCGAGCCGTCGCTCCCCCACCTTCCCGCACCTCGGCTCTGAGTCCCCAGCTCCCCGCCGGCAGGAGCAGAGCCCGGGGAGCGTGCGGGCTCCCGCTCATGCTACGGCTCCTAACACACCTTGCCCTCAGCTAGGAGCCTTCCCTGCCCGTGCATACACGGGGACGGGTGTGTGTGTGTGTATAGGGGGAAATACTCCGCTCCTCAGCATCCTTTCCCCTCAGCAGCATACACTCCCCTCCTCAGCACCAGCGGCATGAAGGCGCCCAGCTCCCGGCCCCCGTCCGGCCTCCCCGCCAGCTCGCAGCCCCTCTGGGAGCGCTGGCCGAACAGGAACTCCTTTGTGCCGGCCGGCCGTGTTATTCCCCCTTACAAAAACTTTCTCTTTTCCGCCGTTTCGCCCGGCTCCCCCGGGGCCGGAGGAAGGAGACGGGCTGAAGGAGCGGCAGTGCGAGGGCACGGGCGGAGGGAGAGGAGCTGGGCTGCCCTGCGATGCTCCCGGCCTGCCAGGCCGCCCCGAGGGATCCGCTCTCCCTGGGCTCGGCACCGGGGTCAGCCCACCTGCCTGCGCTCAGCGGCCGGGGAGAAGCGGCGGGAAGAGCTACCGGCCCGCGGGAGAGAGGCTGACGGCGTCTGGCAGAAAGGGGCGGGGAACAGCCCTGCCCAAGAGCCACCCTTCTTCCCGGGGCTGCGGGAGGGTAGCCGGCAGCCGCCCTTCTCCGCGGCCGGAGCGGAGGGGAAGGCGGCTGCCGTCCGCGGGAAGCAGGCGGGGAGGGGAGCCCGCGGCCCCAGCCCACGATCGCGAACAAAGCCCGCGGCAGCGCCGGGAGCTGCGCCGCGGAAGAAGTTTCCTCGGTTCCCGGCCCCTTCCCGCAAAACGCAACCTCAGCCTCGGGGAAAAAATAAATAAATAAATAAATAAAAGTAAAATAAATCAACCGCAGCCCAACTACCCCGCATGGGAGAGCGGAGACCGCGGGATTACGCCTGTGCACAGAGCGCCCACATTGTCCCTGTAACAAAGACACCCCCGCCCCCCCTCCCCCCCCCAAGCCCCACACGATGCCCAGCGGCCCCGGGGTGAGCGGGCGGTGGTCCCGGCCCCGGCGTCTCGCGGCGCCCCGGCGGGCGCGACCCCCCCGCCGACAGCCCGCTGCGAGCAGCGCCCGCGGCTGGGGAGGCGGAGAGGAGCCCGAACACCGCACATGCAAGCCGTGCCAAAGGCCAGGGAGGAAGGGTAACACGTTAAGCGGTTGGGGGAGATAAGAAAAAGAATTAGAAAAGAAAGGCGAAGCCACGACATGCCTGGAAAGTGGCAAGAGCAAGCACAGCGTGTGCACTTGCAGGCGGCTCTTCTCCTCCCTAGGCGCTGCAAACGCCGTCGAGAAAGAAAGCAGCAGCCGGCCTTAAACCACACACCACCCTCGCTCCTCCCGAGCCTGCCGGGGCGCCCCGGGAGCCTTTCTTTTCGAGCAACCCCAAAACATCAGTAGGTATACGGACGGGGGAGTACTGTACCTTTTCGGTGCATGTATCTAGGCAGCTAGAGGACAGAACTAGCTGATGTAGTGTCCCATTTAGTAATCCATTTAAGGGGATCTCTCTGGGAAACTGGAGCCACTCTCTCCTTTGCAATCCTTTGTCATTACTACATGTGTGCTTCCCGGGGGATAGAATATTTAATATTTCTACTTTCTGAATTGCAAATGCAATTTGTTCATCTCCAATGATGGGCGAAAAGAGGGGAGGGAACAGGGAGAAGAATAAGGAAAAAAAAAAAGCGTTAGCAACTCCTCTCCAGACCCAAATTCCACTACGGTTCCACTCCAGTAAGTCCCCTTCAGTCGCGCCTCGGGAGGTAAGTCATTGCGGGGTCTCTTCCTGCTCCCTCTCTACCAGAAGCGCTCCCGGTGGGACGGCTGCTTCAGGAAAACTCCTAGGCTGGAGGCACTCGCCGTGCCGCGGCAGGAAGACGCAGTCGCTCCTCGCCCCGGGCTGCCGGGCATTGAACTGTGCGCGGCGAGGACGGGGTAGCCGCTCTCTCCCGCTGCCTGCCGCTGCTGCCGCTGCCCTGCCTCCCCTCGGCGCCCGCCTCCCTGCCCCTGGAGGCGGCTCCGCCGGCGGAGGCGGAGACAAAGCCCGGGACTGGACCGCGGCGGGCGGGCGGGCGCGCCCCGCCCCACCCCACCCCACCCCGCCGGGCGGTGCCTCCGAGGGGGCGGTGCTGGCGGGCGCGGGGCGGGGCCTCGGCGGCGTCGGGCGCGGGGCGGGGCCGGCGGCAACAACCGCGACCTGCCGCCCATCGGTGCGGGCGGCTCCTCGTTCCCGTGCTGGGTGCCGGCGACACCTTCTCGCTGGTGCGGGGCCGGTGCTGAGTGTTACCGGTCTTATGTCGAGCAGGTGCAAAGAGAGGGGGCCGCCCGGCCCCTGCCCGGCCCCCTGGAGCTGTCGCTGACTCCAACCATCGCGGTCGTTCCGCGCCCGCGGGGCGCAGGGGGGCGGCGGGGGGCGCGAAGCCGGTAGTGCGGAGACGCCCACAAGCGGCCAGAGCAGCCCGGGCCGCCCGCGGCGGGGACACGGTGCCGGGCAGCCGGCCGCGGCTCCCCAGGGGGATGCGCGGCTCCTCCGCGTCCTGCGGGCGCGGCAGCAGGGGCCGCTGCGGAGCCCCGCGCATGCTGCCGCCTGGCAGAGGGCGCGGGGCCGGGCCGCATCCCCCGTGTCCCCGGGGAAGCGGGACTGGGGCCGCAGCTGGCGGCCGGCGCAGGTCTCGGCTGCCCCCTTGCCTTTCCTGCCCCCTTTCCTCCGCCCGAATCCTTCCTCGGTGGTCGCTCGCTGCGCTAATCCCCGTCTCGGAGCCGATCCAGCCAGGAGCAGGAGCGAGCGGCGCTAATTCATTAATCCCCTTCTCCCCGGCCCCGCGCTGAGGCCCCTCGCCGCCGCCGGCGGCGGTAATCCCCCGGCCCGGCCCCGGCGCGGCGGGGCGATGAGGGGGCCGTGCCGGGGACCGCTCCCCACCCGCCCGCTCCGGCTCCCGCGCTCTCCCCCCGCCCCGCCGCCGCGGCCCCGGGAGCAGGTGGTGCCGGGCCGCCGGGCTCGCAGCCCACGCCGGGGTCGGGCGGCGCTCAGCCGCTGCTCACGACCCGCCCGCCCCTGGGTCCGGCCCCCCGCGCCCCGCTGACCTCTCGGAGCACCGGGGCTCTGACGGACGAGCTGCGGGAGCGGACTGCGATATAAACCCGACAAAATAGCCCAGAGTCGGTGAGCTGAAAATCCGCGTGCACGTTTCTTCGGCGGCGGCATGCAATCCCTCAAGAGTTTTAGCAGTAATTTCCACCCTCTAGATCTCGCCAGGGTAACGCTGCAGGAGAGCCTCTAGTTATTTCAGTCCGAAGGTATCTAGTTTCTAGACGATTCATTTACATTTGCAATTGCTTTAACATGATTTATACTTTTTTTCAAACCAGATAAGTGAAAGGACAGACTGCAGCTAAGGGATTTGCTGTCAGGCCACGAAGTTTGCCATTAAAATTAAAATAATTACTTGTTTATGACAGCTGGTTTTCTGCCTTATATTTTCAGATAATGAAAGGACTCTGAGAAATTGGTTTTTGTTCAGTATTTGATTTGGGATCTAAAATTACACACACATTCATTCAATTTCTAGCTGTTAGATTACAAGGAAAAACATTCATCTGTATCAAGGAAAAGTTTCTTCTTTCAGACACTTTAAACTGAATGTATACTTAGGATAATTTTCTAACCAAAGGAACTGAGACTCAATATATATTTTATTTCTTTCCCAGAAAATCTAAACCAGAAGCGAATTCTGCACCGAATAGAATAATTGCTGGGGACAGATAAATTTTAGTGAAACAAACGTACCCTAGATCTGAAAGCAATTAGAGAAACTGAACTGGTACAAATAATTTCTGGGTACCCAAGCGTGTGTCAGGGGGGTAAACCAGTTGAATGTACCTTGATTTGCCAAGACCCGCAACCCCATTTCCACAAAGAGGCCCCTGATCATCTCATGCTTCTTCTCCCCCTGTCAGGCAACGAGAACAGAGACTGAATGCAGTCAGGATTTGCCGGAAATACCCATTCAACAATACCCAAGGCTGACGTTCAATCATTATATTATGCTCAATCACTACATTCATTTTGAGATGTTCTAAACTTCCACTGACTTTCTTGTGGGTTTGAACTGTAATCAGATCTAGATTGGGCCCTTACTGTGTGCTTCAGATACTTCACAAATATTTCTGCAATACTGGTTTATTTTATAGTTGCATTTCTTCATTAATCAAAAAAGGGTCTCTGACAGAGAGCACTTTCCTATATTTAGGGTTTTGAAAAATACAGACCAGATTTTTATGTTATGGAAGTTCTGCAAGAAACCGTAAGCACTAAAAAATCCTATTTTCCAGACATTAGTACTAGCTAAGACATCAGTTGCTGGAAGATTTATATTCAGTCTCTTTCGGAAAAGTGTTTTCCATTCATCCATTTTCTTTCCCTGTCTTTAATTTCCAAGCCTGCGCTGTCTAATTTCTTCACTTAAATCTCACATTGTAGCCCTTTTTCATTTAGTTGCCTGCCAAAATGAAAGTCAGCTCCCTTACTGCTCCTTCTGCTCTTAGCTTACTAGAATTGATCTGAAAAATCAGATGTCTTCATGGCTTAATAAACTCCCCTTTTTTCTTTTACCTGACTCCCTGTTCCCTTTCTCTCTCTGTACCCAATCCAGTAAACTATTGTCCTCATCTTTTCTCTCTCACCAAGTCTTTTAGGCTATTTCCATGGAACTTTGATATCAATCTCAATTCTCCATGCTGTCAGATTTTCTGAAAACAGAGACACAACCTTATTTATTTTGCTTAGACTAGTTAACAACTTGTGGGCTACTCACACTGTCTTGGGGAAGGGAATTATTACCCTTATTGATGGGAAAAGTGATATTTTTTCACTGGCTGCATTTTGGCAGCTGCAAAGGTAAAGTGCAGTGGGTTTTCCAGTCAGGAATTCTTGGTGAGGTCTTCATGGAGCTGTGCATTTTAAAAGCCTTATCTGGACAAGTCACACAAGCTATAGAAAAGTTGTCAAACTCCAACCCCTCTTCAGAGCAGGTCTCTACCAAAGATTTTACTCGAGTTTGTATGAAAACGTTTCCTCTACCCCCTCCTTCCTAATGACGTATGAAATAATGTTGACTTGAAGTTTGTGGGACACTTGGGTCTCCTTCAGTGGCAGCAGCTGACTTTCAGTTGGGTTGTGTGAAGTTCCATGTCAACTGGCGTGCTGAGCCCCCCACTGTATACAAACATATTTTCTACTCTACCAACTTCCCAGAGCCATATGATGTAGGAGCAGCATCCCATTAGATACAGTTCTGAGGATCTGGGGTACTGCAGGGATGCAATGGCACCTTGTTGAACACATCCTCATTCATTACCTTCCCACATCAGCATTACCTATGCAATGTTCCCCAATTTCTGTATCAGTTGTTATTGTTAGATTCAGTTCAGTTCATTCTTGCCTCTATTTCAAAGGTTCAAAGTGCAGCAGAATTTTACATTGACAAGAAACAACACACAAGAGTGGCAGAACTGAGGATTTTGACAGCTGTCTGAGAAACACTAGGGAGTTTTGCCCCAAGGAGGGTATGAGATGGTCTTGATGTCCAGGAGGCACTTGAAACCTGTAATCTTAGGGAGGGGTTGTAACTCGTTTTTCCCCTCTCCTGTTCTGGCATCAGAGGAGATGCCTTTAACTGTAGGGATATATCTCACCACAAATAAAAACCAAATGTTGAGTGCAGGGGCATCTTAATCGAAAGAAGTGTTGATTTCTTTAATATTACAGCAATAGTGAAAGTTCATCAAACCGTAAATATGATCTTTGTCAAGACAACATTACTGGGTGCCTGGCAAAGTAATTACTCCTACACAGAGAAAAATAAGAGCTTTCTTTTAATCACTTCAGAGGAATTTACCAAACTCAGCTGTACTCTGAAAATATGGTTGAAAGTGGGCAGGTTTATAATCAGCACATAGCTGTTCTTGGGCATGCTGCAGCTAAAGGAAAGACGACTCATAAAAAACAACACAGACCCAGTTCTTGGTCTCTTAACATAAAATGGCAATGGGTCTTTTGCCCAATTAACTCCTTCAGAGTCAGGCTCATAGTTTAAAATTATGAGCGCTAGACATTTTACAGACCACTGTAAACATGTAAAATGAGATTAGATTAAGAACAGGTGGGCCATGAGTTTCCTCTATGGATGTGATTTTTAACGGTTGGTGAATCCCTGAAAAATTCTTTCTGTAACTAAGGACCTTACTAGAAATGCCACATTTTTAGGTTGCTAGATGGCATATATGGATTTGCTTTTCTTAATCTCTTTCTTCAGACATCTTCCAAATGGATACCCAGATGACTGTAGGCTGGCATGGGGTGTGCTCAGCAGGGGCATCCAAAGTATTCAAAATTCAGGAAAATAGTTCAAAATGCTAACTAGAAATACCAGGGACTCTACTGAAGGGTTTGCCTCTGCCTGTGAACCCAAAGGGAGTCTCTCTGTGCCAATTCTGTGCAGATTGGTCTTTACAACTACGGAGGATTTTGGAAGGCAAACAAGGCTGCGGAGCAGATGTTTTATGCAGGAGGCTGCCCTGGTCAGCCCCTGCTGTACTGTGCCAGAAAAATCAGCAGAAATTCATGTTGCGCTGTGAGCAACATTCACATGTCACTGTGTCATCTAGTTCCTGGAAGGGGAGAGTGTTAGATGATGGTGAAATAAGCAGAGAATACTCTGGATAGTGGCTGGACCATATGGTGAAGGGAGTGGTTCCCTGTTGAAAAAACAAAACAACAGAGCATGGAAGATCAATGTGGGAAAGTGATGGAGAATTTAACAGTTGTTAAAACCAACATAAATTTGCAGAGATTCATTAGCAGATTACTCTAAACACACATGGGCCAGATCCTCCTCCAGTGTAAATTAACTTAATCTTGTTAATTTTAGTGCATTCATATCGATTCCACTTGCTGGTGATCTGTTTCATAAAATTTCACCAGGAAGGGAGTGTATGGTAATTTTTAACTAGCCAGTTAGAATTAGAGCTCCACAATAGTTATATAACTGACCTGTTGTATTCTATAGGTAGTTGTTTAAGTCACTAGAAAAATTATTTGCAAATGAACTCTGTTGGATTTTCCATAAAGGAGAGCTTACTTACTTCACACATTGGATGTCGATGATCTCACATTAGTCTCTTCTAGTTAGAGACTCTGAGAGAAAAAATTAGTCAGAAACTGTAGAGAGATCATCTGAAGAGAGTTTTCAGGGTTTCTTTCCCATCAGTTTTATTATGGGAAGAGACAGTATGCTCCTCAGTTACTTCATGGTGGTTTAGTTCCAAGTATTGTGCTCTACATTTTTAGTTCACTACTTCAGAAATTCCACCCCCTTCAGCTTTTCCAGCATTGTACTTAGATGTTGCATCCTTTTTGAGTACAATGAAGAACTGAATGGAATAAAATGCATCTCTCAGCTGCTAACTGACACTAACTCCTCAGACACTAAGTACTGAGTTGTTTGGACAGCACGCGAAGATGTGTAGAGAGACTCTGAAAACATGCAAAATATGTTTTGGTTGGAATGTTAAGTCATATTCATACAGTTTTGTTGGGGTAAATCCTCTGTTCTTATCGGGACTCCATAAAATCAGGGGCTTGATCAAGAGCTTAAGGAAAACAGTGAGAAAAGAGATTTATTTTGGCTTTGTCTGTGTTCTTGCAGTGGATAAATACGGTCCAAAGTGAACCATTGCAGTGGCTCCCAAAAAAGAATGAACATTTCAGATCTAGATGGGGGAACTAAGTGTAAAATTATCATAATTGAAAAGACAGCACTGAAAGAAGTCAATATTATAATAAAAATGTTTTAAATACAATTACAGCATCAAACTGAGAGCAAATCCAATTTTAAATAATAAGAAGTGGTTAGTTTAATAAGTCAAAATTATTGCTTTCAGTGTCCCTTCAGATGAACTGAGCCCTTAGGAACACTCAGTAAGTGGAATTGCCAGGCAATACAGTATTACCAAAGAGAAACCTTTAATGGTTTCAGTATCTGAAATAAAGAGGCTTTATTCCATCCTCCTCTTCAACACACACACTTTAATTCATAACATTAAATCTCATCCAGCTGAAATTTTTTTTTTTTTAACCTTCAAATTGATGACAATGGGAAGAAAAGAGGGTCTGCAACTGACAGACAGAAAAAAAGGACGGAGAAGAACAGAGGGGAAAATTGCAGCCAGGGCAAAATGGAAGAGATGAGGAGAAGACTCCACCTGGGAAAATTTATGAAGCAGAGTGTGCAGTGGTGGAGAGAGAGGGAAACCAGAGAGAAGTGATGGAGAAAGGAGAAAGGTAGAAAGAGGACCAAAGAGAGAGGAAACAAATAGTGTCTATGTGAAGTGAAAGATTAGCGAGATATAGCAAAGCAATGTAGGAAAAATGGGATTGGTTAAACCTTGACAAATGAGCAGCTGATGGAAAATGATCTTTTAGTCAGATTTTATCCTTTGATCCTGTGAGATTACTGAATCAAAACAACAAGAAATGAGAGGCTTAGTTGCTCTAGGTTTACACTTGCTTTTAAACAATATGAATATTTTTACATACTAAAAGAGAAATTAATGTCAAACACATTATGGCCTGCTAAGATACAGATGAGTGACTGAAAATGTGTTGAAAGACATGACAAAGTATTTGGGAAGAAAAGAGTGTGTCCTGCTTTTGGCAAAGCAGTTTTCATCAGTGTCAGTTACCTCCCCACACAGCCTGATGAGCTATTTGGACCTGATTCCATGTGGAAAAAGTGACACAGGATAGCCAGGAAATAACAGTGCTCTGCGACACAGGTCGGATGATGGATCAGTTCAGAAAGGCACTGGGGTGACCAGCGGTCATCATCTGTGGGTGGGCTGGTGGGAGTTCGGCTCCTCTTGGCTCACACCTGTGAGCCTGGCGAAAACAGAAGGCAAGTGGAAACACACCTCTCCCATCCTCCCCGTGCACCTGTCCTCACCAGGGTGAGTTAATGTCCCTGATAGATCATGTAGAAGAGCAGGAAATTACTCCCCTCCAAGGGAGGACGTGGGATGAGCCATCAGTTTGTAGCACAGTGTGGCTTTTACGGGTTATGGTGGGAGACTGGCAGTGGGGAGTTGATGGGTTTTTTTCAGTGATTTCTGAGTATACTTTATCTAGCAAAGATTTTATTCAGGAAAAAGAGCTGAAATGGTTATTTTCCTTTGTCTGCTTGTCTGTTTCCTAAGAGATCAACTGACAGCATGGTGTTTCTAGCTCTAGTTCAATTAACTGCCATAGAAAGGGCTCTCTTTTCTCTTTTCCCTGTATTACATTAGACTGGGAAAAGTAATAATGCTGGAAACACAAGTTCATTACTCTAGATTTTTCCAGATAACTGTCTATACTCTGCCAATGGTATCTGTATTTAAAAGTGTTTTACGCCATAAGAAGATGCACTGAAGCTGGTACAGGTAGCTGTGGAGTTAGATGTTTCTTACTGTGTGCAGAGGTGATAGCTTCTGGCCCATCTGAGGACGATGATGATAACAGTATTACTGCCAGGTACAACCCCTCCCTCCCACTGTGCTGGTTGTAGTCTGGAGTGATTTCCTAGTGATCATTAGAGCTGAACAGCATTTGCTAATGAAGCCTGTGCTATTACCAGGGAATGAGGGAAGGGGAGTGGAGACTTCCTGTGTTTGCTCATTTCCTGGCAATCGTTAGCTAGCCCCTGCTTCCCAGTGTGACTGTCCCAGGTAAATCACAGACTAGACATTCCAGCCTTGGCTAAAGTGAGTTTCAGTCACTCCACTGCACCTGATACTAGTGCAGCAAAATTGAGAGAAAGTGAGTGAAACATGTTTGGAGGATTTGTCACTGATCCAACAGAAAGGGCAAGAAACCATGCAGAAACTGACTGCTAGGATGAGCCTTTTTGACTCACCATGAAAGAAGGGTTTCCATTGCTTGGAGATACATACTTGATTTCTGAGTCAAACAACTGTTCTTTCCTTAAACCATCATACCAAACATACTGTATCATGCGTGGAAGTTTAGTAGATAAGAAGGATATCTCATAAGTGCAGAAGTGGCAAGACTATGTATAAAGAAGAAATGTGGATGAAAACATCAGCTTGCATGAAATAAACCACAGGCATCCTCATTTATGTGCCATCAGTGATGGAACTCCCACTAGCTGAAAAATAAATTCATGTATTATTGCTTGAGGTATCATTTATAGCAATATTCTTTATTTGGTCTGTCCTGAAGACAACGTTATTCTTCACTTTTGGCAGGGACTTCCTGTGGATGTTGCTTGGATTGTACATTCAGCCCTGTGTGGAATATGCATTGGTGTTCACAGAAAATCAGCAGAAAACATATGTGCATTTTAATATCTACTTACATACTATGTCAAAGACACAAATAAAACTTGATTTAAAAGTATTAAGTTTTTGCTTGGACCTGTATTCTATTGAAATCTTTAATTTGGGTGTTCAGTTAAATAAAAACCAAAGTAGATTTATAAATGAGTTATGTTTGATGTGGGCTAAAGTGCTTGGGGTAAAGAAGTGGCCTTAGAGAAGTCTTTGGGAATTTTGTCAGTGATTTTCATGGGACAAAACATCACTGGAGATGCAAAATCCATAACTAACCAGTTTGTAACCATGCCTACCAACTCTGTGAAAACAGAAAATTAAGAAGAACATAACTGTAAAATAAAATAAATAAAATAAACCAGGCATTAAACTGGAAAGTCTAGTTCAGTTCTTGATATCACTGAAGTCAGTGGCAAAACTCTAGCTGACCTCAGTGTGGTGAGACACTGATTTTCAAGTCCAAATGCAGATTTTGGCATGGTCTTTGTGTATGTCAGATGAGACATATACAAGCCACCTTTTCCCACAATCTACTTCATGCTAATGAAATGAATATCCCATTCCTGCCTCTTGGGAACTGGATTCACAGTGACTTTACCTGTACTGTTTGCTCTCAGAGCAGTGTCTGACACCAACAGATAAATGTTTTGTTCGTTTTTTCCTTTTTGTTGTTGTTGTTTTGTTTTGTTTTAGATGGCTTTTGTGTTGTTCTTTTTTGTTTTGGCCTGTCCAGAATTTAAAAATAGACATGACTTCTGCAAAAGTACTCCTTGGTTATCCTTAAATTTTCCAGCAGTTATAAAACCTTGTAAGTAGGGGGTTTATAATGAAAACTCTACAGTGACCTTAATGATGGTGGCAGATTATAATATGCAGGTTGCTAAAATGTCTAGTTAATGAATGTCAGTGGGATTAGAAGATGATGAGGGCACTTTTTAATGTTGCCATGCTGTGATAGATTTCTATCACTAATAACAATGAAAGGTGCATAGGAATCTATGGACACTGCCTATTTTCTCCAGAAATTGTCACTGTCGCTTATTAATTAAATTGAATACAGAACAATATAAATCTCCCAGTGCTTATTCCACTCATTTCATACATACTAATGAGGATGAGCTTCTGAAGCTGGTGGTTGGGATCATTTATTCAGCGGTGGGAAAAATAACATCAGGATTCAGACCTCCTGCTGACTTTGCACACTGTTGTGCTCGATTTATACTGGTCTACTAATAAGTAACTGAATACATTAAACGAGGCGTTCGTCACTGCAAGGGTTACAAGGGACTCCTTGTTTTTCTTCCTTGTGTATTCTTTGGTGAGGAGATTAGGGGAGATGGGCCCATTATGTAAGTCCTCTTCGTATTTCATCCACCAGTTCAAAGACCTCTTTTCCAAACAGAAACTATGCCAAAGCTCTCATCAATCATTAAAAGTCCCAGCAGTTACAAACTTGCTGATTTTGATGTGAAGTGCAACAGTCCTGCCTTTTTTTTTGCAATAGAAAGCGAATCACACTATGCTTAGCAGTTCAAACTCTACATCGCACAGTATGCATGATTAGTGAAGAGAGAAAATACAGGGCATTCAGCAGCCAAAGAAATGTCCCTTTAAAGCTCCTCTTTGGGAGGAAATACAATGGAACAAGCAAGCTGGGTATTCCAGTGCTGCGTATGTGGCTGCAAAAACCTGGGGGAGTCCTGTAGATTCACATTTAATTTTGAATCGATAGACTCAACTTCTCAGCCTTCTAGATTTAGAATGGGAAAACAGTATACACTGTATTGCCAGACAAACAGCTCGCGTTACAAACCTAAAATACAATACTATTACCACACTCTATAGCACATGACCTGTGTCCATGTGTGTAAGTTTGGTAGGGAAACATTGAAAACAGTACTTTATGGCAACTGGCAATAAATGATGACTTTTAAAAATCTATGACCGATGTATTTTCTGCCCACCAGTTGTTAGAAGACAGGTAAAATGCACCAGATATGTGGATCAACAGACTGATCCCTTCTACAGATAAGTTTGCAACGTGACATGGGAAACTCAATTAGCCTTATTAGCTCAGCTTGTGTAACTGCACAGGTAATTAAGTAAGGGTGGCCACCTCTTTGAAAAGCCCCAGCTGCACTATTTGGCTGTACATAAGAGTGGGAGGTGCTTTTAATGTGTTTTGCAAGCGGACTGAT
This sequence comes from Strix aluco, assembly GCF_031877795.1. NCBI lineage: Eukaryota > Metazoa > Chordata > Aves > Strigiformes > Strigidae > Strix > Strix aluco. The sequence goes on along the minus strand of NC_133971.1, from coordinate 49,823,247 downwards.
GGAAAGAAGGCACAGTTTCTGAAGAACATGTAACATATTGGATGCAGATTTATGCAAGTCATTTTTTTATTCATATTCAATATTATTATTGAATCATTATTGATTATTTAATCAAGGGCTCTTATGTAACCATTGTCTCCAAACTGGCTAAACAGTTAACTTTTTTTGGATGAGCTGAGGAGAGGGTTCCAGTACACAACTAATTGCCCTCAAGTTACGTGATTGGAAGGTCAGGGCTGAATGAATTCAGTGGTGAATGAGGAAATTTTTTTTAAAATGGAGATTAAATACAGTGTATTTGTTATTTGTATTGCGTGTGGCAATATATAGGTGAAGCTTTGTAAGAGATTTTATTATATGTTCCAGTTGACTTTGAACTGTTCATAAAACCCTCTGAAAAAAAAACTTAAAAAAAAAAAAAATCTGTAATCTTTGCATGGCTCATTTTGGTTTGGTTTGTTACTGAAGTTTCCATATCCAGTGTTAGAAAATCAAGGCTATACAATTCTCTGGAGATAATGAGAACAGGTGGAGGTTCTCCTTTGTATATCATGAAGGAGCTCTCAGTAAATTTATTTTCCGTTTCTCCATGGTTCTTGCTTGCTATGTTTCCTTCCACCTGACAGCTCTTTTTGGTGACCTATTTTGTGAATGGAGCTACTCTTTCCTTTGAAGTTGTAATCTGCCTTGGAAGAACTACCTAGGAAGCATTCTTTTATTGTTAGCCCTTGAAGCAGAGTGGGGATTGTTAGTAACCTCTGAGCATGTAGGTAAATCACAAATAGTATCTTTTACCTTAGGAACTCAGTTTTACATTATAACTTTTTCTTTGAGAGATGATGCTCTTGCACACACTTTCTTGTTTATGGAACTTAACATTCCAACAACAGCTCTAAATATGATTTATTTATAACATATAGCATGTCAAATGGTAATGTGTGTAAATAGTAACTATGAAGTAAAACAACATTTGAGAGAATTAGGTGAAATATAGACAACAGTCAAAATAATTTTGCTATACTGATAGGAGAAGGATGTAGAGTTTTTTATATAAAGCAGATCTTACCTCACCGAACTTACCTCCCTTATCTCACTGCTGGTTTGGGGTTTTTTTTTCTACCTTTTAGAATCACAGTTTTTATGTGCATTTAAATACATAGAGGAGGCACTTGATAATACATGACTTTTCAAAATCATGACCTTTTTGTTTTGGCTTCAGTAGCTGTAGGACAAAGTTTTTATAATGCATCGGTTGTATGCCCACAAGAAAAGAAATAAAAGAAACCTCTGTTACTTAAAGTATGTGTGCCAAATATGGAAATAGAGCCTTAACATCTTTTAGTCCACCAATCCTTTTTTTACTGTCTTAAGAGTCAGCTGTCCTGTGTATTTACTGGAAATATCTATGAATGCATCCCCAAAGTATGGGGCAGAAGGAAAGCAATCAATTGTATGGATGAGGCAGAGAAGGAAGTTGCTGTGGTAAGTCTGTAACAAGTTGTAGGAGCCTGAAGATGCCTGACGATCTTCTCTGGATGATATCCAACCCTGGGATGCAAATTTTCCTGACTGCACTTTGCAGCACTGAGAGTCTAAAATGGTGGCAGGTATGTAGTACTTTAAGCTACTTCGTACTCAAATGTCTGATTCCTAGGCTTTTGGACCACATCTAAAATTGCACCATTGTGTGCTGAAGATTATAATCTATCCTCTGTAAAAAGAAGGTCTATTAAAACTACATATGTTATTAATCACTTATACTTGCAAGTCTTCCACATCTGTGCACTATTTACCTTTTGCATTACAAATATAATGAGAAAAAAGGTATGTAGGGATTTGTTAGGAAAAATATCCAATGTAAATGGCACACAATATACATAGGGCAGTCAGGTGGAGTCAGATCCAGAAAGGGATGTAGGTACCTAGTATGCAATTAAGATACCATATCCACACTGTAACCTGTATTTGTGATTCTATTTCTAAAGCGAGACAGAATTATACTGACTGTGGCCAGTAATCTCTACGTTGTTGAAGCTGGGGTTTAATTCGCAGTGTTTCCCTGGGCAAAGAAATCACGCAAGAACGGGGTTATACCTAAACATGTAAACTTATAAATGCCAGAATTCTGTGGTTTAGATCAGGACCACTATAAATGAAGGACTGAGCTGCAAAGCTGGACCCAGGTCCAATGCAAATTTCCATAAAAAAATAAACCTATCCAGATAAACAACTTAGAACAATTTCTGCAACTTAGGTATGTTGTAACCATTACCAAGACCTGTTTTTATAAAGATTCAAATCCATTAAATTCATTGGCATTATTCCTGATTTCCACCTCTAGTAACAAATGTTATATTAGTATATCATATTGGATAAATGCTCAGTTCTCTCTGCCTCCTTCTGTTTTATGTATATGCATATATTAAGTGACATCCAGGAGATGTCTTCTTGTCTGTGGCTGATAGAAATTCTTAATGCATTACAGTGTGATTGAATTCACCTGTTCATTCAAGCACTGCACAAATGTCACTTTGCTGGCTTAGGTCTCCTCCCTTGGCTGCTGTTTTCTGTCCTTGCAACACTCATACACCTTCTGGAAGGATGAGCTAGGCAGGTCCTCTCATAGCCCTCATCTTATTTCTCCTTTTATTAGGAAGCAGTAAGGTAAGAATGTGCCTGTGTGCGTGATCAATAGGCCTTGTGGGAGGTGAGGTGTTTAATCTCCATATGTGTGTTGTCTCAAGCAGCCCTAGGAGCTGGGATGCTGGGGCTGTTGCTGACACTGGTCATTTAGATATAACCACAAGGTAAGCAGGCTGGACTGACCTCCAGAAAATAATTTTTAACTGCAGTTAGTAGCAAAACACTGTTGAAGTTTCAAAGGATTTAGCAACATTTCTGTAGGAAACATTTAAAGTGTCTTGTTAAATCAAACATACCCATCTAGCTCCAGAGACATTCATGTCCCAGGTCTGCAATGTTTGGTTACACTTCTGTTGTTTGATGTAGAGCCTTAGATCTTCAATTAATATGCAATTCAGCATTCACTGAGACAATGGCAGGATCTACTCAGCGTTTTGGCAGCTTGTGAAACTCAGATAAACTCTAACCTTTGCCAAATACAAAGGATGATAAAAGTAGAAGTTGCTCTTTCCAGCTGAATTAAAATAAACTGCCAATGACTTTGTAGTCCTCATCTTTTTTGCTGCTTTACTGTGGTAACCTTCAGCTGGCATTGTGTGGTGCCTATAAAATACCCACTGCAGAATTAATAGAGTTGCAGCAGCAAGTGGGAAGCCAGAGACGTGAGTCTGCCCTCAACCACTTTTCTTCCATTAGATTCAAAGCGAAACACATGTTGCTAGATTTCTCTAGGCTGACACTGGAAATAGGTAAGGAGTCCGGTGCTACAGCAATCTACCTTAAAATGCCTTTGAGTTCAGCGGGGCAGGATTTCATTGAGGTGGTTAATTGGGAGCAGATCAAGATAGCATCATTAAAATCTTTTCATATGCCTATCTCAGGGCTGAGATGTGAAAAATCCAAGTACAAAAAGTGTATGAAAACCTGTTTTCCTGTAAAACTTTTTGAAAATTAAGAGATCACTCTTTTCTGCAAAGAAGGCAAAATGTAAGATTATTCTTTACATGGGAGTCAATAGACAGTACAGGGAAAGGTCTTTGGTTTTGCTTTTGTTTCTTTTTCTAAAATATGGTTGAGGGTTTTTGTTTTGCATCTTATGAAAAACTCTGTGTGTGATTTGAAAGTTTATGACTATATCTCATGACTGAGATCTAGTCCTGTGTAAAACAGGACATCGTATTTATGATTGCTTTTCTTTCAGTTTACCAGATATGGGGGTAAAAAAGTTCCCATGACGTGCTATTTTTAGTCACAAAGTCACAAGAGTTCTACATTTCCTGCTTTCTGCAAGGTCTGTTTTGTCTGAAATATTTTCAGGGAGAATAGGTGTGAACGGCCCTCATGTGCCTGTTTAAACAGTGTTTTATCTGATTTAAACAATTCAAGTGGTAGGGTTTTGTCAGCCTGACACATCCAGATTGAAATTTATTAAAGAGAGGATCATACAAACAGCTCCCCTGGCAGATCGAAGAAGGTGATAATCCAGGTGAGCTGCAGAAAGCTGACCTTGGAGAGCCGGGGTGGGCACTGGGTGATGGAGTTTTTTAGAGATCAAGTGATTAACCATGGTCATATGGGATTGTGCATCCAAAGGTTAACACAATGTGGGTTACAGCCTGGGTAAGCAGACCAGGAGGCTGAGGGGTGAAGAGAGGAAAACTTCACACACTGTGGCTTCAAGTTGAGGAGAGTCTCTTTTGTTGGGAGAGTTTTTAGTAGTGCTATGTTGGCATTGATGTAGTTGCAGCAGCACATTCATCTATCTGGTAGTCTGGGGACTAGTTTCGTCAGTGTCTTGGGCAAGGTCTGAGTTCAATACTCTGTCTAGAATGCTTGGAGCTCAGAGTCCCCAGGGGAGTGCTGCTGCTGCTGCCACACTGCTGGGCGTGCAAGGCTGAATTACTCCCGGCCTTGTTTATGACACTACTCCACTTGTTTATTCCACTATTCCACCACTCCATGTGACCAATCTGAAGACCCATTGCACCAAGACAGCAGTGAGGCTGACAAGATATGAACAGGGAGATTGATCATCCTGGAATAAACTTTGGCATGTTGATAGAGGCAGTGTGCTGTAAGAGATGTTGGTTGAAATACCCATCAGAGGGACTCGGGTCTCAGGTCGGCACACATATCACTAGCCCATGAGATGAAAAGGGGCATAGGTAACACTGATATCTCTTCCTCGGTTTTCTGAAGCCTACTTTGAAGATTGCTTTTTTTTTTTTTAAGTCAGAATGATTTAGCAAGTTTGTAACTAGTTTCAGGACCACTAAACTAAGGTTAAGGTTTAAATAAATGGGCTTGTAACTGGTTTCAGAAGAAAAAACACATCTGGAGATTGTTCCATTATCGTCTAAGTCCTGTTAAGTGACCACATCAGAAATCATGCTACATGGAAACCGGTTTAGACATAGCGTTTATAGTGAGTTATTTCACTATAGGGATATGAAGTCAAATGGAGGTACTTATGGAAAGATATTTTAAGATTATTTTACTCATAGTATGTGTATTAAGTAGCTGTGGCACCCCTAGTGATCTTAAAGAAGTACTGGTGGGAAGGGGGATGAAGTTCACATAACATAACCATGATCAGAGGAGCTGATACCAGTTAAATCAGTGGTCATTTAATTCTGTTCACCTTCCCTCTGTTGATTTGCTGCTTTAATTTCCTACATTTGATTTCTCCAGTGATTTTAAATTAACTTCTCTTCAACTTAAAAAAAAGAGGCTAGATTGTCAAGCTTTCAAGTGAGTTTGCTGACCAGAAGAATCTCTTAAGAGGCTCACAGTAAATCCAGTGGAACGGTGCATTTTGTTTAAGTGCTTGTCATTACAGGTTGGAGTGCATAGTAGACTTGAAAAGAGTTTGGAAGACTGATTCAAGTAGCAGCATTATTTTTCACATGAGTGCATCAAGAACATAAAGGGTTATAAGAAAAAACTACAACCATGGAAAACAATCGATTCATGTTCTCATCTCTTTTTAATTAACTTGACTTCTTTTTAGTCTTTGTCATTTACACATAGCTATTAAGGTATACCTTGGGTCCCACTGCTTTGACAAACAGAACAAAGAATTCATTTATAGCAGTGATTCTACCTATATAATAATTATATCCCTGAAACAGGAAAAAAAAATAAATCTATGAGGACTTGAACAACAAGGAAGATTATTTATCTAGAATAAACAAGAAGATATCACTGGTTGACTGACATGAACGTGTTTGATATCCACTGAATATCTTTTCCCTTTGTCTTGGTTTATGGTGTCTGAAATTAGTCACCGAGCACCATCTTTTCAGCTTCTTCCTTAAGAAATCTTATGATAAAGCCGTGAAGTCTCCAGTATAAAACTTTACTCACAGAACTAGCACAAATCCTCCCATCCAACATCACACACTTTCACTGATGCTGACGATTTCTGGCACAAACCTACATACCCAAGAAACCATAACTCCCTGCACAGCACAGGATGTTACTGCTGGGGTGATTTGAGGACCTTAAACTGTTGCTCTGGTGATTTAAACGATGGGGGTGCTAGTGGAATAAGCTCGACATGTCCTCACAGGCAAGAATTTCCTTCCCCCTCAGTCCACTGGCTCTTTGACCATTTTTTTACACCTACCCAATGGTACTGCAAAGCCTGCCTTCTTCAGGCTTGTGGGAGTGATAGATGTGAGCAGCATGAGCAACCACAGTAGCAGCTAGAGACAGAACCACATCAGAACTAACATCACAGCCAATGGTTGTCACACCAATGCCTTCAAGCTGCACTTTCTGTCTCCCCAGTGGAGCTCCTCATAGCTGACTGCTGCTAATAAGTTGCTTTTCCTGCCCTTACCACTGCTCCTCCTGCACTTTGAACAACTGTCATCTCCTCCTTTTCTCCCTCTTTCTCCTGCTCGTCTTTGCTCTCTCTCTAGTGCTCCATCGTGACTGCAGGAGATAAATGTTGCATAGCCGTACTAGCATGTAGTGTATGGTACGTCTCTGGTTGCGCAAATACACAATCTTCCATTGCGGTGCCTCTTATCTACCTTTCTCTGATGGTGTGTTATTGCTGCTTCTATACTTAAGCCTGGCAGTAACCACGGGGATTCAATGAAAGGCATTCTGATCAATATGAAAAGCATTAAATATTTCCCTATTAGTAGAGCACCTAGCTCAGTGTAGCCCTACACTTGATGGGAAACACTAAAGCAACTGGTGACTGATGTTATATATTTGTGTATATATTTATATAGCGGCTATTATGGAATTAAAAGGTCATTGCCTTGTATCTAGATACATATACTGATTGTTGCTTCAGATTATGAACATTTACTATATGACAAAATGTGCAGAGCTTAAAGACTGCAAAATGGGTGGATCTGTAAATCAAAAGAAATAAAAATAAATTTACCTCAACAGGTTTACAATTCTTCTGCTTTCTGAATAAAGCAATACAGGATAATACACCTGTCTCTTTCAGTTTTTAACTGAATTATTGTTCACAATTTGTATCTGACATAATTCCCTGTTTTGCAGCATTTGGCTCATCCAGTGAGACAGTAAACCACAAGTGATTCAGTGGGACAGACACTCATCCAAAAACATGGGCTACTTTTGCCACAATGCCCCATCCTTTCTTGCTATCCAATGTAGATATATGACATATTGGTTGTATCTGTCTAATGGATACTTTGTGCAATCTAAAACAATTTTCAAAATCCAGTTTGTGTGTTGTAGAGTGGTACTATTATATCAGTGGTGGTGATGATAAAGCTTGAAGTACTAGGAGCCCTTATCAGAGATTTTGTCATCATAAAATAGTCTTTAAAAGAGACTTACACTGTTATGGGAGACTAATAATGTCTTGGTGCTTGGGAAGTGTTTATGGAGGGTAAGCTAGAGCTGGGAACTTACTGAATAGTTGCAGATTCTCAAAAGCTGAATATCTGGAGCTGGTTTTATAGACAATGGCACACCTATTATAAATCTTTTGAAATGGGAGCCTATATACAGCTAAAGCAAGTGTAGAAGGTGTTGAATAGGAGTCAGGAATAAACCTTGCACAAATAGCTCCAATAATGAAGAAGAATATCTGCTGCAGCTTAATCTTTGATTTATTGACGTTTTATCTTATCTCTGAAAATTAATTACAGAATCTCCTATTATGATCTTCAGTTCTCACATCTAAACTGTAATTTTGTTGGAATGTACTTATTGGCAGGGGTAACTGCCTAAAAGAGGAAAACAGAATGGAGATACGTCTACAACAGAATGGATTATGAAGAGAGTAGGTACTTTTAAACCATATACTTCTACATTGTGATTAAAAAAATCCCTCATAACATGATAAACTAATGATTTAGAATCCAAAAATCAGTCAGTTATATTCTCTTCTTCATGAACAAATATTATCTAAAGGATCTAAATATATCTTAAGAAAACCAGTTATTAGCTTCAGGTATTATCTTTAAAAGGTAGATATATTTATATTAAAAAGTCAGTGCTTTGTCATAGATTGGGTATTCTGAGGACTAGAAAAACATGACATAAAAGAACTCATAGAATAACTCTTTTATCTCTGAGGGGTCTTGTGAGCTCTGAATTTTAATAATCACCATCCCAACTTCAGTTTGCTGAATACCAATCACACGCATTTCCCATTCCAAGATCCTTACTCCATTTTACTTATAACCTCGTAGATCAAAAAGTCCAAATTATTTTTTTTTTTTAGCTTCTTGGTCTAAGACCAAAAAATGGCTTGGCTGTCAACTGTGAAAGGAAAAAATGAGGGACAGGCACTGTGGGGACAGGTGAACACAGGATTGAGATGAAACAGCTCACCCAAAACTTAAGATGTGTCATGAAACACTGTAAACTTATGCTGTGGGTTTCATGGGATGAACACCTGCAGTTAGTTAAGACACCTGGTCGGTATAGCTCTGACCCCTGTATTTCAATTCCCTCTGCTAAAAATGCAGGAGATTCACAAATGTGTGCATAGAAATGAAGTATAACAATGCGTTTGTGGCAGAAAACCTGTCTTTCCCAGTCAAACAACACAGAGGCTGCTGCTGCTGTGCCACACATCCCAGTGTGAGCTGACCTAACAGAAATATTAGATTGCAAAGATGCAGCTATGCCAGCATTATTCATATAAGACCATCCCCCAGAGTCTGCCCAGGCTCCCATACAGATGTTTGCTTCCCTGCTAGCTGCTTGCTTTGTGAGCCTGTGTTTACTGAAGACCAGGGAAGACAATGCAGAACAAGTCTTTGCCACAGAGACCTTCACAGAGCACAGGGAAAGGCTTGCTCAAACATCCTCCCTATTTCTAGGCATAGACCTATTAGCAAACCCTGACTGCATTGTCATAGCACATGCATGCATATACAATACAAAACCTCCATTGCAACAGTTGTTTTTGAAGATGATTACTGTGAAAACTGAGGAGAAAGACAATTTATTGGACCATTTGGAACTAGAAGGAGTATAGATCTTAAAAACCAGAGTAATATGAAGGACATGGTCTTGCATTCATAGCTCTTCAGACCACAGACACGGTATCAGCAAATTTAATAAGGCAGGCAGTCTGTAAGACAGTTTTTACAGTCAGACAAAACTCTTGACAAGAGATGTAGCACTGAAATTACATAAATACACATGTGTCATGGCGCAAACTATATATGAATGTGTGACTTTCAATTGCTGTTTGTGAAGATGTTGAGCTTTTAAATTCTGACACCTACTGTTATTTTCAAAATGATCTATTTCTTTTAAAATTGGTTATTTCACAAACAAGGTCAAAATTATATGGTTCACAATCCTCGGGTTTAAAAATATTAGAAATCTCCTAATTCCCCTGACAGTTCCAGAAAGCATTCACGCTCTCTGCTTAACACCACAGATGGTCTTACCTCTTTATAAGTCCTCCACTGATTCAGTCAGAGCTGAACAATACCATGTGAGTAAGAAGATTGCTTCAACAATGAACAAGGAGAAAGGTATTCTCTCAAAATTTTCAGGAGGAGACAGCTGCAAAAGGTCCAGACATCTTGCAAGAAATTTTGTGCTTTGTGCAAAATATCTGAAAACATCAGTACTTCCAGTTGTATAAGTCAGGTAGCCAGACATTTTGAAGTTATGTATCCCCATAATATCTATGCATCTTTTTTTTTGGGGGGGGGGGGGGTGGGAAGGAGGAGGAGAGTAGAAAATAATATCTGCTTTTAAATTTGAGGAATGAGAAAGTTTGCATGATATACTGTGAAACATAAGGGTGAAGTGGTAGGTATTCCTTTAAGCAAATAAAGAGATTAGATGCAACCACCCAACACAATATATATTACTAATTAACAGCTGAGTTAGTCTGTGCCAAAGAAAATCATTGATTTCTCTTTAATTTGCAGCATTACTCTGGTGTACTTATTGTTTGGGAGACTGTGAGGCCCACATGGCCTTATGCTATTCAATCCAGTGCACATAATGTAAAATATAAACCCAAAACACTTACATCAGTAGGCACAGAGATTTCACTAAGAGAAAGCAGAATAGCAGCAATTTTTTTAGTAGATTTTGTTCAAAGTTAGCAGGCAAAGCCTGTGTGATTTGATATCTGCAGCAGTAGTGAATCTAGTGGCAGGAAATGACCAGGTGCTTGACAGTTTCTGTTGGCTGCATCAGGTTTTCTTCCTGTAGGATGCAGCTGTTCACGTATTCTTTAGCAAAAGCAGATGGAAAATTCATGTAGCTAATTGGTACTACTGACACGGGAGTCAAAGAAATGTTACTTTCCTTTTTTTTCCCCTTTGACTTCCTTTTCTTCCTGCTGAGTATTAACATTCCAGATGGGGAACATTAAATTATGTAGAATTTCAAACAGAAAATGTCTGAAAGTTGATGAAAAATGTCCATAAAATAAATAAAGGCTGCTGAAGTGAAGGCACATTATCCATTTTTTCAATTAGCAATAAAATCCTTGTGGTATTCTTAAGGAACTGTGGGAGCTGTGACTGAAACATTTATTATTTTTGATAATACCACTGTTGGATAAAGGGAAAATAAAATTTGCAAACTGAGTTGTGGAAAGATGCTGCTTTGTAGATGCAGAGGTGCTGGTAGTGAAGATTTATGTAAATATGCTTAATGAAGTATTTGTAAAATTCTTTTTCAGTAGGACCCTAACAGATTATTTTAATCTGCTGAATTGAAAGTAAAACAGATCACTCGATTTCATTTTCAGAGAAAATGTGAATTTATAAGAAAATTAACTTCATAAGTATACTGTGTCTAGGACTTATTTATAATGCCTTCTTCAGCTTAAATATATGGGATCATTAAGAAAAGTTCTAGAAATAAAATGATGTGACTTGTCTATGTTTCCATATGATTTAAATACTCAAAATGTTAATATCTTCTGTTTTCTCACAATGCCTAGAATTTTGATTTCATATATATTTCTACAAACAGAAACAGAAATTTGTGGAAAGCTTAAGACCCAACAAAGGCTGCTAACAACTGAACAATGAGGATAACAAATTTCAGTGTAAATGCTGCCTTAGCTAAAAATGGTGGAAATTTATAGACACAGGAGATTTCCTTTCTTTAACAACCATTTTTAGCATCATCATTTTTCACTTAAAGCCAAAATATTTCAGCGTACTTGTTGAACTGATGAGACTGGGTTTTCTAGGGCTCCTATGCCTCTCTTCCCTGTTAAGTCAAAATAAAGTTGAATGGAATTCAAACAGAAAAAAAATCCTTTATTTTTCTTGTATTTTCCCCTTTACTAAAGCCCAGACAAAAAAAATCACATGGCTTCATTTTTCAACAAAACACCTGATAAAATTATTAGCTTTACTTACATGCTGTATATTTCTTCTAATTACTTGGAATCACCATCCAAAACACAGAATTATCTTAGAAACCATAATTCATTTACAGTGAAGGTCTGGATTGATCCCCTGAGAAACCTGTAATGGAACAACCTGTTTTTTTTTTTTTTAACCTTGGTGAAGGGGGATTTTAATCACCTCCCCCTGCCTTCCCCCACCTTGCAGAGGTTTCTCTGCAAGAGAAGAGTGTAATAACAAGACAAAACAAGGCAACAAAAAGGAAAGACAATGTTTTTTTCTTGAGTTTTTATGGACTGTGGCTATTTCTCAAAAAGTGTCGTACAGCCTAGGCTTATATTACATTGATATGTTCCTGGGAATAGAGGAGTAATTCCAGAATTACGCTTCTGAGGAATCAGGGAATGGAAGTAGTAAATGGCTGGGAGACCTCTAACCAAACATATATCTTTTGAGGGATCTATACAGATCTTGGAGAGGGGTTTAGTGACCATTTTCTTCAGGTGGGCAAGCCGTGTGGTGTGAAACCCTTGGTGAAGGCAGGCCAGCAAAACCACAGGGGTGATTAGCTGGTATAAAGTCAGAGTGAACTTCTCTGGTGTGTTAGTGCAATACTGATAATATTGAAAATGTTAATGGCTTGGCACAGAGCTTTAGTAGCTTTATGTTTCATTTCAACACTTAATCAAACTTGCCTAAATATCTTTGGATGAGAAACAGGCCCGTAAATTTCTGGAACTGTAACTCCACTGAAGATTTTTATCTTTTGCAATATTTTTCTGTTTGCTTTGGCTGAAATTAGAAAAAACAGGGCATGTAAAGAAAGAAGAGAAAAATGTAACCAAAGCAGGGAATGCTGCCACAAAACCACAATTTTGTAGAAACAGAGAGAGTGAACTGAGTTTAGCAAAACCAGGCACACTCCCACACCCTCACAATGGATAGACTTCTAGTGAAAGACAGGAATCATCTTCCATCAGATTAGGACTAGTTTTTAACTAAACATACATTCAGCCCCATTAAAATGTGAAAGTTGTCAGGGCAGACAGTCCAAGGATACAAAATACCTGTGCTTACAAGTGCAGTAGTAGGTCTGATAGCCTGTCCAATATCACAGTAATGCTCCGAGGGTGTAAGGGAGATCTAATTGACATTTTCACAAACTAGTAATGAGTAGGATTATGAAAAGTGGAAAAAAGATTCCTTCCTTCCTTCCTTCCTTCCTTCCTTCCTTCCTTCCTTCCTTCCTTCCTTCCTTCCTTCCTTCCTTCCTTCCTTCCTTCCTTCCTTCCTTCCTTCCTTCCTTCCTTCCTTCCTTCCTTCCTTCCTTCCTCCCTCCCTCCCTCCCTCCCTCCCTCCCTCCCTCCCTCCCTCCCTCCCTCCCTCCCTCCCTCCCTCCCTCCCTCCCTCCCAGTGTAACTGAATGAACACTCTGAGTATAGGTCACTGTAATCAAAGTCCTTTAAGTTATTCACACCTTGCAAATATGCCGGCAGGAATTTAGAGCAGACAGTCTGCCTTATTCTTTCTACTTAGTTGTGTTTTATATTAAATGGTCATTTGATAAAATATCTGGTGTCAGTATACAGGGAGTAGAGTCTTAGTGTGACAGATGGACACACTCACACTATCTGTCCCCACTTTACTTTGACATATTCAACAGCAAGTGGATCAACAACAGGAAGAACTGACTATAAAGGAGTCCCTTTCTTACCATAGCAGGTGACAGGAGAGGAGTGATTGATCTAGGCAGATAGATAGCTTGGGATCTTCTCAGGTAGGGAAGACAACCAAAATAGATCTTCCATAAGCAGCAGGACCAGTGGTGTACCCTGTCTGTCATCTGACAGAATTGGGGGCAATGCAATGGCCATGCCTTCTGCAGGACCCTGTCTGGAATATGTGCTCTCACAATGTGGATTGTATTGAACCACTCAGCAGATAACAGACCTGGACTGTGGGATTCAGTGGGGCTCGCACATGAGACAAAGTACTCTGTGACACTGTCAGGCCTTCCCAGTCATTTTGGTAAGTCAGTGTAATGCTGAAAACTTGAGCACTTTCCAGGTTTAGGCAAAAGCTGAGTGACATTTCTGAGGACTGCAATTTGTATTTACGCAGCTAAAACCTATCTTAGATCCCTAAAGGCTTTTCTGGACCCTGACTGTAGTCTGCGAGACAGGAAGCATTTCGTACAATAGGGCTTTACACAGCAGAACCCTAATCTGACTGGGATGGTAGGAGGGACTTAGAATTTCCTCAGTGTCTGCAGCCAACCGTATCACTTGCAGACTATTTTTTATTTATTCTTTTTTCAAAGAGGAATAGGTAATTTCATATTGCTTTTAGGTCTGAAGGAGAAGGAAGACTACAAGTAACATCTAAAAAGTGAAGCTTTGGAATATCACATACATTTTCAGGGCAGTAATACCTTAATATTTGAGAGCTTCTATGGACTAGTTATAAATGAAGCTCAGTCTGTCATAAAAATTATGCTCATGCGCAAAGCAAGTTATGCTCAGGTGTGCATATGGTCTGAGATAATTTTTATCCAGTTTGCTTTTATCACTAGCAGAAGGTATTGCAGAATGGATTACTGTTGAAATAAGGTTTTCTTATGGGGATTTAGAAATAAATGTGCATTATTAAAATATTTTGTTAATGGTTTTCTCACACTAAATGTCATGCATCATATTAATAATTTTATTTTTATGCTACATGCATATTTTGAAAACTTAAAGGAGAGGAACTTAAACGTTAAGGAACACTCAACTTCAGAGGCCCGTTTAAAATGAAACTGAACTTTCAGAGCCAGCTCTCTATGCCATTCATTACTACTGAATAATATGAGATTAGTGTGAAAAATGCATATCTCTCTTCATATGCATCAGTGATGGTTGGAGGACTCGTCTCACAGTGACCACAATTAACAATTTAGAAAACATGAGCACTCCATAGCAAAGGGGAACTTCCAAAGAGTTAAGGGGTGAATAATTCACCCAGTACCTCATATTGCATATGAACTTCCTGGAATGATTCAGAAGCAACTTCAAGGTTGTTTAAGGAGAAACTTCCAAGGGCATTAGTTTGAAGCATGTAGGTGAACATGAAGTAGTTTCTGTTTCATAGGTCTTCATAAGATGTAATGCATGCATATGGTATTGTAGGGAGAAAAACAATTACGTAATTGCTGGTAGTAATTTCAAAAACTGTGCAATCAACTGCCCTGTAGCTATGATATTTTTAGCTCATTGCCTCTCACACTATGGGTAGACATACAAGGACCTCCATATTTGATGGACTACTTGGGGCTTTTCTTTGAAAAATATTATTAACATCCCCCATCCCTTAATTAAGGAGTTACTGTCAGGAAGGATGCTGAAGTTACCTGTCTTGCTGTTTTCTAGATTTAAGAATTCTTCAACGTTTATTCTGGAGTTAGCAACAGAAATTGTGTTTGCTAAGATGACTGTTCTTGAACCTGATCTGTCCTAATCCAGTGTTGGGGGAGGTTTCGATATGATCCCAAGAGCAAGATTAGAGACACAAACAAGGTCAAATGCCGTATACCCAAAACACGTTTTTATTGTTAAAAAAGTGAAGAGGGGTAGCGGTAGGACAGAATGGAAGGAAAAGGCAGAAATAAAGCAAGGATGCGGGATAGGGCTGCAAGAATAGTCACCACCATGAATCCAGCGACGTCCCGTTGGTCCTCAGTCTTCAGTTCTTCGGTGGTGGGTGCACACAGATCTGGCTTCGATGGTAGATGCACACTGAGAAAGTTTTCTGCTGCCTTTTTAAGTTCATCGTATCGGCTGATTAACATATCTGCTTGCCTTTAGTTTTTTTTTCTCTGGTCCCACAGGTTTTGTTGCATCTGGCTTCAGTGCAGGAACCTTTGCCTCTTGTCAGTTCATTAGCAATGCAGGCATGGTGTCTGGCCTACACAATAGGGCCACAAACGGCTACAGGATGGGGCCAGCTCAGCACAGGTCTGCCCCTTTGAGGCTGGTCTAAAGAGTCCAGACAATGCAACCGCAAAGAAGTGGGGGGGTGCATCCTTCAATACACTCCGGCTTCTCTGGGCGACATTCCCCAGACCAATTCACAGGCCGCAGCAGCTTCTCTTGGAAGTTTGCACAGACACAAGCAAGCTTTGAGGCAGTCATAGGACATTTCAGTCTCTCACACCTTCCTAAACACATGTGCTGCTGGGCAAGTGGGGTTTTATGGATTCTGGAGCAGCCTATAGCAGCAACATTGTTGAGCTGCCATGCTCCCTTCCTGTAGTTCAACCTAATTTTTCATCTGTTATACTGAAGGATCTCCATTTATTTTAAAGTGAAAGAAATTTTTCTTTCGCCTGTGATGTGCAGGGACAGGTGAAGTAGAGATCTTGTGGATCTATGATGCGATTTAAAAATCTCTTGCACCATTATCTATACTTGATGACCAAAACAGTCCTTTCTAGGTTCTGTGTTTCTATGCAAAACCCACGTGGGCATCTTCCTTGATATGCTAAAATGGGAAATCCGAGCAAGTCCCTTCATGCTCACATAACATGGTCCATAGCCACTGTTTGACATGCTTATTATTCAACCATCAACCAAGACAGAGCTGCCTGAAAGCTTAAATGAAACTAGCACAGACTAGGTTCTTCTCTGTGTGTCACCTCTCACTTGCTCTCTTGCCTTCAAACCTTCAACCAACCTTAGTCTGAACTCCTGAATGGAGTATTTCTTCTAAGCTTCTGAAGATGTTCAGGTTTCATGCTCCTCTCTCATCCCCATCTTTGGCCTACCTAATGAAGATCTCACTTGTTTTTCTCATGTCAAAGCAGGCCTAACCTCTCAGGAAAGATGAAAGACACAGATAACACAAGACATTGCCTGTTTTCTTCTATTTTTCAGCCAGCTTTTGTTTGTTTGGTTTGGCTTTTTTTTTTTTTTTTCCCCCTTCCATTTAGTATTTGAATTTTACAGAGGGGATGACAGGACAATATACCAAACAACATTAACTGATACCAAGTCCCATGACAATGCATTTCAGCTATATTCAGCTGGATGACAAAACTTGCAAAGTTTGTCCTAATGCAAATCTTCAGAGAGAAGTTCTCATTTCATATTTTGCTCCACTTTTGTAAGCCCATCTACAAAGAGAGAGCCCAGAGCTCACTGGAGATCTGTTGGTCTAAGACACCCCTTGGACCTGCTTGCCAAATCACAGCCCCACTTAGAAATTAAACTATTTCAGAGAGAAAATTATATTCCATGTCATTATATCATCTTAAGTTACTAACACAGAAACTCTGCATCTGGCATTTATGAAAAACTCTAAACTTACTGTTTCCACTTTTAGAATTACAACCTATATTTAAAACTATAAAGTGATTTGTCGTCAGAAACAATATGCCAATACCTAGTCTGATTTGCTCTTTTAAAATGATTGACAGTTTTTCTTAAAAGCCTTTCAAATTGATCATCCCTTTAATTCTGGAAAAACACAGATGCTTTCCCACCTTTGAACACACCAGTATTTGACAGGCAGTGTGAATCCACATTTTTGAAGAGGCTTTTACAATTCCTATCCAAGGCAAAGGTAAATGTTAATTCCTCTGCAGGCTTGTTCTTTATCTTAGTTGGTTTTGCACCTTTTTCCAAAGGTGGCTTGTAGTTGCCTACTGTACATACCTTTACTTCAATATCATTAAGACCACCTCAGGAGAGGACATATACAGGTCTGCCCCTGAGAACTGTCAGCATTACTGATGTACTAGCACATGTTGATGACCCAGCTGTCTTCCTACTCATCCATAGCAGCCTGTTGCTTGCCTGGCTACAAACTGGCAAGTTCCCCTCTAGTCCACACTTCACAAGGAATAACACTAAAAATCAACCCTGCTGCTTTTAAAGACAGCCTCTCTTCTGAATGCTGTTATCATGTGCTGCCATTGATACCAGCAAAACAATGCAAAGAATAAGACTCTAAAATAAGTTCAGCTGTTTGCAAGGTCCAATTATATCTGTAGATCAAAAAATAGGCATCTTTTTATACCTGAAAGTCAGTCTTTCAAAACGATTAAAATTAGAGTTCATGAACAGGGAGACAGACAGTTGCACCTGGGTGTGTAGCTCCTCTTGTGTCTTTATTTTCCTTGGCTCAAACTAGGCAGATTTTAATTAACAGTGAAACTGAAACCCGAAAATGCTGTTTATTTGTTTTCAAGCAGTGAAGAAGGCACCTTCATAGAAATGGCATGTAGTACAGAGCTGTTGTTTCATTTTGGGGTAATGCATTCCCTATTATACTTATTGTTCTGCATTTATTCTATTGCCTGGTACTGTAATACACTGCTCTCAGTATGCTAATAGGATTTCATGGGGCTGCCATCACCAGCTTGATTTGTAACAGGAAGCCAGGACAATAAAGGCTTTGAGAAGATTAATGTGAGAAATGCATGCCTCTGTAGAGGGGCATCAATGCAAAATGAAAAACAACACTGTCTGCCATTGCTTGTTACTGCCATCTCATTTTCACCAGTAAATAACTAGTGCATTTCTCTCCACAATGAACACCAACAAAAGGAAGACAGCCTTTATCAACAATGGGTGTACTATAGGAGGGGACAGAGAGGGCAGCATTCCTCTCAGGCATTTCATATAGTCACCTGTCATTCCTAATCATCCCCCAAGATTGCTGTGTTTAAAGAAGCTCCCTCAAATTTTACGTCACTGAGCATCTCCTGACAACTTGCAGCTTTCTATCAGAAAATTCACAACGGGTTAACAAAGTCTCTGGCAGTTTAGGAATAGGTTTTGACGATCTACTCATGATCATACTCTAGTGAAGCTATTTTGTCTACTACCATAGCTTAGATGATAAACTGCATTTGGTAGCACAGAGTGCACAACTGTGCTGTTGACTTAAAATCAGCCAGCCAGCAGCAAAGTAAGGGGGCCTCAGGAAATGGCTTCTTAATTTTCACTGGACATACATTATCATTACACATGCTGATCAAAAGTCACTGGCTGTTTCTGAGTCACATAGTGTACTTGCATTAATTTAGAAATTCAAAGAACTAAAAGAAGATATGTATTTTTATTAATTTCTGTCTTATCTATTTGCGTTTCAATTATGTTGTTATTTCAGAGCAAATACTACAACAGGAGATGGGAAAAAAAACTGAGATGAGTGATTAATATGAGGTTATTTCCCTTGCTGAAGGCCAGATTAATCTTTCAGGAACCTTTGGCAGGCCACACATCAGGTGCCATCTGAAAACATGAAAACAGAACCAGCTGGTACGGCAGGCATGCAGAGGCAGTGCAGAATGTGTATGGCCCACAGGCTGCCAGGAAAAAGGTTGCATCAATGTGGAGAAACCAATATTATCCCAGACCAGTTACTCAACAGATTAGGTAGCCCTGGAGTCTTTTACTCTACCTTCCCTCTTGGAGTCCCACAACTCTGAGGTGGGGCAACAAATGGCCATGTTGCAAAACAATCGACCCAGACCACAACCACTCCTGCTTGTGTCCTTCCACAGCTATCCTCATGCTCTGTTATCTCCAGGTTGTGTGTTATTCACTGCTTCCAAAAGCACTTTTACAGTGCTATTTAAGTCTACTTTTATTTAGCTTGGGAATTTTTTATCTCATGTATCTTCTTTGCCATTTATCTAATTCTGTCCACATGCGCTGACTTTGGGAAGCTGAAGGAGCCTTCTGTTAGCAGGAGGCAGCAGCTGTATCTGGTACAGATCCACCTGGTTTCCATATGTCCAGCAGTGTCAGAATTTATTGACTCAAGACATAGAGCTTGCAAGCTAGCTCAAGTTTGCTAGAAGGAGGGCTTGACTGTGATAAATATAACAGCATTTTTGAACAGTGCCTGTCTGTTAATAAATT
The DNA here is from genome assembly GCF_031877795.1 of Strix aluco. Taxonomy (NCBI): domain Eukaryota; kingdom Metazoa; phylum Chordata; class Aves; order Strigiformes; family Strigidae; genus Strix; species Strix aluco. The sequence continues at coordinate 49,803,854 of NC_133971.1, read as the reverse complement.
AGCATGTAAAGAAATAAGTAATGAGGAATTGGGAGAACATTTCTGCCTCTTGTCACAATAAAGTACACTGGAAGACTGCTGTGGGCCCATTTCTGGTAACAATGCAGTGTGTTGAGGTGTCACATTTCTCATACACCCTGGACAAGTATGTGTGGTAGCAATACCTGTAATCTACTATAGTAGCTCTGCTATGAAAGTAATAACAAACAGGCTACTTTGTGATATATTTCTTCCCTTAAGTCTGCTAGAGGTGTTCTAAATTGATTTAAGTGAGACTTAGTTAAACTGGATTAAACTCTACACTCCATCAAAATATAATCAACTGATGTGCCTTGCAGGAATTTTACTTTATGAACAGGACTATGCTTTAGAGATGACTTTTTCCAAAAGATTGATTTTGTCTCATTTTTCCCTCATCAGCCTCCTGCAATCTAGATTCAAATGAATGCATGACCAAATAATTCAAACCTGTTGCTGTTTCGCTGTTCTCCTCCATAGCTCTGATATCTCTGTAGCTGCTCTCCCTTCACTGCATGGGTGTGCAGATATGCATGACAATTGACTGCCACAGACCTAGGAAACTTTTTTGATTTGATGAGGGTGAATAGAGAGGTGACAAAGTTTGTTGAAAAGACCAAGTTGCTGAGGGTAGTAATGATGGAGTTACCTGTGCAGAACTGCAGAGGAACCTTATGGGACTTTGTACTTGGGGATTAAAATGACAGATGAAATTTAATGAGATAAATACAGACTGATGCACACAGGACCTCGCCTTGCTCTCCCTTTCCCCATGAGTTCGTGGGGAAAATATAAAAGATATAGTCTGTGAGCTGACTGTAATGAGTCAGGAATGAGATCTTGAGTTTATAACAGACAGTTTCATGACAATGTCAACTTAGTGGTCAAAAAAGCACACTGACTGTTGGGAATGATTAAGAGAGAAGTAGGAAAGAATAGAGATAATGGAATTTTACCACTGTGTAAATCTATGGTGGGTCCTGTAGTTTTTTGGTCTCAAAAAGGTTGTTGTAGGTTTAGAAAATGTCCAGAGAAGGACAAGTCAGGACAATCAGAGGAGGTGGATTTTACACACACAATAGGTGATTATACAGTGGAAATTCTTCACCACAGCAAGTTGTGAAACCTAACATTTCACACAGGGTCAAATGAAAATTGAACTAGCTACTGGAAGACAAATACCTGAAGCCTTCTAAAGATATGAAAAGTCACCTCTGACTCAGGGACCCTACAGGCTGCAAATTCTGGGAAGCTAGAGAGAATTTAGGGGAAGTCTAACTATGGCCTTGCTTTGCTCTGAAAGCAGTTCTCTGGGAAATCACTTTTGACCCTTCTTAGAGCAAATGTATTAGGCTGAAAGTTCTGGTCCACTCAGGCAGCTCTTATAATCATATGATATAAAATGCCCTAATAATCCTTCTAAAGCCCCTACAGAGAGGGACAGCCCAAAATTAACTGAAAGACTCAGGCTCTGACATCTCTGGCTGTTATAAGGTTCTGAAAATACTGAAACTCAAACTGGTCATAAGTCACTGATAACATCTGATGTTCTTTAGACAAAAATTTCTCTGAGTGACAAAAGTTGCTTGAATATTGCAGTTCTAGTTTGGAGTTGCAGATCTTCTGTGTAATCTAAATGTTTATCTTTGAAAATATTAAGCCATCCCAGAAGATCAAGCTAACAAGGATTTGTCAAATGCTTGTCTTTAAGTGGGGAAAAAAGTACACGATGAAGAAAGAATAACCATGTTGAAAGAAAGAGTTTGGGGTTTTTTTTTAACCATGCACAGTTAAAACGAACTCAAGGTTGTGTTAATTTCATTGCCTTGTACTTGCACTTGCAGAGAACTTTGGTTTTCTGCCAATTTGTTTCCAAGTGTTATTTGACATATGCCTGCCCAGGAAGTATTAACAAATAGAGCTCTAGTGATTGTGTGTTCCTTTTTTTTGACCATGTATGCATGTTAAAGTTATTTTTAATGTACTAATAATTATTTATGTAGCTTCTGTTTTCCTCTGTATATAACATTTTTCTCCAAGATTGCAAAATTTATAATACTGATGTCCTGAAAATAATAAATAGCTTGCATAAAACCAAGGAGACAATTTAAAGAATTCTGTTAGTGCAGAACACTTTCTTGCTCCCTTCTCATTTTTTTTTTTTTTTTTAAAGAAACAAAGAGTATTTCCCTATATGTGCCTATTTTGACATAGACACTTTCTTCGGCGAATATCTGTCAATGAACATCTCACCATTTTGGGAAGACAATGTCTACAACATCACCAAGACATCAAAGGTTACTTTTGTCCTAGAGTTCCTGGTAGGTCTGAGTATGCATATAAAATGTAAATCTAATATGAACACATCATATTCTTATCTTAGCTTTTTTTAGTCTTACATTTAAAAGATCAAACATCTGGAAACACATCAAACATCTGGAAAAATCAGTGACTCAACTATAGTTCATCCTAATTTGAAGATCCAGTTATTTATGTTGTTATAAATTGAGACCACAGTGGACTATAATTCACTCTTTATTAATTATAGCAAGTAGAATATGAGCAAAGACAGCGCTGGATGGCAGGGGAGTCTGCGCTCCGCCAACTGCCGTGCTGAGTAGTTCAAATAGTCCCCTTTTTATACATCTTTACTTCCGTGCTCATGAGGTAGTGGAGGTACTCCACGCATGCTTCAGTTGTTGTTAGGGGGGGTCGTTTCCTGCCTCCTGGTATTTGTTGAGGCTGAAGTAAGAAGTCTTCCCTCTTTGTCTCATAGTTGATCTTTCACTCATATATCCTTATATGGGCTGTCTTGTCCTGTTTCTTGTCGCTTCCTGGAAATCTGGTGGTTATCTTGCATGAGCAGTATCTGGTTCAGTTTGTGTGAGCGATTACAGTTATCTTATCTCACACAGGTGGCGTCCAGTGGTTGTTTGCATGAGTGGTTTCTGTCGTCTAATTTTACATTGAGCTTAACATAAATCTTAATAAACAATACCTTAGTCCACAGTTTCTCACAATCCCCCCTTTTTCTTTTTATCCTATTGTTTATTAGGTGCTACTTTCATCTTCATTCTTGTAAACAATTTCTTTTTCACAATTTCGACATTTATTATAGCACTCACAATAATGATTTTCGCGTGGCATAATACATTCACAATAATTTTCATCTTCATTATTAGATACACTTTCATATTCTACTCTCGAGGTTAAAATAAGCAATTTAGCTGTGTCAAACCGTTCTTTAATAAAATGAAAAATATAGTGTAATATACAAGGCCCAAATATAAGTCCCAGGATCAACATAATAAGCGGTCCTGCTAAAGCCGACAACAAAGTGGTTAGCCAAGGTGAAACATTAAACCAGTTTTCATACCATGACCTGCCCGCTTCACGATCCTTTCTTTTATTATTTTGAAAAAGCTTCCTCTATCTGCTCCAGGTTCCCAATATCTAATTCCCCAGGTACGGCCAATTAACCATGTGTCATCTTCTGGTTGTTTAACTTCAATTTCTATTCTGTCGCATTCTGATGGAGATGATTTCACCCCCCTTACAGATCCCCAGACCCCGGAGCCGTCAGATCCATGTTGTGGTGGAATGCAACCTGGAGGTCCCCAAGTGATACTTATATATTTGTCTCCTTTTTGTTGGCCAGTCTGAGGCTATTGTCTCGCAACCCCAATAACCGCAATAAAAATGGCCTGGATAGTTGCAATAACTCTTTCCAGGATTGGAAGCTGGACACACATAGAAGGCTTTGGAGTTGGCTTCCGTCGCCTCCCAGCCTCTCTGGATATCGACCGGAATCATTGAGACTAATTGGACAGTAAAATTCCAATTTCCCGGAGAGGTCTGATTTTGTTTTAGTCTAGATTCCTGTAAGTTATATAGTTTCCAGAGCATTGGTTCATGGGGGTTTCCATTTGCTTGGGTTATTATCAATAACAAAACTAGCGGTACACCAGAAAAAAAGGTGTCTGTCAATTTTGCCAATTTAAGTATATTTTTATCATCCCTGGGGAAGTTTGGCCATTGTTGCTTTTGTGTCCCATTGTTCTGATTCTTTTCTCCACAGTTTGTTCCTCCTCTGCCTCGCCCGTCGACTCGGTTGCTTCGAGCCACGGGGTGTACCATCTTCTCGGCAGCAAGGGAATTCTTCAGGAGAACAGCTGTTTTGGGCTTTCTGCCTGTTTATATAGGCTTCCCACTTTACAGCTTTAACTAATGGGATGAGGCAAGGCACAGTTGGTACTTCCCTTCTTACACTTTATAGCCAAGATTTCAGTTACAAAGGGGATTGGTTCATTGGAATAGTAACAATAATATTGAGGGTTTATTCCTTTGGTAAAAATTTCCCACCACTCATGGGATTCTTAAATAATTTCTTGTTTAGACTCTAATTGCTTTGATTTTCACTCAGTGAGAGTTCTTTGGATTTTCCAACACTGTGTGCAAACCCCTATTGAAGGGTATCCACATTCACAGTGAGTCCACCATTTATCCTGGCATACCATACACTTGGAACAAGCAAACGGATAACAATTGCGGTTCAAATTATTACACTTAATTCGTATATCTAGAGTGTTTATATTAACATATTTTCTATATTCAATATTGTGTGGTTGCATGAGTTTAACAATTTCCTTTAGTACATTTTGTATGCTTCCATATATAATATACGAAGAGAGAAATAATTATTGCGAATATAAACAACAATACACACTTTATACCAAAAGGTAATGCGATTCGTTTCCTCAAGTAATAAGGCAGCAGCGACAATGATTTGTAAACAACTTGGCCAACCCCTGCTCACAGGATCCAACAGCTTCGATAAGTATGCCACCGGCTTCTTTTGTCCGGCCCATTCCTGAGTTAATACTCCGAATGCCGTTCCTTCATGTATGTTAACGAATAAATGGAATGGCCGCTTTAAATCTGGGAGGCTTAAAACCGGTGCTTGACTTAGCTCCCTTTTGAGATTAGCAAACTGCTCTTGATCCCGAGGGGTCCACTTGAGTATTTTGTCTTTAGACAATTGTTTGTATAAAAATTTAACTTTAAAGCTGTAGTTCTCTATCCATTGTCTACAATACCCAAATAGCCCTAATGCCTGCCGAATTTGCCTCTTAGTGACAGGCATAGGTAATTCTAGAATTCCTTTAATGCGCTCTGGGTCCAATATTTTTTTTGCCATTAAACAAATAATGTCCCAAATATTTCACTTTTTCCTCCACAAATTGTAACTTTTCTTGTGATACCCGTAGTCCCTTTTGTGCAAGAAAGTTTAGGAGTCGAATGCTTTCTTTTCTTACATCCTCCTTATTGTTCCCTGCTATGAGCAGATCATCTACATACTGTAACAGCACGTTTCCCGTTTGTACCTGGTATTCTTTTAAGAGTTCTTCCAGGGCCTGTCCAAACAGATTAGGGGACTCAGTGAACCCTTGGGGGAGCACGGTCCATCTCAATTGCTGTCTTCGGCCCGTCTCTATGTCTTCCCATTCAAAGGCAAAATAATCACGGCATTCTTCTGCCAATGGACAGGCCCAAAAAGCATCTTTTAAATCAGCCACACTATACCAGGAGTTATGGGGTCCTAGCTTGCTTAACAGTGTGTATGGATTTGCTACTACAGGGAACTGGGTGATAGTTCTTTTGTTTATTTCCCTTAAGTCATGTACAAGCCGATATTTTCCATTTGGCTTCCTTACAGGCAAAATAGGAGTGTTAAAGGGTGACATACAAGGTTCTAAGATTCCTTGTGTTAACAATCGATCAATTTCTGGTTTTAATCCCCTCCGTCCTTCTAAGGATATAGGATATTGCTTTACCCTTACAGGTATGTGGGGTTCGGAAATTTGAATTTTAATCGGTGGGATTTCTAATTTACTTATTGTATCCGGAGAGTACCAGACATCGGGGTTGATTTGTTTTTGATCATCCATGGTCAAGGGATAAGCAGACACCGTTAGCTCTTGATTTTCTACTTTGATTTCTAATTGTAGTTCAACAATTAAATCCCGTCCCAACAGATTAAATTCTGCTTCAGGGACGAGCAAGAGTTCACCCATTCCAAATTTATTTTCAGTTTCAAATATCACATTTTTGATTTTGCTTACTTTAAAGGGTTCTCCTTTTGCCCCTATTACTTGTACTTTTTCAGGGGAAGCTTTACATCCCTCAGGTATTTGCCTAATAGTCGATTTCTCAGCCCCTGTGTCTACTAAAAAGGTGAACTCTTGTTTATGGGGACCTATTTTTAACTTTATCAAGGGCTCATGATGACTCCGGTCCCCTAAAATATAGAGCCCCTGACTCTCCTATTCTGCTTTCAATATTTCCTCATCTCTGATCCTTTCTCTGCAATTCTTCTTTATGTGTCCCTTCTTTCCACAGTAAAAACAACATCTCTGTTCCTTCTTTACTACTGCGTTCCCTTGTTTTATTCCAGCAGATCTGTGTTCACCAGTCCGCCCGTTGCGATCCTCTCTGACAGCTGCTACCATCATTTTTACTTGTCGCTTGCTGCTCTCTTCTTCCCGCCTTACGTAGACTTTCTGAGCTTCCCTCAATAATTCATCCAACCCTCTATTTTGCCAGTCTTCTAGCTTTTCAATCTTTTTTCTGATATCTTCCCATGATTTTGCTACAAACTGAGTTTTTAGGAGCGCTTGCCCTAAAGGGTCGTCTGGATTTACCCCAGAGTACAGTTGAAGGACTTTCCTCAGTCGTTCCAGCCACTCAGTAGGGCTCTCATCTTTCTTTTGCATTTCATTAAATGCTTTATTGATATTCTGGCCACGGGGTACTGCTTCTCTAATCCCCTGAATTACTATAGTTCTCAGATCTTGCATATGAGTTCTATGCACCGGATCCTGATTATCCCAGTTAGGTCTTTGGAGTGGCCATTTGATATCTGCTTGGGGTCCCTGGGCATGCTGAACATCCCACAGTCTCATTCCTGCTCGTCTAATCATATCTCTTTCCTCGGTAGTAAATAATTGACCAAGGATAGATTGCATCTCATCCCAAGTATAAAGGTTTGGTCCCAAAAATTGATCTAATCTTTCTGCCACTCCAAGTGGGTCCTCAATCAAGTTTCCCATCTCGGTTCTTTTAAAATCTCGTAGGTCAGCCGAGTTTAGGGGTACAGAAATATATCCAATCATAGGCTGAGGTTCCCCATGGGCATTTCCCTTAGAGGAGACATCTGAGCTGCCCCTTTTTGACTTCTAGTCATGCGTCTAGGAGGAGGGGAAGACCCTTGTTCCGACTCCGGTGGGGGAGTGGGAGCTCTGGGGACCTCGGGAGGGGCTACGGGAGCAGGAGGAGGAATGTAAGGAGGGGGGGGTTAGAAGGGTTTCGTCTAACTCTTCCTGCTTTTTCTTTTGTTTAGTTTTTACTTCATTCAGTGGGTAAAGTTTAGCTCCCGGTCTTTTTATCCATACTTCCGCATACTGACTCTCCTCCGGGTTAAGGGGTTTTTTATTATTGACCCAGAGGTTTAATTGCTGTCTTACCCAATCTTCTTCTGACCCATAGACTGGCCAAAAGGTATTTTTAGAAATCTTCTTCCCTCCCCATATCTTAGTACAGTATTCTATCATTTTCTGCTTGTCTTTCCCTAGGGTTCCAGGGAAATACCTCCAATTGTCTAAGACATATGCCAAAGGGGTATTCTTAGGTACAGTGTGTACCCTTCCCATGGGAGTCGAAGGCTTGCTGCCCTTCGCCCCCATCTTCTGGAATATCCACAAACATACACTCACTCACTCCCCTTGTTCCTGGCCCAATCCCTCGCGGGAGATGGGAAACGCAGTACTTAAGAGTCCACACTCGCTTGGTTCAGTATATCGAACCTCTCATTCATTATATTCCAGGAAACCCAGTCCCGCCCGAACGGCAAACCTGCGAGCAAATTCGCAATATACTTACGCGTCCTGCGTCTTCGTCCGGACTCCCGTGCACAGAATTTTTATGGGATTTTACCGGTTTTCTCCTTTGCTCACTATTCTAGAATTTAGGTTCGTCGGTAAGGTTGAGGTAGGCTGTCAGTCGCGGGGCCGCAGATTGCCGCGGGGCGCCTCCCCGGAGGACAGAAGCCCACCGTTCCTTATCCGAGTCACGGCACCAGGAATTGTTATAAATTGAGACCACAATGGACTATAATTCACTCTTTATTAATTATAGCAAGTAGAATATGAGCAAAGACAGCGCTGGACGGCAGGGGAGTCTGCGCTCCGCCAACTGCCGTGCTGAGTAGTTCAAATAGTCCCCTTTTTATACATCTTTACTTCCGTGCTCATGAGGTAGTGGAGGTACTCCACGCATGCTTCAGTTGTTGTTAGGGGGGGTCGTTTCCTGCCTCCTGGTATTTGTTGAGGCTGAAGTAAGAAGTCTTCCCTCTTTGTCTCATAGTTGATCTTTCACTCATATATCCTTATATGGGCTGTCTTGTCCTGTTTCTTGTCGCTTCCTGGAAATCTGGTGGTTATCTTGCATGAGCAGTATCTGGTTCAGTTTGTGTGAGCGATTACAGTTATCTTATCTCACACAGGTGGCGTCCAGTGGTTGTTTGCATGAGTGGTTTCTGTCATCTAATTTTACATTGAGCTTAACATAAATCTTAATAAACAATACCTTAGTCCACAGTTTCTCACAATGTCAAGACGAATGCATGAACTATACCAAATAAAGGGCTTTGGTAGCTAAACTAGAACTCAGATGGAACTGTGGCATGAAAGTGTGAAACTGAGGTCCATATATACCCTCATCCAATTGATGCTTGGCCCTAGGAACATCCTTCTTTGATTTCAGAGTCCCTGGTGTGCCCAGAGCTCTGCTCCAGAGATACTCCTGCAGCTCTCAGTGCAGCTCTCAGAGCTCCTTGTTTTTGCCTAATATGACTCAGGACTCCACCCAGTTGCTATTCTCCAAATACATGTGACTGCTTATTGGCAGGATCAGATTCTCATCCAAATGCTGATGTGACCGATTTGTTTGTTTCAGGAGAGAAAGGAGCAGCCATCGCTCATTAGATAACAAAAGCAGTCAGCCAACTCATGGGAGACTTTGGTTCTGTCCTTGTCACAGCCTGAGAAAGCTTGCATGTCATTTCCCACTCCTGTGTATCCAAAGCAAGAAGAAAAATGCTGATCGTCCTCACCATCCTCCAATCTTTCAGTCACAAGAGAAGAGGCTGCAACAGCAGAGCGCTATGCTTGGTGAAAACACAGGGTCCCTGTCTTTGCACAGCACCATCTCTTTGCTAGCTGAGGCACTCAGCACTGGAATGGAACTGTGGCACCGTGATGTGAAAATTTCCATATATTATAAGGAGTAGGAAACAAGAAGTTACAGGGAGGGGCAGAGTTTGTTTATCCCCCTCACTTTGCTTTGCCTCTCAGTAAAACACAAGTATTCTTTCACCCACTGACTAAAGCCAGTCTCTGAGCGGAAGCATGCAGAGGGGCATGCATGCAGCCCTGACTCTGGCATCTGCATCTGGATTGGGTGAAGTTTCAGACATCCTGATTTCCTAATCGCTTGCTGAATTTAGGAGATGCTCAGATTGTCCTCCTGAGGAAATTCTATCTCCCTCAGTGGTACATATGGAGCTGAAAACACCTAATTCAGAATTCTGAATCCCACTCCAGAGGCCTGCCTGATTCATATCTTTTATTACATCTAACTATACGTGGCCTTATTTGGTGATTCATCACTCTACATACTGCATAAATTTGTGTTTTCTGAAAGCTCACAAATGAAATACAATTGTACAGTGGAAGTACCCTGCTCTGCTATGTGGACAGTGTGTTACCATTGTTGGACATGCATCACAAATGCATGAATCACTATTTTTTTATTAAAACTAAATGACATAGCTGTTGCAATGCAAATTAAAAATAAAAAGAGACAAATATTAGCCAGTGGTCATCTTGTGTGCCATAATGTAACAACAGTTCTCTAATCTATCATAGCAATTGTTTACACCAAAACTGTTTGTTTAAGCTGCACTTTTAAAGTCTACATGTTATTCCTATCTATGGAGCTGGCTCTTCTTTTGCTTTTGTTAGCAAGAATTAAACTCAATTCACATACATAGATGTAAAATCACTAAAAGAGGAAATAAAATAAAGTTCATATATACCTGCACATACTGACAAATACATTAAACATAACACATTGTTCAGATACAAGGCTGAGTTACTATGTCTACTGTGCATCACTGAGTTGTGATAGGTGATTATATATACAGTTATTTAAAAGGTGAGGTAAAATGTGTTCTCCTTCATGGAAGCTGAAACTCGTTATGTTATTGTATTTTACTGTGTGTTTGAGACAGGGTATGAGTTTGTATGTGGTCAGTTTTCCTAATATGAGTTATACTTGGTTCAATGAATTAAGTGAGGGTAACATGAGCTGGGGGGCCATCTAGGACCTCATTCCCAACGGGCGCTGCGATAACTTATTGAGAAGCTGGACTCACTTTGCAGAAACCTCAAAGCACCTTCTCTTCTTTGCCACTTAGATAGTGCAAGAATGATGTCCAGTTTAGCCATCACCTACACCTCCTTCCCTACAGCTCTTCTAACAGGGGAAATGCTGAGGGCGTATTACAGGCAGGGAGAGGCAACTAGAAGGGATGACTGGAAACCAGTTTTCACTTGCTGAGGATAACTCCATATCCTGAATAGCTATGACTCTAGACAGTGTCCCAGGCTACAGGGAAAAGGAAATACCAGGCTACATCTCTGGTGATAGGCAGGGATTTAGAGGCTTTATCTAGTTAACAGACAGTCTTTGATACACTTTAAGCTGGAATTAGAGAAGCCTCAAACTCTGCAGATATGTAATTGTAAATATTAGTTCCTTCTTAATATCAGAGATATGAAGAGTATCACTGTAAGAGGTAAAGCCCAGTAATGTAACACCGTTCCCAATATTTCTTTCTTTAAGTAATAAAAGACCTGAAGTGGGACTGCCTGCTCTACACTGGTGTAACAATCAGATGCTGTTTTCTGTTGTAGCTGCTTTCATCCTTGTGAAATGCCCAGCAAATAACTATTTCTGAATGTTATACCTTTTTCTGGAAAATCTTCACTCTGTTGAAACAATCTATGTGTGCAGTTGCATGATCAGCACAAAGCACTTGTGCATCCACTGCTCCAGGAACAGTCTCCCACAGTGTGTCCTGACACTGCTGTGCCTTACATTAGCTCTTTTTGGGGTGTCATCTCCATTCTTCTGGTAGTGTTGGATACATTGGTGCAGAAGAATTAGAGGGCGTTTTGTGATTATGAACTCTAAGGACAAAACTAAATCAGCACCTTGGTGCTTGTTCTTTGAAAAGGTTGGCAAGTCTTTGGCAGAGGTAGGTTATTTTTTACAAAGATAGCTGTGTAGGGCCAGAGTCTACTACTTCTGTTATGTTGAGTGGCATTTTACTGTTTGAGGTGGTTGTTTAGTTGTTTTTGACTCACCTAATGCAAGAGAAGACAGTCATGTGAGAAACTATCCTTTAACACTACTCTCTCTGTGGTGATTGACCTTGGCTGGCTGCCAGGTGCCTACCAAGCTGCTCTATCACTCTCCCTCCATCAACAGCACAGGAGGGGAAAATATGATGAAAGGCTCATGGATTGAGATAAGGACAGGGAGGTCACTTACCAGTTACTGCCACAGACAAAACAGACTTGACTTGGAGAAATTAGTTTAATTTATTGCCAATTAATTGTAACAGAGTAGGATAGTGAGAAATAAGAACAAAACTAAAAAACTTCAACGACCTTTCCCTTCTTCCTGGGTTCAGCTTCACTCCTGCTTCTTCTACCACCTCCCCCTGAGTGGTGCAGGGGAATGGGGAATGGGGCTTGTGGTCAGTTCATATTGCTTTGTCTCTGCTGCTCCTTCCTCCTCATGCTCTTCCCTGTGGGGTCCCTGCCATGGGATACAGTCCTTCACAAACTGCTCCAGAGTGGGTCCTTCCACAGGCTTCAGTTCTTCAAGAACTTCTCCAACATGGGTCCTTTCCAGGGCATACAGTCTTTCAGAATGGACTGCTCCAGAATGGGTCACAGCTCCTACCAGAAAACCTAATACTGTGTGGGCTCCTCTCCATGGCCTGCAGCTTCCTTCAGGACACATCCACCATTTCCAGTGTGGGGTCCTCCATGGGCTACAGGAGGATATCTGCTCCAGTGTAGTCCTCCATGGGATGCAAGGAGCACAATCTGCCTCACCACAGTCTTCTCCATGGGCTGTGGGGGAATGTCTGCTCTGGTGTCTGGAGCACCTCCTCCCCCTCCTTCATCACTGACCTTGGTGTCTGCAGGACACATTTTCTCACTCCTCTCTTCCAGCTGCTGTTGCACAGATTTTTTTACCTTTCCTTAAATTTGTTATCACAGAGGCATTACCACCATTGCTGAGAGGCTCAGCTTTGGCCAGTGGTAGGTGCATCTTCGAGCTGGCTGGAACTGTCTCTGTCCAACATGGGGACAGTTTCTTTGTCTTCTTACAGAAGCCACTCCTGCAGCCCCCCCAGTACCAAAACCGTGCCAATAAACCCAATAGACTCTAACGTATAAATGCACCATGGAGGTTAAAATGAAATGCAACAGCATAAAGTTATGCATGATAAATGAAGGATGGCTATTTGTTCTGTAACAGTGGCTGTCATTTTGCATTTGACAGTGATGACCCAGCCACTGCAGGAACCTTTTCTGCACTGAAGTTCAGACCTCCCATTTTCCTCAGAGATCAAAAAGAGTGTGCCCTACACATTTTACCGAGTTGTTTCACACAGCAGATGATGTTATGACAGATATTGGCAGTACTTCTAAACTGTGTAAAAAGAAATGTTCTGTAATTTATTATCCATTCCAGGAGCCACGCTGTCCCTCCACCACGAAGAATTTCCTCACAGACCTCATTCTATGCATGTATGCAGCATATAATGTATATTCCATATTAAATTTTAGCTCTGTCTATCCAATACATCTGCAAGGCTCATGTTTTCTTGCTCCTCTGTAAAACAGTGAATACATTCTAGATGGGTCCCAGGTCTCAAATCAAGCTCCTACAAGAATTTCAGCAAAACTTGTTTGCTGACTGTCATGTTACTGTCTTACCTTCCACCTTCCCAAAGTCATTAATTGTCATGAATTACCAAACGAACACGTAATGTAGAAAGCTTAGCAATTCATCATGACCCTTGGTTCAGATTCAATTTTTCCTTTCAGTTCCTGAATTTTTAATACACCATTTCTTGCTTGAACAGAGAAGTCCAATCTCTGTCATACAAGACTCTTGTGACATTTTACAATTTTTGTGTTTCCTTCCCACCCCGCACACTTTTCCCTTGTGTAACTGGCGAAATTTTGTTTTCCTTGCTGAATGGCACACACTAGAAGGATTTGAAATATGTGTTCCGTTATAATTTTAACAACAGTGAGCATACTGTATTAATGCCTGTTTTTTGCACAGTATTTGCACTCCTTTAATTGCACAGAGTGGTGATCTTCTGGCATATTGTCCTACAGATAATGTTATAGTAGAGTATAAAGGTACCTTATGTACCTTTAGCTTACTGCTATTCTCTAAAAGACTAAGTTCCATGGTTTTGCATACATTTATATCACTTTGACTGCATCTGTCCTTGAGGGCAATGTTGCCCTTCAATGGTACGGTTAAACACTACAACTTTTGTGTGTAGACAAACCCTCAGGGCTCAGACAGATGCTAAAGTTACTGCAGCTCAACAAGTTAGTGCACATCAGCAAAGCCACAGTAACTGATCATATACACGCACTTCGTTGTCCCAGTTGTGAGGTAATATATAAATGCTTAAACCTCTCTTGCTGAGTCTCTCTTTTTTTGTACTTAGCCAATACTAAAAGTATGATTAACTTCTGTACAAGCAAGAAACAAATTAGACTGAATCATAAAGTAGATTACTTTTTTTAAAAGCTGAAGGTAACAGAAGTTCCATGGGACAGAGCTGCTCCATTTAAAAGGAGATACTAGAGGAAAATAACTAGAATGGAAGTTGCCTTTAAAATGAGTTTACTGATGTTTTTCTCCTGACTGTAATCAACTTTAAACTCCAGGTCTGGGATGCACACCAGTTACAGCATGAGTATGCTATGACTCCAGCCTATACTTTTGGTGAGGGTGTAGACCTCTCATGTGGTGCCTAGGCTTACATAGAGAGACAAGTAATTTTTCCTCAATGTGTTCCCCAACTATGTAAGTCATCAAAGCAATTTTAAAATCAATTGAAACTCTGAAAATGAGCCAATGCCATTCCCTCAAGATTAGTGTGACAAACTGAGGTCGCTCACTCTGAGTTAAGACTCTGACAACAGCACTTTGCGCATGTCAGTCTAGGGAGCATAATGTAGAAAACCGTAAAGTAAAGCAGTACAATAGTCCATCTTACAGATCATGACTACATGTACAGCATCCGCCTGTGATGACAGCTTTGGCTAATCTCCATCTGTGTGCTGGGAGTGACAGATCGGACAGACAGGCTGAGTGTAACCTTGCCCACTCTGCAGACAGAAGGGGTAATCTGCTCACATACAACACATTGAAGAAGAGCCTCCATACAGTGATTCGATGTAGGGAGCAGGAAGGATTAGCAGCAGCTGAAGCACTGATTGCCTCTGAAACTTAGAATGATCCTAATAGATCTTAGGCTGGTATCAGACCAATTCTGCTGCTGCAGAACCCAAATGTCCCTCTAGCTGGCCAAGAGCTACATTAGTCTTTCTTAAACTGAAGCAGAAATGTGTTTAGGAAAAAAGGCACTTCCACAAAATTAAGTTTTTTACACTGTCTCCCTCTGCTTCACGTTCCGTTTTCTGCTTAAAGCCTTCTCAAGCCCTTACTGTCCTGCCCTGTGATTGTGCTTAAGGAAAATGGTGCAGATTATCACTACCACTTGCAGTGAAGCCAAGACTGTGGGCTGCAGGTTTGCGTTTTTTTTTGTGTATGTCTACTCACCAAGCCTGTTCTACGTATTCTAGGAGGATCCTTTAATAAGGTACATTAAGAGCTGCTGACAGTCTCACACTGATACAGGATAAAAAGTAATGGCATATCTTCAACATACTGGGCTCACTACTACTATGCGTTTTCAGTATACAGTGAAGAAATTTCTAGCCAGAGTTTTCAATCAGTTGAACCTATTTTTAAAACACTAATTTTTCTTCTGTGTTCTTTTTCATAGTTACACATTCAGACATTCTCAGGTACTAAAGCTTTATAATACATATTCATATGACAACTCTAAACATTATGATAGCTTGTTTAGAATTTGAAAAATGCAGATTTGAGACTGACTTATCAGTATTATTCAGAAAACAACTTGAGGATGTTATGTGAGGCTGACACAGCATAGTTGTTATTCTTGCAGAGACATAAGTCTGCTTAATAACAATACTTAGTACTTCTAATTTTTCTTAAGTATCAGGGAAGAGTTTCTTGCAATGTAACTGAGCTGGAGTAAAGACAGTAGGGTAAATATGGCAGGATGAAAATGTGATATAGAAATCTATTGATTACGTGTACAAGTCTGCAAAACTGGAACCAACTATCAAAATAATTTCAAGACCATCAGGCACATATTCTGTGATGGAGAATGAAGAAAATGTCACATGAAGTTAGGCCTTTCCACAGACCATATGAAATATCTTTAATTAATTTGTGTCAGCATAAGCATGGAAGCTGAAGTATTGGTATCAAACGAACAGAAGACTATAGTTTGCATAAGAATAAAACCTGATCATTCTCATATGAGCCTAAACAACTTCAGGCAGGATTGTCACAGATATGGGAATAGGAATAAATTAATATTCAAAATTACATGGGAGCATATGGGGATTATTTTAGAATAAAAATAATTTCAATCTATTAAGAAATTATAGGCATGAGAAACATTCCAGGCTAATGACAATCATTACTGGGAAAAAATATAGCTGTTGATTTAGAGTGGAATTATTTCTGTGTAGTATATATTTACTCAGCCTTAATCAACATCAGAGTAATCTAAATTGTGATTAAATATTAAGGTGAAAGCTTGAGGTCATGGAGGGCTCTGTTATATTCTCCTTCAAGAACTCAAGGGACAAACAGGGCAAATTACGGCAGATAAAGTCGTGCACTGCTTCCCTTCTCCCTCCCCCTTCCACATGTCAATATTCCCCTTGGGGACTCTTCCCACATTACAACAGCATGGCAGGTGCTCTCCACATGGCTCCTCCAATTGCTGTGATCTCCAGGGCAGCAAACATCAGGCAGGCCAGGTGGCAGTGCTGAATCGAGCACCCCTGGCCCCAGCTCAGGTGCCCCTTGCCTCCGGGACTGTCAGAGAAGGAGGAGCTCATTTGAAGCTTAGGAGGAGGAGAAACAAATGCTGTTTGCAAAGGGAGAAACCAGAAAGAATTCCTCTGATTTTGGAGGCAGGGGAAGTAATTCTTGCTAGACGGATCTTTCAGTGATAATAGAAAGCACAAGCCTGAGGGTGGCAGGAGAAAGAAAACATCCCCCTGTGGAATTACACAGGATAAAAATAAGGGCTTGAATCTGAAACCATGGCTCCTTTTGCCTCTTTTGCTACCTCCCACAGAGAAATGGGTAAAGCGTGGTGAGCAGAGTGAGTGTATCAGCTATTGCCACCAGAGAGCTGCCAGATGTCTGCTTTGCAGTTGGAAAATAAGGGAGAAAAAAAATCAGCCCAGACACACGGGGGTGGTGGAATTTGATAGTTAGTATCAGAACCCAAGGAAAATTAGCTAATGTGTGTGTCAGAACAAGAAATCCTCCATTCGTTGCAATTATTCAAAATCTTGGCTTGCCATTGAGCATTTTAGAGCCTGGCATAATTAAATGGGAAGCACGAGCCAAAAGAGAAATTGCAACCCCCTGAAAAGGAGAGCTAAGAGACTAAAATCATACCTTATTTATATATTTTGCCATAATTTCAGCAAGTTTAGCCAAATTGCATTGGGTCAAATTGATACTGATGTTTAGCAGCAGCAACTCTACTGGCTTAAAAAGTTACTCTGGACTTGTGCTGTAAAACTGAGATCAGAATTTGGCCCAGTGTTTGAAGAGAGCTTTGATCATATGTGTGTTTCCTGGTATTACGGAACTGGAATTTGCTGAAGAGCTTGTGACTGAGCCACCTTCCAGACTGCTGTCCCTGCAGGGAAGAGCTATTCCTTCAGCAAGCATAGCTTGACTTCACGCCTCCTTTCCTCCTGCCTGGGGCCCATTGTACCAGCCCCAGGAGTAAAGAGTGACCTTACTTCAGGTCTGCATTGCGCTGACTTTTAATTTTATCTCGGTGACTCTTAAGCTAGTGCAGGCACTTGGAAGGTGGTGCAGTACATCTGCATCCAATCCTGACACTTTGGCTGGGAGAGAGAAGAGGAGGCTGGGCTCCCCTGTCTATTGGCCAAAGGCTCCCCAGGGCTGCAAGAAGGCTTCGGTCTGCTTTGAGTTCTGCGTTTAGCAGAGAGGCCTCAGCGGAGAGGAAACCCAGAGAAACTGCAGGTTTGGGGCAAGTCTGACCCCAATTTTGGATTCATAAATCTGACAACAAAGCTAGCCAGAGAGCGGTTGCTTTACCAGTGCTTAGCTGTGAGATCTGGAGATTACACTGAAACTCCCACAAACACACAAAAAAATTGCGTACCAACTCCTGCAAGCTAAAAGCCTAGCATTTCACATAGCTGTATTTAAAAGTCACACTGAAGGACCAAATTGAAGAGTTGTTACAAAGAACAGCATTATTTATATTCTTGTGCTGAAAAGATTAAGAAAAAAAAATCTTAACCAGGTTCTTTGCAATACAAAAGACTCAGTCTTCACCCACTGATAGTTATAGCAGCTGAGATTAAAATTAAAGTTTACTACAGGCATTTTGTCATAGATGTTTTCAGTGGTAGGATTTGATTTCTTTCTGGTTTAGCAGTCTCTCATATTTGTTTATAGAACTGGGAAGGGAAGTAACTTTCTAAATATTATAAATGGTTAACTCATTGCATAATGTATATTTTCCAGGCCCTCTGCTTGTTATTGAGTATTGAAGAGACACTATAACTGACAGAGCTGTCTCTTCTTCTAGAAAGAAAATGAGTTAGTAAAAGTGAGATAAAAATGGCCTATTTTGTGAGAATCTTAGAAGGAGAGGGAAAGGGACAGGCAAGTGGTCTCACTAAGGGCTGAGTATAAGCAGAAAGAATAAGATGCATTTTTATATCACACAGTGAAAGCTCTCCAGTCCCACACAGTATTTATTGTGTGTGTTACTATTAGTTAAATGGACTGCTAATTTTTCCTCCTGGTCTGGATCCACTGGATTGTTATTTTTGTTCAGCTTCAGCTTCAGAGCATTTAGTGATTAAATCTCTCCTAAGGATTTATTTTCACAAAGCCCAGCGGTCTATGCCATCTTTCTTTATAGATTTGGTATACTTTGGCTGTGGCTAGGCTAATGGGAGGAATGCTTTCCTATTATTGTTGTGCACATTAAAGAATATGTATATGACCTCCAGGCTGGGGAATTAGTAGGTGAACTATATTAGTCAAGGTATAACTATTTTAATAAAATCTTCTGAGCTGAGGCCTAACCCTGTAGCATTTAGTCTGCAGTCATGAGACAATCATCTGTATCAAAACAAATTACAATGGGGAAAAGCTGGGAAAAAAAAGAGCTTGGAATGTGGCCCAGCATGCATCAGAGCCAACACCCATGTATGGAGGGCCTCCATCCCAACACAGGGGAAACATCATCAGGCCTTCACCCTCACAGGCAGAGAAGAAGACCAAGCCTGCTGTTTGAAGGTCCCAAAATTATCCTTTCATTGCAGGACACTCTAGCTAATTACAGACAGATCTGGGGAGTAGGTGGGCAAAAGCAAAAAACTGAACAACAACAAAACACCGTCTACACTGTCATTCATAAACATAATTTTTAAATATTCAGAGTACACAACTGCCTGGTATTTGCTGCGTGTACTTGGGGACCGCAAGAGTCCCTCTGTCTCAAGGTACTGACACAGCTGGACAGTCAACCTCCTTTAAAGTTGTGCTCAGTCAGAAATGTCACCTGGTGCAGGTTGAGATAAGAAGCTCTGGGAAGCAGATCCCTGCTCCTTCCTCTCCCATTAACGCACTTACCTATGAGAAAGGAAAAGGGCTCCTGCATCATTCAGATAATTACAAAAAGCTTTATAATTCAGTTATAATGCAATGTGAAAACATGTAAGTAAAATGATACTATTTCATTTTAATGTATAAAATTTCTCAAGTAATAGCTGTGATGAAGCAGAATCAACTGTAGGTTAATAACCTAAACCTATATTAACTGCAGTAATTTTCATGGTTCCTTTAACTGATGCTTGTAGTAGCTAGTGCTATTCAGGAAACAGGATACCTGAATACAGAGCAGGATCCCTGTATAGGTTTTGTACCATCCCTCTTTCTCAAGACAGCTGTGCAGATCTGCTTCTTACTGTGAGATTTTCCATAGAAGCTGTAACTGCAGCATATAAGACCCTTTTCATTCAGATTACATGGAAACAAACCCACAAAAGATATACACTATGCAGGACCAGATCTTTACGGGTATAAGTTGTCATAAGTCTTTTGCAGGATCTGTTCCAAACTCTGTGGAATTCACATTGATTTAGGCAACTCAAGGAAGAAAATCTTCTTGGCTTGGTTTTAAACTGGCTGTGGGGACACCTCTCATCTTTGAGTTTATTGATCAGTTGCGTTTGCTGTGAATCCCATCTAAGCTTTAGACCTGGGTCTCTTTCCTGTAGAAGCACAGCCAGAGGTTCTGGGGACTGAGACAACTTACATGTGGGATAAGCATTTGGATATTGTAGCTTTTAAGTTCTCCTAGAGCCCACAATTAGTAACAGCCTTGCCTTCTCTCAAGTGAGAGGCAGACCTTTCCAAGGAGTGATTTAATAGTGCTCTGAATCGCTCTCTGGAAGAGCTGTCTCTCTACAGAAAAACTCAGACTTTGCTGAATGGGTAAAATCAGGTGCAGCTTGGTCATTTCCACCTTCAGCGCTGACAGATTTCAGCCCATGCAGAGTCAGGCAACAAGGACCACTTGACCTTACATCTGGTGAAGGAAAATGACACAAGCAGAAGTACAAGGAGCAGAGCAGTTCAGGTCCCCCACCATTCACAGCAGACACCCATTCACACGGGCCAAAGGCTTCCAGTGCTTCTGAGAGGAATGCAGCTGAACAGGACGGTCGGAAACGGTGGGTGTGTGCACCAGTCAGACTAGAAGCTGTTGCATTACCTCAGCAACTAGGGAAAGGCTTACCTGTGTCTGAAGGAGACATCCTTCCATTAATTTCTGCCCCAGCTCTGTGGTCAAAGACAATCAAACCTGGCTCCAGTGAAACAGGCCACCACATGGCTGGTGCTGGCCATGGGCAGACCATGCAAGTGATGCAGACAGGACACCCCCTGGGAGACAGCTCTAGGAACAGAGACTGCCACACTGAGGAGTGGCAATGGCCTTGGTGACTGCGCAATGACTGCTCCCTACTGCTGAATGTGCTTCCTTCTCCAGCCATTCTCCTCCCCTCTCAGGGTGGCAATTGTAGGACTGAGCTGCTGCTGCTGGATGGAGTCAAGCAGCAGGCTGCTGAGCCCTCTCTTCAAAAACAGGCCCCATGGAGGAAACAAGAGGTGGTGATGACTTTCCCAGCTGCTATCCCTGCTTGCGTTCCTCTCAAGTTCACAGCTCAGGAAAGGCAAAGTCCATCCAGTCTGGGAAAGGGCTTGTCTCAGTTCCCTCAGAGGAATAAGGATTCCCTTAAATCTGGACAAACTGAGGATCTCTCTAGGGAAGTGATTTGTTTTCCAACTGTGTGCCAGCAAAATTTGCTTAGTCTATACTGCCAAGGAGACTTGATAAACTGACCGTTTTATGTCTCAGTGCATGGGCTGGCAGAAATGCAGACTATGGACCAAGTCTCCAGACATTCCTGGTGGGTTCTGGACCCATCTGGAAAGATGAAGCCCCAAAGGTGACAGTGGCAGGTCCTTGAACTTGCTTCTGCTCTTTCCCTGTTTGTCTTCAGGCCAACAGGCTCAAAGCTGGGAAGTCAGATAGGGGTTGCTGGAAAGCCACTGATAGCACAACTTCCCTCTTAATTGTGCCCCAACGCCTCTTCTGTACCACTGGTTTTGCATCACCGGGGGTTAGTATGAGCTGCTTGACTGTGGTGGTTGGCATTGTGACAACCCAGTGCCCTTAGGCTTGGTGAAAGGGGCTGGATCATGGCTGGTGGATCAGCAAGTCTGCGCAGAACAATGTCTCCTCAGAGGTGGCACAACAGGGATCACTTTCAAGTGCGATGTGGAGCAGTGATCAGAACCATCTGTAGTAATTAAAAACCTCTTGGATACACTTGTGCTGTGTTTAGGATATGCTGATGGAATCACTGCAAGTTTTGTACTGAAATAGGGCTGGTCTCACGGGCAGCATGCACTAGTCCATGGAAGGTCTGGTCTAAACCCTGTTCACTCCAGTGGTTTTGGATAAGGCTAAAAGAAACTTCAAGCTCTGTAAGCGAGAAGGGAAGAACACCATATTGCATTAATTTTCCACAAATTGCTCAATATGGAATTTGTCTACAATAGGACAAAAGTCCTTCCTTTTGTGGAAAAAGCTACAGGACCACCAATGAACTCTATTTTACCACTCATGAGCAAATTTAACACTGCTGTGCCAACCATAGTAGTACAGCTGCCCTAGGCAAACAGCACATCCATGTTTATCACTGGCCAGCCTTCTCCTGCAGGCTTTAATACTGCTCTGGCAATTCTAAGAATCAGCTTCTCACATACACAACTCCCATACGAGGAGGAAAAGTCACGGCTCAGTTTAGGTCTGTATGCCACATCTCTATGGATACCTCCAAAAGCTCCCAGGGGGAAGAAAATAAAGATCAAGTATTTCTAATAGAAGACAGCAAGAAAAATGTTTAGTTTGCTATCTAAGGAGAAAACCAAAAAAACCACACATCCTTTGCAACTGGAAGTACACCATAAAGAAATAATACCAAGAGACTGATCAAATGGTAAAGTTATTGTTAATGGATTAGTTTCCCAGTAAATTGCACTGTGTCATGGAAGAAGATGATGGAAGTTTTTCCTGCATGAGGTACCTGGTCTCTAAGTTGTTAACAGTGCCAAGGTGGATCACACACTGTCATGAAAAGGTGCTCCTCCAAAGAGCTTGAAAATTAAGCCTTCTATGGTCTACACTCCATGGGTGAGGCTGCATGCAGCTGCACTGGCATAACTGAGATACTGAATGGGTGCACTGGTCTTCTAATATGGATGAAGTTGTGGAGCTGGGATCCAAACAGACAGGAAAGGTCATGAGAAGAAAAATACAATGAGCAGCTGCCTGCGTGTTTTATTAGCCTGGCTTCCTAAGGAAATAAGGCTTGCATAACAGTACTGCTTCCCCATTTGTTTTTCTGTCCTGCCCTTAAATAACTTCTGATTCTGTTGGTTTATTTCAACTAAATTTAACAGAGAGGTATCAGCCTTAGATATATTACGTTCCTCCATGTTTCAGGAAAACTGGCAGCTAGACAGGGAAAAGAGAACTAAATTAGTACCCCCAATGAGGGGAGGGTTTCAGTGTGAATTAAACAATTACCTGCTCTGTTTTTTCTGCCAGCTGGCCAGACAACATGGCCAAACAACTTCAAGCCATCAGGGAATAATAAATCAGTTTTTTTTCACTTGGTGTAGAAGAGAACTGGAAAGGAGGCAAGGGGTAGGTGTATGGTGCCAGAGGGGAGGTGCTGAAGAAGCAGGAAATATTAAGGAGGAAGTGGGGAAGCGGATACATGGAGGAAGAGGAGTGAGCGTGGGCTGAAGGGGGTCTAGGATCAGAGCAGGGGGAACTGAGGTTACAGAGGTGAGAGAGGGCCATGATGGAAGGACTGGGAGTTATTTCAGGGTGGGTGAGTACAAACACAGTCTTCCTGAAATCATGCCTAATTAGTGCTGCTGCTCACAGGATGGCTTGTATATACAAAGCCTGTCATGAATACATTACTTTCAGAAGTGATGAGCACCCTTAGCTTCTATGGATTTCAGTGGGAGTCGTGGGTGATCAGCATCAATAACTCTCAGGTCCTGTCTATATAATTTTAGTTAAATAAATTTACAGCAGCTATACCTGACTGCCTTGCAGCATAAGAATTATTAGATTATTACAGTTTCTTATATCCATCACAGTAAAAGCAGATATACATAGGCTATTAATTTACATACATGTAGAAAAAACAAAAAGAAATCTACCACACAAACTGTCATCCTGATTATCAGAGGTCCACAGACTACATTGTACTGCTACATACTCAGTTCTTACTTCCTTAATTGCTGTAAAATATGTATATATAGTTCAAATCAATTAAAAATAAATGTTTGGGCAATACCAATAGTGAGTCAGCCACAGCAAGATTTAGCAGCCACAACTGAGTTGAAAGCATTGTGGAATTGTAAGAGCTGATTCACACCTAACTCGGGTTTTACATTGGAGTAACTTCACTGACTGATGCATAAACTAGAGCAACAGAGAGGTAAATAACGCCAACAGAACAAATGAGCCTGGCAAGAGACCTCCAGAAACAACTTTATTCTCTGTGTTACTGCCAAAATCCATTATCCCTTGAGGTATCCCTTGAGCTGATCAGGCATCCATACCAAGGTTTCCATACTTAATTATTTTGCAAATTCTTTTGGAGATATGCAATCCTGTAACTAACCCCATAGTTCTAAAACGAAGATGTGCTGGAAAAAAATTGCTCAGGACTTGGAGACCCGTGTTACAATTTTGCCATCAAATAAGTTTGGACTTTCCCTGAGCTATTTCTTTCCCTCTCACAGAGTTTGTCTCTCTCTGGTTACAGCTAAATAATTCTTGCTAGAGAGGATTTATTCCAGGGGTTTGGATTCATCCCGTCAGAAAAGACTGACTTTCACCAAATGCCACATACATTACCACATATTTCACAGGTAAAGTAGTACTGTCTTAGAAGATTGGCACTCAAACCTGACTTCACCTTATGGGTTGAATGTGAGATATTACAGTTTGGTATATCGTAAGGAACAATATGTCATCATTTTCAGAAAGTCCCGCTATGGTTACATTTTTCAAAGACCTTTGAGGGATGAAAAACTGAACAGCTCTCTGTAGACCTCTTTCTCTAATTATTTTAATTGTCCCTGCAATTACACATAAAGTGGGGCAATTTTTCTGATTTGTATTTAAATTGCAGGTGCAAATTCCTCCCATAGCTGAATTTTTGAAAATGATCTAGAGCTGAAATTAGATCTGTCCATATTTCTTGATATGCTCATATTGCTTTCACAAGGAAGAGGCCTCTGCCTTCAGAAATTTTACCCATTTGACAAGCTGTGGTGCCTGCTTTTTGGTTGAGAGTGTTTCTGTTTCCACTGAATAAGTTTCCCAGTGATACAGCTCAACACATAGGATATGCAGCCAGCTAAGCACGGAAATTCATGGGAGCTTTTGTCAAAATATTCATCAATATACATCACTGTTTCAAAGTTTCTCCTACCAAGACATGTATGTTACCAGTTACCAAACAGAACTGTAATTTATGCTGGAGATTGTTTTTCAGGTAACATAGGGATGCACTACTTTGCCAACATTTCAAGCAGCTTAACAAAAATGCTTTTTGCCACAATTTTATTAGCATGCCAGTCTGATAACTTTTTGCTATATAAACTCTAATGTGCTGAAGCAACAGCAGTGATACTGGATTTTTCTTTGCTGGCTCTTATGGGTCTGAGAGAGTTTGAGAACATTAAGTCATACAGGACTTCTCAAGGAAGATTAATATTAATATATATGTTTTACAGTTGAATAAGCTCTGAAAGGTGAAGTGGCATCTCCCAGATAGCAGAGCAGTTGATGGACAAATACAGTGAGAGAACCAGTGACAGTCTACAGTATCTTATGTGACCTGCAGTAGTGTGCTGCCTCCATTAAGAGAAAGAATAACAGACTGAAGAAGTGCAGTTGACTAAAGCTGCTTTATCATCATTTTTAAGTTGACTAATGCCCTGCCAGAGCACAGGCTAATCTGGATCTCTATTAAGTTTTCAAAGAAGAGATTGTGATCTTTATTTACACCCAGTTTAAACTTCTGAAACTCTGATGTATTAGCAGTTCCAGCTTGAGCATAAGCAAAGTCAGAACCAGGTGTGAAGAGTGCAGCTACACCAAGCTCTTTTAGGTAACTAGGAAGTTGATCAAGAGGCAGTGAGGTGTATCATGGTGTGGATGCCCCCAAATAGCACCATTAAAAAAAAATCAATTGTATCTACCCTGATGCAGTGCTCTTCTTAGGCCTAGAAACTGCATAAAGTTGGGCTAAGAGCTAGGACTAAGATATCTGAGAGTAACTTTAATTATTAGTTTATTACTTTACTAGGAAGACTGCCACAGAGATACACGCAGATCTGCTTGTTGTGCTACACACTGCCTATCAGCCACGAAAACCTGCAATGCAGTTCTTAGAGCACTTTATGGAAGATGCAAATACCAGCTGATGTGATTTACATAGCTCTGAAAAGTGGATTTAAACATATGGGCCAGATTCGCAGTTCTCAACAGGGGTACTCTGATTTACACCAACGAAAGAGCTGGTCCTGAAGGCATATGTGTGTGCATACATGGACCTGTTACTAGAATATAGACACACACATAACTCATAGCAAGTTTCTAATTGCATCTGTAATTTCAAATGACTAGTTTTACACTCAGATTGTAATTTAAGAATCTTCCTGTTGCCTCCTAGTCATCCAAGTCACCCATTCAGGCAAAAAGAAACAGTATCATGCAGTTTATCTAACTAAATTACACATCTTCATTTCTGAATATCTGCAGTGAACTATTGCTGAACGGGGTCTAGATTAAAAAATGACTCATGGGACACATCAGCAAATACCTTTGCCTGCTTTTGAGAACATAATTCCTTGTAGACCACACCTAAACAGAAAAGAAGCAATATTAGTGAGTTAGCCAAAAGTTTTTAATTATTCACCTTGTCTACCAAATACATGCTTGTGGAAGATTTAAAAAAACATACCTATTATGAGTCAAAAGTGCTTTAGAACGGCATTTTAAAATTAAACTTCTAAAAAACCTGCAGATAAGGGACTCATTTCTGTTTTCAAAAACATCTACATTCCTACTCTCAATAGAAGTTGGATGTTTATGTTCAAAGATGTCTTGCGATTTTTATATGCAGTTTTTATCAGTCAGTGAATGGGTTACTGAGTTGATTGTGCTATCCTAAATGCTCTCTTAGTCAATATTGAATAATAACACCTTGAGTTGACTTAGGCGAGAAAGAGCCAGCAGTGCACATGCAGACAATTTATTATGCTGGTAAGTCTTCATTTGTTTATTCACAGCAACCTCTTTGTGTATCTGAGATCATGTTTTTGCTTCTGAAACAATGTCTTAAGCACTTCTAAAAACTCCACCTCATGGCCAGGATTTTCAAAATAACACAAATGTTTTTCTCATCATATTAAATACTGAACTCTTTTGAAAACATGGCCACAGATACCATGCAGGGGCAGTGTTAAACACTGAATGCTTTTGGAAAATTCAGCTTTCATTTTGATGTCTGGCTTTTCTGAG
Organism: Strix aluco; assembly: GCF_031877795.1. Classification (NCBI taxonomy): domain Eukaryota; kingdom Metazoa; phylum Chordata; class Aves; order Strigiformes; family Strigidae; genus Strix; species Strix aluco. The sequence continues at coordinate 49,777,087 of NC_133971.1, read as the reverse complement.
AATGCTGGCCTTACTGGGGAAGCTGAGCTCCTCCTGCAAATGTAATCATGTTAACATGTGTGTCTTAAAATTAATGGGAAACTTTGTGACAATTTTGCTTCTGGTTAACAAAAATGTAATCTTTGTGATGTTATGACATCATACTGTTCATGATACAATTAACTGTATGTGTGTGGTTATGCTAGTCTAAAAGTGATGAATGTTGTCTTATCACTTTCTGATTGTTTAATTATTTGTGTAATTGAACGAAAGAGCATCTTCTGTTTAATCTGAAGGCCTTTTGTTATTGAGTTACTCATGAATAGTTTTTACATGGATCTCAGTACTATGACTCACACAGTAAGTTATTCCCAGCTGTCGTAGCACAAAATGTTGGAAGAATTGTACCTAGGGATATTAAGTGGATAATTGTGACCTGCATCAGACATAATACCAACCTTCTGCAAACTACAGATTGCATGGAATTTACATAGAATTAGACTAATCCCAAGCAAATTGACAATTAATTTCATAGGACTTGCAGATATGACAGCTCCTGTCTAATTAAAGAGTAAGGGCATCTGCATATGGCACTATACTGCCATATCGCATTTTCACTGAAGTTCAATGATATGCTGTTGGACTTGTTTTCTACACTACCTTCTTTCTCTTTTTGAATCTTTTCAGAAAACTCTACAGTAAATTTTTACTGTCAGCAGATTTCCAGCATGAAGGAGGGAAGAAGAAAGGCTCAGACATGATGAGGGAGATTTCCATGCACATACCTAAACACCAATCTGAATTTTCATAATTTTCATAATATTCATCCAGTTTAAAATCAAATGAAAATATTTTTCTTATAAATTGATCTCCTAATTTCCATGGTTACAAAAGGAAAGGAGTCAGAGGGAAGAAAGTTGTATCTAATCAGGACTTAAATAGCTAATGGCTACTGGGAGTATTTTGTGTTGCTCTTTTAACCTCTGTGGACTCTTAATAATTGTTGAGTGTTTCAGACACCATAAAGTGAATGATTCATAAACTTCTGTCTTGAAAAAGACTGGCAGAAAATACAGAAAAAAAAGACTTTCTCCTTGAGCTATTTGCTTATGTTGAATAGAGAGGCATTAATACTGTTAGACACAACATACTCACTGTCACTCCCTGACATCCTGACATTAAAGGCATGGTTCTGTGCTGCATGCAGAGAAAGCGATAGAAAATGAAATAATCCTCCTAATTTACTTTGTTAAAGTGGCCAATGTTTTTTAGAGAGTTGCAGAGGAAATAAAATTCCTAGTGATTTTCTTTAATTAGAAAAGTAGAGGGGTCAGTAAAACACTCTACACCTTTGATGTGGAACATACATAACAGTATGCTGCCCTCCTCACACCAGCACTTAACAGTAAGTGCTGTTGCAAAGACGTAAAACCAGGTTTCTTAATTAATGCCTCAATCTTCACCCTGTTCACTGGGGCTTGAACGATGGCTTTGACTCTCCATACAGCTGTACGGGTCTCTGCAGTTTGTGCCATGTGTTCTGGGTGCAGTAGGGATTTCAGGCTGGTCCACACAGGGAATGCAGCAAGCAGAGTAGTTTACAATTCGTGAGTGGTGGAATATGTCTTGCTTGCCAAGAAGTCTGTCTTTGTTTGAGACTGCCAAAGGATACTACTGTCTCTCTCTGAGCCAGAGGCAAATATTCACTTGAACAATAAAATAAACAAATTATTATAAAATGTATTATCTGTTATAGTGCAGTATGTGTAGTGCTTCACAGTCTAATTTGCTATTGCATGACAGTAATTTATGGTGTATTACCTCATACTTATGTCATTTAATGAGGCACAGTACTACGGTGTTACAGGAGAGAAACTGGGAAAAAAAAAGGCATACCCTAAGCTGATGAGATGCTGAAACATCTGTGTTGCTTATACTCCAAACAGCATCCCTTTTTCCATGACATTACATGTCTTGGCACATAACTAATTTGTCTTTAATTATTTTTTTTCAAGTGTAAATAAGTATCATTAATAATGGTGTTCCATAAAATAAAATATAGCCTGAATAATACAGAATTACTGGGCTCTAGAACAACTTGGTGACAGTCAAGCTAATCCCCATGTACACAGCAAAACACTCTGGTGTTTGCTAGGGAATGTCTGAAGAAGGCCCCAGAAATCACTAGAAATCTTTCCAGCAAGTACTGTGGATTTTGATTCAAGGCAAAAATTTACAGCAAAATACAGTTCTACATTGTCAAATAGATGTCCTACCAACATGATCCCCTGAATACTTTCAAAATCCAGTACTACAGTTTTAGGATGAAATATTAAAAGGAGGGAGAAATGCAGAGGTGCAGACACAGCAAGAAGAAAACAAGTTTTGAACTTAGGCCTCTTTAAAATGCAAGCATGTAGAGGGCATGTTGTCTCATGTGTGCCTGCTGTGAGTTCCAGTGAGAAACACCATGAATCTCAAGCTATGTTAAATTAAAGTGTCACTAAACTCAAGTAAAAGGGGTATTCCTGGTAAGCACTAGCTACACTGTGAAGTGCAGCTCCTCCTAACAAGAACTGTATTTTTGGTAAGCATTTGTGCAGAGGACAGCATATAATTTATGAGTGGGCCCTCAGGCTCAATAATTTGAAGAGCAACATCAATAATAGTCAGGAATATTTTCCAGGCCAAAGGAGATGCAGAAGTGAAGGCTCTTTTGCTGCTGGAAACCAGTGGACACATTAGAGGTTAAAAAAAGGAAAAAATAATTATAAATATGTTATGAAAGCTGAAAGTGGGAAGGTTTTAGGAAGGTTTGCTTTCTGTTTGCTGGTTTTGGTTTGGTTTGGTTTTTTTTCAAAATGAGAAAGGCCTATTTTACATAGGGTCTGAAATCAGCAAAGATACAGCGAAAACTTCAGTAGGATATAGAAATGCTGGTTTGCCAGTCTGAAAACCACCAGCAGAGATTCTGATGTTGGAGCTGGATCAGTGGAAACAACAGAAAAGCAAGATAAAAGATTTTCAGTAACTAAGGTTTTATACTAGAGGTAAAATATTAAAATCATAGTTTCTTGCCTCAACTTCTTAGTCTGTAAAATGGAGATAAGACTTGCTCCCACCTCATCAGCAGTGCTTGTAACATGTTTTCAGGATGAAAAAGTGGTAATATTATATAAGTGCTGAGGATCATTATTATTAGTTTTATTAGGTATTATTATCTAGCTTAAAAAAATAAAAGGGAATCTTTCCATGAGCTGTGGCTTTCATAAGCCTGAAATCTCTACATTAACAAAGCAAAGTTAGTGGAATCAGCTTGAATGAATAGTAGCTATATATGCAAAATGCTACCTGCATGAAAATCCTTTGTTCCAAAATTAAAACTCTTATGCAAGAATAGAGCTTCAGATACATGTATTATGAGGGGGATGGTTGCAAAGCAAAGTGCTCTTGCCTTTGTATGTTGAGGTTTCCCACCTGAGCCATGACACAGTTAAACAAAACAAAACATATTTTGGCTTTTACTTGGGTGCAGCTCATTAAAAACCCTTACCCAGCTTTACAACCTATGGTGTCCAGAAGCCTTCACAGTTCTCATGAATGCAGAGAAGCCTGGTTTGCTGTGTGCTGTCCCTATGTGCTGACTGGCATAAACATCACTTTTGGCCCAACAAATACCTGCTGCCTTTTTAACACCTGAATGTTTTACAACCCTGAAACAGCTTTGATGCAAAATAACTAGACAAGAGCCAGCGGAGCAACTGGTTTCAACAGTTCGGGTGGGAGTATGATTTCCCCTCCTCCTGCTTCATCTCCTTAACTTTTGCTACTGGGTCTTTTATTATCTCACACAGACATATGACACTGCTGTGAAAAGTCTTATGTTTGTGTATAAAAACTTAAGCAGAAGTAGTAACTAATTACATGAGGAAAAGCTACAAATTTGTTTGCTTTTCGGAGATCAAGGCTCCTTGCCTGGTTTTTGGTTTTTGTTGTATTTTTTTTTTTCCACAGCTAAGGAAAGAAAACCAGGATTGCATTTAATTATCCTGTGACCCCAGGTGGCCTACACTTCTCCATGCCTGTTATCCGCTGAATGCTGTCAGAACTGCTTAGCTGAAAGCTGCCTTTTGCATGTTGATGGACATTGCAAATCCTCCTGCAGAGTTGCCTTTCATGTCAAGACAATATCAAGCACAGCAAAACATCACCATATGTCCTTCCCTCCACTTCTCCTTGTGCTTTGCAGGTTGTATTCTCTTTCTCTGCCACGAGATCAGTCTGGTTCCTTAGTGATGTGTGTATGTGTGTGCGCTCGTGCGCATGCGTGTGCGTGTGCGCATGCGTGTGTGTGGTGTTCACAATGTCATACTGTGATGGGGGTTGGGGAGAAGCACACTGCCTTCGCTCAAGATCCTCCTTTTCAGCTAAAAAGAATAGCCTTATCTGCTGCTTTTTCCACAGAGTGCCTACTCTAATTGCCAATTCCAGTTCTGATTTCTTAATATTTAGATCCTTAGATACAGAAATCCTTCTTTCAGAGCAGATGAATGACTATTTCCCACCTTTTTTCCCTGCTGATTAGCAAGTTTCATAGCATTCATAGCATCAAGGATTGATCGTGCCACAGAGCCTCATTCTTTGGGGGAAGGAAGTTCCTAAAAGCGTGAAGGAAAATATGAAGGAAAACAACCTTGGATTGCTTTAGAATCCTATTCTTATTAACCTGATCTAATTTTGGACATGAAAATTTTCTACAAACTCTTATTTAGTGGTAGTACCTGAATTAAAAGGATGTGAAGGACAAGAAAATAGATCCCACTTGGAAGCCTTTAAATGCTTCTGTTGGAATTGTGCTGAATTTTTAGTTTCTGTCCATTTGATTGAAAAATCATTTTGCATTTTGTGTTATTGGTCACCTCTGAAGATATAGAATTTGACAGTTTATGGCCTCAATCCATTCTGTCTTTAAAGGAAAGGTAGTAAAAATGAAATTAAGCAAAAACAGATAAATGTCAAAATCCTATGATGGTGCATCTTGTAATTATCACATCTGCTGCAAAGCATCTGAAAAATAGGTTTGGAAGCCTGCCATGCTACAAACAACTCACACAATGAAAGGGAGCTGGACAGCAAAGGACAATTGATAATGAGATTTTTAAATGGACTTTTAACCTTGTGGCAGAAGCTTTTACCTGTTCTATCTTTTGTTGTGTCTCCTTTTTGATTTTAATCTAAAAAATATTTTCCCTTTTCATAATGCCCTGTAATATCATGTTTGCAAATGTGGCATGGTAACAAATTCATTAGCGACAAGAAGAATGTAGAAAGGGGGTTGAGGACTAAAGAGGGAATTAATTCCTGAAGTTCCTGCCTTGGAAAAGCATCAGCAATACCACTGGTGGCCTTTGTCTTTTCATTCATCTTTTTCCTAAGGGTTATAAACTCACCTGCAAGATTTCTTAGCATAAGGCACTATGCCTCTGGGAGCAACTTTGTTTGACTTTTGTTACATGATGTTTAGAGTCTGAGTTGCTGCTAGTAGCACTATTTCGTGGCTTAGGAACATGCAATACAGTTTTGTACTGAAAAGCATATTGGAATCACTAGTTGAAAAGAACTGGATGTGAACGTGAAGGAAATTTGTGATGTCAGCCCTTGATTCTCAGATTAATTATCTGTGGGGAAGTATGTATATTTACACATAATTACATGTTCAGAGCATCGCTGCAAAGCATCTTTGTTCACAAATGACTCATCAGTGATTTGGTCTCATGCTGATAAGTCCTTTCAAAAGAAAAATATTGACAAGGTAGTGAAAATAATAATAAACTCCCTGCCCCCCCCTCCCCCAGTTGCTTTCAGTAAATTTTTCTACACAGGACCTTTACTTTGTCTTTCCTACTGCCACCATTTTGGCAGCATTAATACATGAAGAAGTAAACTACTACTTCTTTTTGAGTAAGACTAGAAAGATTAAGGCCCTGTGGGGAGCTGAGAAGGAAAAGCTATAGAAGGTGTCAGCAGAAGGCCTACTAAGTCTTAGCAATATTCTCAACATCTCCCATTATGAAAATTTGTTTTCTGACCTCCTGTGCTCAGACATGTCGAATTTATTTCCCATGGGCTGGGGAGAGAATGTCCCTCTGTCAACTCAGAGAAAACTTGGAAACCTTCTGGGACAATACCTTGGTTCTCCTGGGTAGAGAAGAAACAGATTGTGCGTGTTCCCCTTCGACTTCTAATAATCCTGATAAAATGTTAGGAGCAGCACTTCTTCCTTCTCTTCTTTTACTGGCCATACTCTGAAAGACAGAAGTGAACCCTGCTCTTTTCCCCAAACTGAGAGGAAGGTATCACAAGCTCTGTAAGATGTGGAGTCTGAGTGTGGGGAGGCATGGCCTGCTCATATTGGCTAGGTCATTAAAAGCCCCACAATAAAGCAGGACTTCCTTTACTCCTCACTGGTTAAACTTAGATACCCCCTTGTTCATGGGGCAAATGCTGCATCTCTCTGTATTTGTCCTTGTAGATTGCCTCTTGCAATGCCTACCTCATACCACATGTTATTCAGGGGACCTAGCCAGCCAGCTCAGCATTTGGCAGGGCAGGCACAACATCTATTGAGGAGAAAACACTAAATACATTTCTCTTTGGTTCTGGCACTAAATTTTGATGAGCACCTCAGAAAAGCCTGTGAAGAAGTAAGTAGCCCTAAGAAGAGAGCAAGGCTTTTGCACTGTGAGCACCCAATAGGGCCTGGTGCCAGCAATGGAGCAAAGAGAATATGGAAAAACTGTTCATCAGCTAAGTACTAGTCTATTCATGAATGAGACAGGGACCAAGTGGAAAGCACTGTGAGATCATACAATTAACAAATTTATCATAGTGACCACACAGGTGAGAGACTGACAGCTGGTACTTCTGATCTTTGGATCCTTGATTGTCCAGCATTGTGTTGTCCCTCAGCGTAATCTTAGTGTATTTTTGTATACACAACAGTTGCATATATGGCCACCTCCCTGCCTTTGGAAATTGAATGGCGAAAAATAGTGTCTAGTGAAACAGAGAAAACCAAATCCCAGTGTACCATATGGGCTATAGTTCTGCATGTGCTTTCCTTGTCCATCCCAGGACACCATTCAACCCAGGAACATCACTGCAAGATCTGGAATCACAGAAATGACTGGGATGTCTGGGATGACTGCAAATGTAACAGGTTCATAGACATTCATGCAGGTACTGGCATTTTTCTTCAGAAACCTCTGTAAGGTCCTGTTACATTTCTAACCCAAATCTTTTAATATGCATTTGTACTGTAGACTTCATCCAAGACATCCGAAGCTATTATTATTTCATATGTTGCTTCAATAATCTGCAGTTAGTCTGTAGCAGATTTCTGGGAAGGACATTTGGAAAACAACCCACTTCCGTGTTGCACTGGTCTCTTTCTATTAATATATTGGATAATTTTGGCACTATTTCTAAATATGAATAAAATATTAATCTGCAGATTAAATACTAAAACCTACTTTGAGTTCAGTTGTGCTACAATAAATCAGGTAGGCTGAAGAACTGTTCTGTATCTATACCATGTAATTTAGGTCAGAATCTGTCCAGCCCTGATACTCTTCTCTTGGAACTGAAGCTACTATATTTTCTCTCACAGGATAACAGTGATATTCATGATAAGCTGTCATATGCAATTTCAAAGACTTTTTTTTTTAAAACCTTTGCTCTTCTCACAAATGAAATAAGAATAAACACCAGACTTCATTGCTCTTACAATGTATAAATATCGGAGGACTACATGCACTTCAGCACACGCAGCAGGATCAGAAGTCAACCCAGAAACAAACCAGTATAAGAGGGCCTAGAGATCTTTGGATGCAAGGTTCGTATTCTTTTCTTGTCCATCATACAGAGGTGCTATGGGAAGCCATGAACACCCTCTCTTCTCAAAGGTTTGTATGTAAGTGCATGACAGGCTACCATGACTGCAATGGTGTGAGTGCAGAAGAGCTTTAACTATGAATTAACTAGTTTTGTGCAGAGTTAAAGCAGACACAACAGAGCCTCAGCAGTTTCCCCTTATTTAATTAATTAGTATTTAAGCATTAGATAGAGCACAGATGTGACAATGTAGGGAGCAGATCTCAATACAAGTGGAAAAATAGGTATATGAGCAGACCCTACATCTATTAAGATCTTGAGGTCAGGGACTGTCTTATACTTCCCACTTATGCAATGTTTAGTACAAAAGAACTTCAGTCACTGGCTGGGGCCTCCAGGCAGAACAGCAACATGAATAATAAATGATAACAGCAGTCAAGCAGTGTAAGGGTTAATTCCTAGCTTCAACTGCTAGGGCCAAGGTTGCAAAGTAAATTCAGGAGTTCCATAGCTGTTGGTGCAGGAGGATTATTTTCTGCTGTAATTGTTGTGGTAATCTTTATTTTTTCTCTCCTTCAGCTTTTTTATGGGAAATCCTAAAAGCTAATTCTTTGAAGCTGGAGACTTGGCAGAAAGACAGCAGAAAATGTTGCCCCATTCCTATCCAAGTGGTTTCTCAGGAAACAGCAGTAGGAGTCCTTTGTGCTCAAGAAATGACTGAACTTACTCCATTAAATCAGAAAGAAAAAATCCTGGAATGAAATAAAGACAACTTCCTTGTCGCTTGACTGCTGGGAACTCTGAGCACCTGTGTGCTAATGGTCATGAATTTATACTGCTAGACTGAAGAGAAGGTGAAAGCATGGTCAGGTCATTGATATGAAATGAGAGCCATCCTTCCACTTGTCAGACAGACATCTTTTCTTAATTCTGAGGGTGAAACTGTAGGAGATTTTCAGAAACTGTTCTCTTGTCTTCTTTTTCCACAAGAGAGGCTTGTAATCACACAGTGATGTACAACTGCTCTGAGGAAAACTGGCAATGGTGCAGCACTGAAAAAGTGCTTGAAGTTATTTGTTGATAAGAGTGCTCAGGTTTCCAAATCTCAACTACTGCTCCAACATTAATTACTGCAATGTTCTCTTTAATGGACCCAACAAAAAATGAAAACAGATGGGAAGTAAAACTGATGTTGTGTTTGGTTTTGGAAAACAATCATCACCATCATCAGCAAAACCAGTTCAAACTAGTCAGGTGAACCAAAAATTCAAATAAAGTAAGAAGTCTAAGATGAAGGTGCATGGATGAAGCTGACAAGTTCTGTAGAGCTAATGTTTTGCACTGAAGTTATATGTTCAATGTGGTTGGTCCCTTTTGCCCATCTAGGATGCAAATCACAGATGCAGGCATCTAAGTATTTTTGAAAATGGCATAGTCTGCCAGAGACATGTCAGTAAAAAACTGCACCTAGGATTGCATCTGTGACCTAGCTGGGTACTTTGTAATCCCTCCCACCTGCCCCCAGAGCAATTCAGTTCTTCTGGCCACCATCTTGTCTCTGCCTTTCCTTGTCTCAAAGAGCAGAAAACAGCACTGGTTCTTCCCACTAAAGCACATGTCTTGCTAAGTACATCCCCACATTCACCTGTGTTCCCATACCTACTCTTCCTACTGCCTGAGTATTCCCAAAGAGCTAGAAACATCTATCAGGAATATGGATAGTGAGTTAAGACAAATTACTCTGGGCTTATGTCTCTGAACATGAACTAGCCTGCTGTGCTTGCCATCTTCTGCAAGAAGAAAGGACCAGAGATAACACTCTTTCCCTCTGTGTTGCAGCTTATGATATGAGCTGTCACTCAGTACCTCTGCATACCAGCCAAGGCTGACATCTCTCCCCATCTCCTGCCCCTCAATGGCAGGTGGGGAAAGCTGGCTGGGAAGTGGGGAGCAGATGAGCAGGGGCATTGGGGCTGCCAGGAGAGCCTGCAGGGTAGCATCAGCACATATCAGTTAACAACAACCAAGTATTGTCATTTCCTAACCTTTATGAAAATGAGGCTGGTGGGCTGTATGCAATATCCTAAGGACTAACAATGGTGTCTGCTTACTGTACCTAAGGGAAGTTCATGGGCACTTCAGGACCTGATTAGCCCAAGTTCATGCTATGTTCGCTAATGTGATGGTCTAAACTTTGGTAACAGGATAAAGATCTGATGACCTCATCAGTAATTTGAGGGGTTAGGATGTCTTCAGGAACCCAGAGGAAGGTTAAACCTTGAAGGCTTAAGGAAACTGTAAACCTTTGTCTATTTTTTCCACCATAAAGCCATTAGATTTTAATGAAACAAAATTTTTAGAATAGTTGCATTACCTCCTTATCCAAGGGAAAGCAATAAATCTAAACTTTATTGTGCAGCTACTGAACAGAGTTTTTGCTCCCATTTTTTGATTAATTCCAGTAAACGTGCATCTATCTATGTTTTCTGTGCACTCACAGACAATTTAACAATCCTATTTTAAAGGTGTTCTAGATCACTGTCCAAGCAGAAATACTGCCCCAGTATCTGAACTTGTGACCTCTTCCAAGGGGGCAAAGCTGGTGTTAAATATCTTCTCTCTGCCCTAAAACAAGGCATTAGTCTTGCCAAGTGAAGAAGCTGAATGACTAATCTCCAGTTCCTGTGACCTACAATCAATCACATGTAACACATCTACATGTGTATGATTGTAAAATTGTACTTGTTTAGTCTCAGTTTCAGAAGATTTTATATGGGATCAGGAGAATGCAGAGGTTTCATTTTAAATATTTTTGTGATCATTATTGAAGCGTTTGCCTGACTTTATTGAAAGATTTAATAGGCTGCAAGAAAATAAAATTGACAGTTGTTTACATGTAAAATAAATTTCCCATTATGACATAGCACATTTTCCTCACCTAAGATTATCAAACTGTCTTGCCTATTAGCATCAGTTATGGAAACTCTCATCAACATGGATATTTAAGGGCCAACTGCTGTTGTAATATGGTTGGAGCTATAAGCCCAAGTTTATTTTCTTCACAAGTATAAAAAAATGCATTTCTTCCCATGTCATGTCATTGTTTAAGTGTTTGTTATGAGTCTCTAAATTTTCCTTCTTACAGCTTTTACCAAAAACTTTTGGACATGTGATGACAGAGCAGAGAGACCACTGACCTACGATGCAAAAGTTTTGCATTTTTGGCACCCAACAGTCTCAACACAAAAGCTAAAATCCAGAGCTGTTTTCTCATTCACAGAAGCTCCCCTCCCAACCCAGACATGAGTCACATTGGCAGGACATCATGCGAAGGCTCCCTGAGTGGCTCCCATCTCAATTTGTGTAAATGACTTTCACAGCCTTACACCACAACTGAAGTTACACCACTGGGAAGGGTTATAAAACCTGGGAAACACTGAATATGGTACCATACTCTTGTTGGAGAACAGACATCCCAAAATCTTGGATGTTCTGAGACATACCCTTCCTGTGGAAGTGAGGTCTCTCTGCAATAAGAGTCTTAAGTTATGCAGCCAGGAGAGAGAACAGCACCAAAATCCCTGCTCCTGTTGGACAGTTTAGTCTTTTACTACCTATTTGCATGCCTCTGAATTTCTTCAGCTGCCTTAGTAGCCAAGTCATGACACTGAAGTCTCCTCACAAAAAAGCTGACTTTGAGAGCGTAAGCAGCCAGGGCACTGCACTCCATGCTGCCTCTCCTGCCCTTGCATCAAAAGCCTAATGAGCTGGGTGGCTGGAGGGACACCATCATGGCCACCTGTGCAGCTCTGCAAAGATTAATGGAATCAGCTGAGGCAGCAAAAATGTCATGACCAAACCTTATGTTTTCACTACTCAGCACTGTGTCATTTAGCCCCAGAAAATGTAAATAAAGGAAAGACAGAGAGGAAGGAAATAAATCAGCCAGTGCATAACCCTTTCTATTTTGAGGACAATAAAGTCTTTCCCCTTCACCTCACTTAACAGGATCAGTTTTGTCCAAATCCTTTTTAAGAATCAGAATAAATTTTTCATGATCGTTCATCCCAGCAAAGCAGAAAAGTTTTCTTGTTCATTTTTGTTTATGTAATGTCTTCTCCAAATTTATTTATATCAAGAGGTGTGCTTCACATACACACCAGGCACCCAGACATGCATCAAGTTCTCATGCCTTTCAAGGTACCTATTTTGATATAAAAATTGATTACATAACAGGTTAAGCCTGTGATGTGAAATTGCTTGAGTCTGCAGATCCTAATTTTGAGATCCATTCATTAAAGGAACTAGCTTACTTCACATAATGACCTTTTTCCTGAAAATGCGCCTCTAGTATTGTCCCTTAGTGTAGGGTTGCTAAACTTGTCTTATTTTTAGACATAGAATAGGTCTTTATTGAAGTGAATTATTCACTAATATAAGGCAGCAAGCAACAGATTAAAGTATGAATAATCTGAAGTGGATGTGGGGAAAGGCTTGAAAAATGACACTATTCCTTATGCCAGCTTGGTTTGTGTGTGGTCTCTCTGCTCTATTTCTTTCATCCTGTTGGTGAGAGGCTCTGACAACCCTTTTAGTGATAAACATCTGCATAAGCCAGTATGTCATCATCATGCATAGGCTTCAATTCCTTTCCCGTATTGCTGTACTGTGCACCCTGTACAGCAATTTCATTTTGTCATTCTGCACTGTATCTGATACATAATCCCTTTCTATGGATGTTTATCAGCCTTTGCAGGTTGATTCCAAGAGCCTTTTGGCAAGTTTTGGTCCTATGCTAGCTCTGATGATATGATGACACTGTGCAAAGCATTTTTCTGGTATCTTCTGACCATAGCTAATTAGCTACAAGATGGAAAAGCATTACAGTAATGAAATGGCTAATCAAGATGAATAAAAAAAATCCCAGACAAACCTTTTTCTTATAACATCCATCATTGTCACATTTCTTCCAATAACTTGTTCAATTATTAATATTTTCATATGTATTATTTCTGTTTATTTTTTCCTAAATATAGAAACTTTTTGCTTGGATTTTTTCACTGGCCATGTCAGTTCCCGAGTATGTCTCTATACATAAGAAACGATCAGTAGATGTTCCACTGGCTATGTTGTCATTTTCATGTAAATGTAGCTCCCAACTGCCTAAATACATTAATTAGGCTGAAAGCAAACTCAGAAGCCAAAAGCTAGTTAATGAACGTCAGCTTCATTCAATACATGGGAATATTGGAAAAGCACTTACAGACATCACAGACTGTCAAAACAGTGACAAAATAAACCTTGGAATCTAGCTACATAATCTTTTTCATTAGCAAGAGACCTATTGTTAATGGATACTATCCCATCAATTTACATCATCAGGAAAAGACTCTTTTCAAAGCATTTCCAAGTGTCAAATGAATATCTTTTCCTTCTCACACTTCACATAATTGTCTCAGGCAGTGTTTTCTGCAGGCTTTCATCTTGCCATATCTAGCAGCGATGGAAGTTAGAAAGTCTTAACTTTTCTGACTTTTCTCCCATGCCTCACTCTGCAAACCTTTGAATAAAAGACAGCCTGAAAGGTCTCCTTACAGAGAATTGATCGACCACAGCTTTACCAAATGGCAACATGCGGATATTTCTGGGGAGGACAGGAGGGACAGGGCTAGCACAATGAAAAACTTACAATAAAAACTGAATAATGAGGAAACCCTTCTGAGCTTCATAGTACATAGAGCAAAAAAAGGCAAGCAAAAAGCAGACCACAGTGTACCTGAAGAAAGAATAATCCCATTAGGGTCATCTACTGTGACCATTCAGTGTCTCTCTCCCTAGCAAAAAATTTTGCTTATTGTGAGAAAATATTAAAAAAGCGGTTGCATTCCCTTGAAAGTTTACACAGTGGGTAGGTGTTTTGTAACTGTCCTCATTAATAGTTTTCTTTCACCTTTGTTTAGCACTGATATACAAAGAGAGCTTCCTGCAAACTAGCAAATGGGTGTACTTTGCTAGAACATTTCAGGGATGATAAATTATATATTTAAGAGTTTACAAGAGTTGTGTAACAGGGAATTAATCTGTAAGACTCATTTTGGGTTTTTAGGTTCTTGTGCTATAAAAAAAGTCCATGGGCTAGGTGTACATCCACCTTATACTCTAGTAAACTAATGAATTTCCTGTTAAACAAGACGGAATTTTAATGAAAGAATTACCTGTGTGTTCATAACTGTCTATAGCAGTGAATGGATCGGCCATAGACCTGGAAGCTAGGAATTCCTGTGTTCTAAGCTTGCCACTGATTTCACAGACAAGCCACAAAAGATCATAGTTTTAAAAACAGAGGCTCATTGGTCTGCATATTCTCAAAACCAGTCTGTGCAGCTCTTGATTTGTGGAAACTAGATATATACTGAAGTTGATGATAATTATGGGTTCTCAACAACTTTGATGATTGAGCTATTTGTTTATGTACCTTAAATCTGATTACAGAATTCTAAATATAGGCCTTCAGGTCCAGAAACTCTGGACTTAGTTTTCCTCTACTGAATAGTTTAGAAAAAGAAAAAAAGAAATTAAAAAAACACAAACACACAACATCTAGCAGAAATAAAGAAGAAAGTGTAAAAAAGAGAGTTGAACTGAAAATAAATGTGTTACTAATGTTGCAAAGAACAATAACTTTCCACCAGGAAGTGGAATAGGAGCCAGAGATCACAGGTAAACACACATCATGAGATTCATCAGGTAATGATGGTACACATAATTGGAAGAATAATAACATCAGTCTAATTCAAAATTCCCCAGTCTGGCAGTTTAGTGTCAGACCAATTCCAGACATCTCTCAGTGCTGATCACAGCTCTGTATGTTTGCATATGTAATTACTGAATTTGCATTTACATATTACTAAGTACACATGTAATTACATGCAAAACTGTAGTTTATCCTTGCAAGTACAATTTAAAATGGCCCTTGATCGTTTAACTCTTAGTGTGAAAATATAATGGTGGTAACTATGTAGATTTCAAATATTCAGGGAGTTTTGGCCTTTACAGTCTCTAAGTAAGATAACGACATCGTTGCACATGAGTTGAAAGAGATCATGAATCCCTGACCAAAGTCCCCGCCAAACCAGAGGGTTCATGATAGGAAATGCATCCACCCAGTGAGAGTAACTGGTACATGCTCTGCCCTACAGTGTAAATTAATTACATACAAGGTGTTGCAAAG
Organism: Strix aluco; assembly: GCF_031877795.1. Classification (NCBI taxonomy): domain Eukaryota; kingdom Metazoa; phylum Chordata; class Aves; order Strigiformes; family Strigidae; genus Strix; species Strix aluco. Next base: position 49,761,984 of record NC_133971.1, on the reverse strand, counting down.
ACATACTGTCCGCATAAGTGCTTTCTGACTGATGATAATGTACCTTCCCATCTCTGTGGATCAGCTAGACAGTAAATTGGGTGCATACTCTATGATCCCATCTGCTTAGCTCTTATGGCTGCTCAGGTACCAAAGCACAAACCTATCACTCTTTCTAAATGGACTGGTGACAGCATCGCAATCTTGGCCAACATCTCTTTTCTCAATAAAAGCATTTTCTACGTCCGGGACATGGTAGAGATGTAATTACAGTGTACACAGGGAGAACTCAATTCTCCAGCGCAGTTGCACGTCATGCGTTTGCACACCCAGATCTGACCTTCTGTCCTGTGCCATGCACTGACACAACACCATGTGCATTGGTGGTGTGTCTGGGTTGTGTGTCTGCTCTCTTACACTGAGCAAAGCAAGAACAGAATCAGGTCTCTGCTGCCTAACACAACAGTGTGGAAAGCACTGCAATACGTAATATCAACCCTCTCTTTTTTAGCCCTTCTACCATACCACTATATGTGCCTAATATATTACATAAGAGCAAACATTTAGGGGTCAGAAGAGTGCAAATGGCACTACCTGGGTTAGTACTGATGGATTAATGGTTTTACATGTCAGTATAACAGCCAGACTAAATAATTAAATGGAAACTGATACATTGTTACCAAGGAGTGTTTAAAGTTGACTTGAGATTTTCTTAAGTCAGTCCATAATCAGGTCCCCTAGATTATTTCTTTTATGAGAGTATGAACATTTTGATAAGGTTGAAGCTTGTCCACTTCCCAGTTTTCTCAAGAAACCATATTCTCCTGGAGAGCACCAAAAGATTATCAAACCAGTCTCTGAGCAAATTCTATGTAACTTCATGTGATGCCTACACAAAATCAGGATGGTAGTCCTTACCAAATACATATCCCATAACAAACCTGCTTCTCAGGGCAATCAGATAGAGGGGAGTTTTAAAAGAGGCCATAAAATAATTAACAGTGGTCATCAGGTAACTGTATTACAAAAGTGGTGATAGATTAACAGCTCAAATTTTTGCAACCCTTATGGGAGTCAGTACATGCCATGAATAGTCTCCTCTCTCCCGGCTGAATTGAGCTCAGTACTCTTGCAGTGAGACACAAACTGTGGGTGGTTCAGGCTGAATTAACAGAAAACAAATAATAGGGATAAATAACAATAAAACGGTGTTGTCACTTCTTAGAACAGTTTGCCTAGAGGTGTGGTGGAGTCAAGAGCAGATGCCTTAGCTCAAAAAGGAGTACAGACTTGATGAAAAATAACTGGACACTGTAAAACAGTTTATGTCACAGAGAGAAAATGGTGTCAGGAGAAGCCTGACTAGGTAATAATTTTGCTTCATGTCACCTTGAATTTGATTGATCTCTCAATTTCAGTTGAAGTTAGGTAAATTAGAAAGGAATTAGAACCTCTTTAAGTATCAGAGAAGTGAAGGTAATCCCCTTTCCAGGGCTCTAATTGCAATTCTTAAGGTTTTCTGGTAAGTTGCTTGGGAACTGTCCACATATATCTTATGAGAAAATCAGTCATAAGATCTATAGTCCCCCAAATACATCCATAACTACGTTCTGCTGTTCACAAAATCTTGCCAAACATTCTTCTCCTCTTTGTTCCTAAATATAACTGAAAAGAGGGTGCAAACAGGTGGAAACAGATGCAAGAGACAGTCCCCTGAGCTAAAGATGCTGGTAAATACCCACCCTGCCCTTTCCCCTCTTCTCTCTGTGCTAAATTTTGCTCTCTGGGTTCTGAGGATCAGTGCCAGAGTATACATTAGCAGCATGCTTGTCCTTCTATCCTTTTCTCAGATTTATAAGCTGAAGCCACCACAGAGAAAATGCTTGGATGTTGGCATTTTTGGACTAACCTTGGCACACATCCTGCTCAAAAGGTGATTTGTGTTTTACTAATTAATTCATCAGTGGCAAATGTGCTTTAATGACAATTTTTTTGGATGAGGTTCAGAGTCTCATTAGCCTTAATCATATTAACCTAATACAGTTATTTATATCGGCCAGAACAAAGTGTAACACTTCACCACAGGATGTTCTTCTTTAAAGATAATACCACTGTGGAAATTAAAGGAACCTGTAATACTTCTTGCTGGTTGAGCTGTATGGAATGATAATGTCAGACTAAGATGAATGCACCATCCCTGTTCCTTAAGGCTTTCCATGAAAAAAATTCAGCATGCTGGTGAAGTGTGTTTGTCCTTACAATTTCTTAAAGTCAGATAACATGGGTGTTACATACTTATATAAAAATTTTTACAAGTCCTTACAAATGGTTGAAGATACTAAGTAGACAATACATCTCATAATGTTTAATCTGTCTGAGTTTGGATCAGATGATCTCCCGATGTCTAAGTGATATTATGATTTTGGTTTCCTGGATACTAAAAGAAAGGTGGGGTGGGGATAAAAGGAATAAGAGGAAGTTCATTCTAGATGAAAAAGAAGCAAAGCTGACAGGAAACACCCAAGAGCAAACTAAATAAAAGATTAAGTTTTGTAAAAGACTTTCATTAGTAATGGATTCATTGCAATTTGCGCACTCAGACGTATGACAGGCATAAACATATCATTTGTTCTTCATCTGTAATTTGTTCAGAAGCTATTTCTCAGTTAAACAAGGCTTATTTAATTGGTAACCTCTAAATATCAAAGCTAGGGTACAATTAAGCACTTTAATCAGGACTAGTCTTAAGAAGTAAATGGAAGCTTCAGGTAACAGAGTTTGCAACAGCTCAGTACTGATACACCATTCAGCATTGTTTTCTACCAAACCTCATTTTCAAGCCATTAAATCTATAAAGTCCAAAAGATCTGTAATACAAGCATCTTTTAATTGCCCATCTAATGGTCTCATTTTGATGGGTGCCGCCAGTAAGTCAGTAAACTCTGAGTGATTACTCCACTCCCTGTGATGTTTTCAGCTCCTAGGTTTGGCAAGCTCAAGGAGTGAGAGCTGTCTCTGTGGCCTGCTTTTTATTTAGCAGCTGCCATTAACCAAAGCTTGTGTGTTGTGTACATGTATGAATTACCGGTAATAAGAACAAAGCATTCCTATTGGGAACCTCAGTTACAGACTCAAATCCATCTTTAACCTTCTAAATAAACATCTTAAGCATGAAAAGAAAAATAGAAATCAATAAGCTTAGCAGTGCAGTCACCATTATAATGGAATTTAACATAACATGGGTGTCTAGCATTAAACACTTAGGTATTTTAATACCAGCAGGGTTTGAAGTAACCAAAAGAAGCATTAGGCATTCATATTCTTCCTGCAGCTTTGAAAATCTCATTGTTAAGTTTGTAAGCCCTAATAGTCGTGAGACATCCAGGTGCCCAGAGGATAAACACCATTTAAAAGTTCGAAGTTCTAAAAATTAACTAACCAATTAGAAATAATACAAAAGTGAACTGAAAATAACCTTTATATAGTGCAGTCTTCTTGGTTATTCTTTCCTTTTTATACATGCATAAATTTTCATCTTTCCAGTTTGAAAAAAACTAAACCTCTAAATCAATCCACTTTCTCAACCAAAATCTCATAGAATCACAGAATCATTTAGATTGGAAAATTTTAAAATCATCAAGTCCAACCATTAAAACAAATCTATATTGTTTTATCCAATTTTGGAAGAAGGAAAAGGCTGATTTTTCATAAAGAATACTGAGGTTTGCATTTGTTAGTCACACAGAAAGTGTTTAATATAGTTTTGAATGTGTTGAATGACATTTTATGAAAGTTTTTATTTTATCGTCTAGGTTGGAAAAGACCTTGAAGATCATCTAGTCCAACCATTAACCTAACATTGAGAGTTCCCAACTACACCATATCCCTAAGTGCTATGTCAACCCGACTCTTAAATACCTCCTGGGATGGGGACTCCACCACCTCCCTGGGCAGCCCATTCCAACCCGTTCTGTAAAAAAATGTTTCCTAATATCTAGTCTAAACCTTCCCTGGTGCAATTTGAGGCCATTACTTGTTGTCCTATCGCTTATTACTTGGTTAAAGAGACTCATCCCCAGCTCTCTGCAACCTCCTTTCAGATAGTTGTAGAGGACGATGAGGTCTCCCCTCAGCCTCCTCTTCTCCACACTAAACAACCCCAGTTCCCTCAGCCGCTCCTCGTACGACCTGTGCTCCAGACCCTTCACCAGCTTCGTTGCCCTTCTCTGGACATACTCGAGTAATTCAATGTCCTTTCTGTAGTGAGGGGCCCAAAACTGAACACAGGAATCGAGGTGCGGCCTCACCAGTGCCAAGTACAGGGGCAAGATCACTTCCCTGTCCCTGCTGGCCATGCTATGGCTGATACAAGCCAGGATGCCATTGGCCTTCTTGGCCACCTGGGCACACTGCTGGCTCCTGTTCAGCCGGCTGTCAATCAACACCCCCAGGTCCCTCTCTGACTGGCAGCTCTCCAGCCACTGCTCCCCAAGCCTGTAGCGCTGCTGGGGGTTGTTGTGGCCCAAGTGCAGCACCCGGCATTTGGCCTTATTGAAACTCCTACAGTTGGCCTTAGCCCATCGCTCCAGCCTGTCCAGGTCTCTCTGCAGAGCCTCCCTACCCTCGAGCAGATCAACACTCCCACCCAACTTGGTGTCGTCTGCAAACTTACTGAGGGTGCACTCGATCCCCTCGTCTAGATCATCAATAAAGATGTTAAACAGGAGTGGCCCCAAAACCGAGCCCTGGGGGACACCACTCGTGATCGGCCGCCAACTGGATTTAACTCCATTCACCACAACTCTTTGTGCTCGGCCATCCAGCCAAATTTTTACCCAGCAAAGCGTGTGCCCATCCAAGCTGCAAGCAATCAGTTTCTCCAGGAGAATGTTGTGGGAAATGGTGTCAAAGACCTTCCTAAAGTCAAGGTAAACAACATCCACAGCCTTTCCCTCATCCAATAAGCGGGTCACTCTGTCGTAGAAGGAGATCAGGTTTGTCAAGCAGGACCTGCCTTTCATAAACCCGTGCTGATTAGGCCTGATGCCCTGGTTGTCCATTATATGACTTTTAATGGCACCCGAGATGACCTGCTCCATGACCTTCCCTGGCACTGAGGTCAGACTCACAGGTCTATAGTTTCCTGGATCCTCCTTTCTGACTTTCTTGTAGATGGGCGTCACATTTTCCACCCTCCAGTCCAATGGGACCTCCCCAGTTACCCATGATTTCCAGTAAATCATGGACAGCGGCTTGGCGAGTACATCTGCCAACTCTTTGAGCAGCCTTGGGTGTAACCCATCCGGTCCCACAGACTTGTGTGCATCCAAGTGGTGTAGCAGGTCTCTGATCACCTCCTCTTCAACTGTGCTGACCTCAATCTGCTTCCCTTCCTCATCTCCCAGCTCATGAGGCTGGGTGTCCAGGGAACAGCCAGTTCCACTGCTAAAGACTGAGGCAAAGTAGGCGTTGAGCACCTCAGCCTTTTCCTCATCCTTAGTTACCATGTTTCCCTCTGCATCCAGTAAAGGAGGGAGATTTTCCCTAATCCTCCTTTTGCTGTTAACGAATTTATAGAAACATTTTTTGTTATCCTTAACAGCTGTAGCCAAGTTGAGCTCTAGCTGTGCTTTGGCTCTCCTAATGTTCTCCCTGCATAACTTCACTACATCTTTATAGTCTTCATGAGAGACCTGGCACCTCTTCCAAAGACAATAGATTCTCCTTTTGTTCTTGAGATCCAGCCAAAGGTCCCTGTTTAGCCAGTCCGGTCTCCTTCCCCGCCTGCTTATTTTTCAGCACATGGGAACAGCCTGCTCCTGTGCCTTTAAGACTTCGCTCTTGAAGTATGTCCAGCCTTCCTGGACTCCCATATCCTTCAGGGCAACCTCACAAGGGATTTTGTCAATCAGTCTTTTGAGCAGGTCAAAGTTAGCCCTCTGGAAGTCTAAGGTGGCAGTTTTACTAAGCCCTCTCTTTGTTTCTCGAAGGATCGAAAATTCGATCATCTCATGATCACTGCACCCTAGACGGCCTCCAACCTTTACCTCCCCCACAAGCTCTTCCCTTTTCACAAGAAGGAGGTCCAGGAAGGCATCTCCCTTGGTTGGCTCACTCACCAGCTGTGTGAGGAAGTTACCCTTCATAAATTCCAGGAACCTCCTGGATTGTTCCCTCTCTGCTGTGTTGTATTTCCAGCAGATACCTGGGAGGTTAAAGTCCCCCACAAGAACAACGGCAAGTGACTGCGAGATTTCTCCCAACTGTTTATAGGAAGCTTCATCCACCTCACTGTTTTCCCCAGTAAATCTTCAGCAGTGTCTAATGTTTCACCATTTCCTTTTTTTTAAATATGCTACTAGTCTTCTGTGTTTCATTTTAGCAGGTTGAGAGACAGAGGGATAAGTGACAAGGTACAACTGACACAAACCTTCAGGCAAGATAATTAAAAAACAGAACAAAATAGTGGGCTAGTAAAACTGCATTCAAGATTAATACAACAGGTCTGTTTTTCAACCCACCACAATTGTCAGAGGTCTAATCATCAGAGTCTTTACTCTTTAGCTAGATCCTCAGACAGATTTGCAGGGAGAATGTTTCTGTGTCTTGAACAAGAGAAGATTTTGAGAAAGTTATTTCATCACTGATTCCTAAAGTGATTTTCCACCCATCTTGTCCAAGGCTACACTCATTCTCATGCTGAAATGTCATGGGAACAAAGTCACAGTGCCCACTGTGCCAGTTGCTAAACTGAAACGATGAAAGATGAATTAACAAGGTAAGCTAGAGACTGAGGTCTCCTGCTGCTTTCATCTTGGCCTCTGGAGTTCCCCTCACTCTGAAGGGCACCAGCACTCTGGTCAGACTCCCCATGTTCTCTAATGTTTTTCATGTTTGGAAGGCAGCGACCTGTGTGAAATGGGAGCAAATCCAACTGGCATGTGTCAGAGTGGAGAGGAAGGAGGAGGTAGCTTCCCACCCCAAGAATACACTCTGCATACAGCCTAGAGCTGCAGTCCAGTATGCTCACTAAAGGACAGGAGAAGGTCAAAAGCTCAGTTCAGTGGTAAGCTTTCAGGAGAACAAGCAGAAGGCATACACAGAGTCATGGCTTGCTCTCCTCTCCGCAGCTCATACAGGGATCCTCAGCACATTTAAGTTACCTGTTCCTTTCCCACAGTCTTTGCTGGGGTACGGTACCACCAGCTGGACTGTCCCCAGCTAAAGACAGTGGCTAATTGCAGTACCGTCTCCAGCAATGTAGTGTGTGCTGCAGCTCTCTGCAACTTGCACACGTCATGGCCATGTAGGCTTGAGGGGAACAGTCCTGTACTTAGCAAAGGGAACTATTCACTGGTTCAGGCAGTTAGTCCCTGTAATGGTTTAGCCCCTGCTGGGGTCTGAGACCACGCGGCCGCTGCCCCTCCCCCACAAAGGGAGTGAAATACAAAGCCCCAAGACTGAAATAAGGAAAGGTTTAATACAACAGTGCAATAGCAACACAACAAACAACAACAATAACAATAACAGTAATAGTGATAGCAATGAACAGAGAAAAATATCTACCAATACAACAGTGAGAGGAGTAGATGTACAAAACCACGCGCCCCGCGCTGCCGTGCCAGGATGTGACATCCGCATGGTATCTGAATAACCCGGCTAGAGCTCCCCCCCCACTGCTGGGGAAACTTAACACTATCCTGGTTAAACCAGGACAGCCCCAAAAGTGAGAGGTCTATTTCTGTAGAAATGACAATGCACAGGCAAAGTGAACCTGAACATTAATCTACAGAGTAGCAGCCCTCAGCCAGTGACCTTTTATACCCAGCTCTTCATTCCCCTGAGTGCAAGAACTGGGCTTCTTTTTTGTGTTTGCTGTGCAAGAATTTGAAGTGAAACAAATGTACTATTGGCCTGCACTGAAGCTTAGAAAAACAGCAGGAGGCTTAGAAACAGCAGCAAACAGCAGCTAATGCAAACTGCCCCAAGAGCCAAGCTCTTCTGCAACAACATTCAGAGCAATGGCTGTCCAAGTGCTCAAAAAGGATAGTTAGGAGAAGATAAAGGTATTCCACAGAAATATCTGTTCACAGTGCTAATGCTTATCTCACACAAGCTTTTTCTCGCCTGCTATTGTTATTAATTTTGGTCAGAAAGTGAGGGAAATGCAGTTGCTACATTTTATGTAACAGAGTTCCTTGAAATTCTGGGTTATGGGAGAGCACTGCAAAGAAGATACAAGGCAGCTCAGATGCAGGCATAATTTACTTTCTTTCTATGTGAAGCTTTCTGTGATGTGCTATGCTATGCTGTAAATGTGGTTTAAATCATCAAACTGCTGGTAGAAAGAAGTGTAACGAGAACTGGTCCTAGGAGGCCAGCTGTGTTGCTGCCTGCTTGGTGAGCTCGTACCCACTTGGTGAGTTTCAGCATCTCAAAACTAAAAGGCAGGCAGCTGTAACAAGCCCAAGCCCCAGGTGACCTGAGTCTCTTTGATGATATCCGCTTCTCTGAATCCAGGCTTTGGTGGACAGTCATCAACTAGATGATGACACTGTTTTTAAAAGCACATCTGCTTTTTTCCCTCTCCTGCTGAGCTGCGTGGGCTGGTGCAGGGGACAGCAGTTATAACAGCCTCCTGTGCATTGCTCTACTGGGTTGAATTGCACAAAGCACTCTGATCTGACCCTACACCATGTGTGCCAGGCAAACCTGGACCAGCTCAAATGGGTCAAGCAACAGGGACTTCCTAAGGGCAGCAATGCCAGCTTTCAGCAATCTGAGAGTTCTCCAGTGCTGCCCTTGCAGGAGTCCTGTTGTCCATCAGGGTAGCTTCTACATCCCTTTGGTAGTGAAAGCTGTGCAATGTGACATTAATCAAGCAAAGATTGTAACCATCCTTTGTGTTTTAGATTAAGTTTCTTTTTAATTTTGCAAACATCCCACTCATCTGTGCTTTATATCTGGACATCACTGTACCTTTCCCAACAGGAGGTGGCCAACGTGGCTCTGACCGAGGAATCCAGGGACATTTCTGCCCTTTCACCCTACTCCTTTAGAAGGGGAAACCAAAAACATACCCTTTTTCACCCAGTAAACCATAACAATGGGAACCCTTTCAAAATCAGAGCAACTTGACAGTGCCCACTATATAGAGAAATTGTGGTAGATAAGGCTCCATGGTTAAAACATCCAGAAGGATTACGAAACAAGACCATTATCGTCTCTAGTAGTAAAAACCTAAACTCCCTGCTGGCTCACTAACAGAGTTACTTGGTGCTGGATGGCACTCTCAGCCACAGTGTGCCCTACTGCTATCTAATTACAACTTGTAACCTTTGTGAATGATTGCCACTAGTCTCACTGAGGCCAGCAGCTTAGTAGGATTCAAAAAGTAATTAAACATTTATGTAGATAATTAGACCATCCATATCTACATTAGATAGGTTAAAATTGTAATTAGGGATAACTCTACATGCTTTAAGGCATGTTAAAGCTGGCTTCTAGCCTCAGTCCATCTGATGGTGTGTGTTTATGAGGCAAACAGGTGGAATGTTTGAGTTTGAAAACCAGTCCTTAATGACTGTGCTGCTGTGTTTCACTCAGGCACTCTCCGCTCAGTTTTCATGATGTGTTTCACAGCTTCTGGCTCCAAGATTGTTATCAATAGTCCAGATGCTGCCTTGAAGCTGAGAGGGAAAAGTAATGAGTCTTTCAGTCAGATCGTCCACAATAGGCCAGGTTCTGATCTCAGGCTCACTGACGCAAATTGAAAAAACTCAACAGGCTCTAAAATTCAGAATTACTTGGTTTCAGAGCCAGGTAGCTGAGAGCTGACTCTGGCTAAAAGGGTACAGTCCTCAGGAGTGCTGAGGATCCAGAAGCCTTAGGGCTGAGAGGACACTGGTCTGCCACAGGACTGCAGAATCCCTCTCCCACAGCTGTCAGCAAAAAGTTTTCTCTTTAGACCCACACTCCTTTGCCATCTTAATGGGCACATTCAGGCTGCATGATAAAGAGTTTTTCTTCATGGGAAAACAGCATTCAGTTTGTGAACTTAGAGGGGATTGTTTGCTACATTTACTGTGGAGGTGAACAGTTCACTGAAGCTTTCATGCTCACCCAAATTCACCCACAGAGTATTACACGGATTACTAACAGTGATTCTTATTTTTTTAATTGTGTATGCACAACCCAGGCATTAGATGTTCTGCTATAAATCCAAGACTGAGCAGAGAGGCGACATTTTTTAAATTCATGGTGGGAAAGGTCAGAAAAAGTGGAGCATTTTTCACAGAGAGGATTCAGACTGACTGTAAAACAGAAAAGAAATAAAACTGTTTCCCTTTTTTCCTCCCTCATCCTTGTGTGCTATAAACCTAAGCAAATGCTCATTTTTTTTATGGCTTTACAGTTCAAGAAGTAGGAACCCATTTGACTCTCAAATATGGGGAAGAAAATACTTTCTAAACTTGTAACCATACTTTCCTGTCTTGTGTTTGCTGCTAAGGCACGCTGCCAGCTTTGTGCCCATGGTTTTCAGTGCTTTATCAAGAAAGATAAATATGCAGATTTCTATAGAAGGCAAACGTTGCTCTTGGTCACACCTGTGTAAATCCAGTTATAACTCCAGAGAGGTAAATAGCGGGACTCCAGCTTTTCACCACCATAAATGACACCAGAAACTGATTTGTACAAACCTGCTTGAGAGAGAAGTGATTTATACAGAAGATCGTTTGATGTCACCTTTCTTTTCCTCCCCACAACCTACATGTGTTCCTGTGGATTTATAAAGCCCTGATGGAAGGAGCAGAGACTGCCTGACATCTTGTGAGGAGACCCTCTGCAGAGACACATCCAGCTTGGCCAGTGAAATCTATCTGTGTGGCACCTGTTAGTTACGCACAGCAGGACTGTCTATCATCCCTTGTAGTAGTTCTGCATTTCCATAGCACACTGCAGTGCAGGCAAAGAAGAAATTACTCTCTAACTATGGGACAGTGAATGAGAAATTTCTGTCCCTGTTTACGCTGTCAGACCACCATCCGGGATGCTGTACATCAGCCGGAGAGGGGGAAGGGAATGCAGTTCATTTCACAGGCAGCTGCCAAAGCTTACTCCTCAAAACAAGCTCTCAAGCATTTATCTTTTCTTTCTACCTTGTAAGATCCTGTAAAAATATTGTTACCAAGTAGACATATGTTTAAATAGGAACGTGGAGCACCTCATGCCATTTAAAAGGGAAAATCACTACATGGTATAGATACTGTGGTAAAAGAAAGAGCCTACAGTGTCTATCCATTTTGTAGTCTGATGCCTGGATCACAAATGGGTAGACAGCAATTTCCACTGCTGAACTGCAGCAAAACATCCTTGGGAATGCTTGGATTGGCTGCTCTAGCATGAGAAACAGAAGGGGAAAACAAAAATCAAACACATGGAAACGTAACAGAAGAAAACACAGCCAGGTCCCTGCAGCTTGGAGAACTTTAACTTAGTATCATAATAATCATGAGGAAATTTGGAAGTGAGACTGCATAGGTTTTTATCAGGTTTTTCATATGGGAAAGGGACGGCAGAATTCCTCTTGAAGACCTCCACCATGCCTCACCTACATGATCATCCAAACAACCCCAAAAATTTGCCCATCCTGCTGAACTGTTCTCTCTTTCATCTTACACTGATCTTCACTGGTGTCTATAGCTCAGACCCTCTGTACTGTCTCACACTTCTCCCTGATCACAATGGACTGTAGCTGCAGCTCCTGGAATGAGCAGAGACTCATTGTGCTACTGTGTCATCTCCAAAACAGGACACCAGCTACTTTTTTTCTTTCTGACCGGACCAGAGAAGCATGATGACAACTTCTTGATCTGTTTACTGTGACAAGTGAGTCACGGTTTCAGTGTCATTTAGATAAACCACTGTTACTGAGTGATTACTCCATCCAAAAGTTAAACCATTAAGCCATCACTCGTCACTGTTATGTATGTTCTGAAATTCATGTGAGCATTAAACTGTAAGTCTAGAGCCCTATTTAAGATCTTAGTATGGTTGCATATGCTGAAGAAAGAAACAGAGGTAGGATGGGGAGTAATGGCATTATTTAGGGGAGAATGGTAACCTGTTCCAAATCCAAGACAAAGGACCTGCATTTTGGGGCAATGTCTTGTTATCTGTCTTTCATCCACTCTCATGGCATCTTTGTTAGGTAGCAGTGTATTACTAATATGGGAAATAAAAATAGACATCAGAGAAGTACAATATTCCCATTTATCACTGAAAACTGAAGCCCAGAACAATTTATGAAGCTAAGCAACGTTTATGCCCTTCTGCAGTCTTTTGTTTTGACCTGAAATGATGGTCAGAAGGTGGTCTAGAATAGAAATCCTAAAAGCTATGGAGGACATTACTGGGAAGTAAAAACCTAACTTCAAAACAGTCTTTCTACTTTTAGCTCTTAGCTAACCCATAGCTAATGGGCCAATGCAAACCCAGTTTGTTCAGTTATTTGAAGGAGACTGCATTTGTGTCACTGGGAGCGATAACTGCAGTGAAGTCTCCGATTTTCTAACAGATAGTGAAATAAATGCACAAAATGACTAAAAAGAAATGGATTACAGAAAGTGATCTTGCTACTGCTAATTGGTAATTGTTAACTGAAGTGTAGCAGTTCTATTAATAGCACACGTAAAAGGTAGCAAAAATTAATGAAATACAAAAAGCTCTTATAGAAAAATTAAATGTTATGATCTTCTAAGCTATTTATTCTGTGACTTCTAAACAAGATCATGTGAAGCTTTCAAGTATGACAAGAAGCATGCAGCAGGAGCTAAAATGTTATAAATATCCACTCTGTGTGATTCTGATAGGAACTATCAAGTTTTAACCAAAATCCTGAGGAAAACTACTCAAATTCATAATTATCCTTACATGTTCAAAGCATTGCTGGGGGGGTCAGCGACATGATAACACACAGGAAGGAGGCATGTGATGTAACTCGCACAATGTTTTCCAAATGTAAACATTTGTATCTGCTCATTTTGTTTATCCTTCGTATCTTCTCTGAGCCATATAAATAGACTACACCCTAGAGTGCATCATTAGAACGTCTGTGTGTCTTTTGTATTTAGCTATGGATTTTAGTTGAAACTATACCAGCTTTGTTCTTGCAGCGTATACTGTCACTAAATGCCTTCAAAATCCAAATTCATATTGTGTTGTTGGGCATGGTTTTTTTGAGAAAGCCAAGGAACTAAATGAGTGACACCCTTATGAAACCACTTTAATGCTGTCGATTAAAAAGCCTGATTTATTCATTAAGGAGGGATGTCTGTTCTCACAGACCTTGTCCAAAACTCTTTTATACTATACACAATCTTGGAGGATAGGTTAGAAATCAAGACAATAAACTTGATTAAATTATATGAAAAAGTATTTGTAAAATCAAAGTGAAAAAATGAGAAATCCAGAAGCTTTTATCTCTGCAAATTTTTCTCAGTGGAGTTTTATTATTGCGATTACTGACTCCTCCTATACATGTGCTAGACATTTTGCAGTACAACAAAGAAATGGTCTTTTTCTCAAGGGACTGAAATCTAAAATCCACAAAGTATCAGTTAATATGATCACTGAGGGCAGTGGGGCAGGTGTCAGGCATGTGGGCTGAAGTTGCAGATTTGGGACCAATTTGAACCACACCAGACACAATAGAGGGTAAAACAAAAATCCCTTCCTCCTCCCCTGTCCCCTCCATATGTACATAGCAGGAAGAATCTAGGAGCAGCAGAGCATGAGTGAAAAAAACCCCAAGATTCCATGGTCACTGAGGAGAGTCTAGTGTCACAGAACAAAACCCAGTGTTGGTAAAATAGTGTCTTATAAATGTTACAACAAAGAAGTGGCAATTTAGAAGATGTATTTGAACAAGAGAAAAACAAGAGTGGGAGAATATTTAGTCAAATTGGTAGGTAACATTTTTTCTCTTGCACTGGACCATTGTTAGGGTGCATGAATGAAGAATCACAATCTACTTACCAGGGATTTTTTAAGGTAAGTACCCTTTAAAAATTATTAAGATATTTAATTGGATTTTCACACTAGGAAAACATTTGCCTAGTGAAAATGATCTGCCATATTTATGCTTACTATGTACACATTAACCAGGAGCACAAGGGACATCTTTTGCTTTACAATATCTTTCCAATAATGAAATTAATGCCTAATTGCATATGATTGATTTTATCGTCCCAAGTTACACAAGGCACTAAGGACAGGCACAGCAGGCTGATCTCTATCAGTCTCCTCTGTGACTCTGGGCACTCCCATAATGATGCATGGATAGCCAGCAGTAGCTCAGTCACAGCTCAATTAGATGTCACCATTAATGTAAACTCAGAAAAGAGGTTATCAGCTGTAGCAATTTTTAATGGTAAGATTTAATATAAAATACTTTAATTATATTTTGTTCTGTCATATATACTAATTAGCAGCCACACAGAGATACACACACACGTAGACAGCATAGAAAACACAAGAGAATTCACAGTATGTTGTTCATGCATATGAAGGCACTAGGTTTCTGTCCTTGATTGAAGTGTATTTCCCTGTTTTCAGTAGAAGTCGCCTACAGCCCTTTTTTCTCTTGGTTAGCAAACCTGCTCTCTGCAAGATGGGCATTTCTATAGCCCTTTGCTATGCTCTTTGCTTCAGATACAGTTTCTCAGGACTGAGAGAAGCAACACATCAGGTCTATGCCTGTATCCACACTCTTTGCAACTACCATGATTCTGACCCAGAGAAGAACAGCCATTTAACACCTGAACAGCACTTAGTATCACCTATACTTTTGATGACATGCTGTCTTGGGGACGCGGGGCCTCCTCTCTTCAGCATTGCTCTGTGGTGCGCCGCCAGATTCTCCAGTTGTACTCACAGATGAATTGTTGAATTTTTAACCTACCTTTCATGCCAGCCACCTAGAGTGTGTTCCCCTGGTGCTGCCAGGGAGAGCAGACTGGAGAAAACTCTGTATGCCACTGGAGTTTGACAGACTTTAGCCAGAGACACTGGAAACATTAGGGCTCTGCTAAAGTGTGGGAGATGTGAATGTCACTCACCCATGCTGATGTACCTCGGCTGAAAATAGTGGAAAAGTGCCTCTTCTAGGAGCTTAATTAAATAAGTATAACATTAAAGAACTTATCACATGCCTACAGTGAATGTATACACACAAGAACATATGTAGATATATATATAAGTATATAAATTTGCTCCATAGTGACAGTGTTACAAAATATTTTTGAAACAGTGAAAAAACTTATCAAGCTCAACACCCTATTAATGTCAGCGTTGACAAATATTTACTATTACATTCAATAAAGAGATGAATAAGTGAAATTTCCTGTCCTATGCTTTGGTAGAGGTCAAATTACATGATATAGAAGTCCCATTTGGTCTTAAAATCTATGATTTGGACCTCAGTAGGATTAGAGTGACTTATATCACCTGAGGATCTGGCCCTCTGCCTTTGATAGGACTAGGCAAAACATTTGCCACAAGGTAATTTTCTTAATTTCAGCTCCTCTCCTCTCCTCTCCTCTCCTCTCCTCTCCTCTCCTCTCCTCTCCTCTCCTCTCCTCTCCTCTCCTCTCCTCTCCTCTCCTCTCCTCTCCTCTCCTCTCCTCTCCTCTCCTCTCCTCTCCTCTCCTCTCCTCTCCTCTCCTCTCCTCTCCTCTCCTCTCCTCTCCTCTCCTCTCCTCTCCTCTCCTCTCCTCTCCTCTCCTCTCCCCTCCTCTCCCCTCCTCTCCCCTCCTCTCCTCTCCTCTCCTCTCCTCTCCTCTCCCCTCCCCTCCCCTCCCCTCCCCTCCCCCTTGTGACAAGTCAGAAGACAGCTTGCTGCTTGCTGTGATTTATTCTGTACTCAGAGATATTCATCCTGTGAGTAACTCCTGGGCCAGCCCTGGCTTGCAGCATGGTAAGTATTTGCCATTCAGAAGTAGACCGGAAGTAGCTGGTCATTTAAATCACATGGTGCATGTAAGTTACAAACTCTCAGGAGACAACAGCTCATGCATGCTCCTCAGAGACTTGTTAGGGCAGAATAGACTTTCTCAGAGGACACCCTCTGTGCTGTGCATGCCACAGCCAAAGGCTACAGCCTGAAGTGGTTGAATTTTCTGCACCCTTCCTGGGTCCATCCCTGAGGACCCAGGGTGGTAGCAGGGCTATGTTTTGGAGGTGGAAGAATGTGCCTTCAGTGCTGTCCCTGCAGACACCCAGGCATGCAATGATTACATCAAAGAGAAAAAGTGCCACACCAGCTGGCAGGAGGCTGGAGCAGCCTGGATCAGGACAGGGGCTTTCTTGATGTATAGACTGGGATCAGCTGGAGAGGGGTTGGGGAGCCAGAAATTAAGGAGCTGTAAGATAGCAAAGTGCTGAAATCAGAGTGGCTGATGCTGGGCAAGAATTGCCAGGTAGACCTGGCAGAAAAGGGACTGGCAGGAGGGATAAAAATAACAGCAGTATGAAGTGACTGAACAGAGGGAGGGACTGGGTGGCTGAAGGCCAGGAGCCTGGGACGAAGACAGGAAGTGGCCTAGGGTGGGAGATGGTCTTAAATTGATCTCTTCTTAAAGCAACAGAGATAGCATTAATGCAAATGTGTTACCCTGTATCAAAGTGAGAATGGAGGGCGTGATACTGAATGACCTGGTATACACCTCAGGGAAGATTCTCCATGGTTGTTGCTGCAGAAGGAGTGAAAGGGAAAGCATTAATTCAGGGGCAAAAGGAAGAAAGTTGTTTGCTAGGCTTGTACTCTGCACAGGTGTAAATGACTATGTAACAGCTCACAATAGTGAGGAACCGACTCAGAAAGGTCATCGATAGATTAGAAGAACATGTCATTTCCTGTTCAAGTGAGTTATGTCAATGTGTTTTTCTTGCTGTCAGTAAAAAAAGTGGTTTTTTTCTTAATCTATATTCTGCCCAAACACTTTTTTTTCTGCTTTCTTGCCTTGACTTCAGTGTTTGTATTCTGCTTCCTTTTCAGCTGTAATTCTGCAGAAACCTTGAAAAAGGTTTGCTCTTTCTGTATGCACCCTTATACACATCCACGCACACACACCCTGGGACACAATAGTTTTACGCACAGGATGCTCTGCCTGTGGAGGGCAGGTCACACAGCCCTGGGCTTGGCAGCATCAGCTTCAGGGGACATTTTAAGGAATAGGTTAGCTGCTATCAGTCAAAGTCAAGTATCCTGGAAAAGAAAATCATAGTCCCTAGTTTTGCATCAGGAAGGAATCTCACATCCTGAAGAAGAAAGATTAGCTTAACTGTGTGTGCAATTGCTCAGGAACAACTTCCCAAATTGCAATGCATGTAAAGATCCCAATTTAGTACATTATGGGAGTAAGAGGACAGGGCTGCATGCAGATTAAAGCTCACATTCATTATTGTTATTAAGTAGTCTAATTTTAGAAAAAAGCCTATTGTACATGAATCAAAAGCGATGTGATGTTAACAGTGATGTTGAAATACATAAACCAGAAATTTGAATTATAAAGGTCATATCTGCATATGTCTCAAATAATACAGCGTAATGACAATATGTGGTTAAATATGAAAGTGTTCTGTGTTGACAGAGCTGGCAGCTGAGTACATTTTCTTAATATTTTAATTGGTTAAACACACATACACACAAACACACATACATAACGACAAACTCTATACACCCAACCCCTCTTACAAGAAGATTTGATGGCATTTTCGTTCTTGCAATAATGAGTGATCCTGGTAGATAAGAATCAGGTACCCAACCTCTGTGAATGTGAAAAATCTTAATAAGTTGGAAAATCTTGGGAAAACTGACCTGGAAGGATGTTAAAAAGAAGAAAACAGAAGCAGTAGATAGTATGGAAGCAAGTTCAATACATAAGGAAATTCCTGCTCAACAAAACAGGAACACTGCACAGTGAAAGAGGACACTATACTTCTTTATATTTTAGTCCAGAAATATATTAAGTCTTATCTTTGCAAGAACAATGATTAGGCTGTGCTTCCCCACCACCAAATCTCTGTTCATTCAAATATTTAGAAAATTTATTTAGTTTAACTAGGAATGAACTGACTGAAGAAAAACTAAAGGCATAAACCATGCCCCATGTACAACCTGTGCAGCAGCACTTCCACCTACTCATGATCCCTTCCCATGAGGTGTAATTCTTTGAAGAGCTGAAAGTGATCAGGCTAATGTGAGTGGGCACACATCATCAGTCAAAAGGTGAGGACATTTCCTCACTAGCCATCTTTTTTTTTTTTTTTCAGTCAAGCCCTGTTTTCAACTAAAATCCTGCCTGAGTTCAGAGAAACCAGGGAGGACATTGTAGTACCAGTGCAGCCAGACTGGCAAGGTCTGGCATAACTAGGCACAACCATGCACATATAGGACCATGACATCTACTGTAAGTATGTCCAGGCCTGGGGATGGGCAAGCTCTTTAGTGAAATCTTTTGCGAAAAAACTCACTAGTCTGTATTCAAAGATTTTACATTGCCATTAGCTCCCAAAAAAAGCAAGAAGCAGCACAAATGATGAAATTGTAGCCCTTCCTACAGTGTGCATTTTTTGAAGCACCAGCACCCTTATTTCAACAGTGAATTTGAAGGTTCGTGGTGTTACCTTTTAGAGGAATGGGCACTGGTCACAGAAGAAGGAAACCAGACTGCTTGCTGGCCTGACAGCTTACCTGTTACCAGTGGTTATTACACTGCAAAGGGTCAGCACAGCCCTCCTTGGGTTTCAGTCCCCTGTCTATAAAACATGAGCAATAATTATAATGTGTCCTCCTTACCACACATTCCCCGCACTGCCTATTCAGGTAGTAATCTCTGCCAAGGAGTCTCTTACACATATTTTTAGAGAAACCAGCACAAAGTGTCCCTGATCTTGATCACAGCTGTCTTAACATAAATATAAATAAAAATATTAGATTTGTAAAGATGCTCCCTCAGGTCTATTCAGATAAACAGTATGAAAGCAACTCCCAGAGGTGTTCAAGGTCAGGAATATTCTGTCTTTCTGCTGGATAAATGACATTTTTTTTTTCAATGTGAGCTCAAAATCTCTCATATAGTTTCCCTTTCATTACAGAAATTGTCTTTTCTTTCTGCCTAATTAAAGAATGTTAAGACAAGCACTCTAAGATGGAAGGTATGTACCTAATGCTTGTAACAGAGCCAATGGCTATTAGGGTTGACTGATTAAAGAAGCCATAGTTCTTGATGATAAATGGCTTCTAGTCTGAGATAAGGCAAAGGCACTTCCAAAGAAATCTTTCATGTCATGGAAGAGGAAGCAAATTTGCGAGTGGATATTAAGGACTATTACTGGATGCTCTTTATAACCAATGGTACAGGAAATTCATTAGTTGTTTTTCATCTGTACTCAGATGAGTACAGCTGGATCAACTAGATCTGATAGGAAATAGATGCATGAGAGTTTGGCTCAAAATACTAGAACAAAACAAAAAAGGAAGAGTTGTTACTACAGACAATGATGTCACAGTATGCTACCTGCGATGACTGCGTGAAAGCAAAAGGAGAAAAATGAATGCAGTGGCCAAACACTGCACTCGTATTTCATGTACAGTCATTGAAAATGTGCTTTCTGTTGCATTATCTTTGGAAAGAACATATATTTTTACAGTTAAAAAAAAATCAGAGATTACATTTAAGCTAGCCTGTAATTTCAGAGGGAAAGAGAGAACCGTCTAATGATGATGATGACACTGCAAGTTGTAAGATATTAAAAAAGCAGTTCCTATCATAAGAAGTAAAAATTCTGAATCTGTGCTGGGCTGGATCAAAAATCCTTCAGAGAGATGAATGAAGAGGGATAGAAAAGGGCTTGGCTCAGAGACTATTTTTTATGGTTTCATGAATCATTCATTTTCTCAATAGAAATTGGTAGAAAATACAGTGAATAACTATATAGCGAGTTAGTTTCTCCTCTACCTTGCATAGTCATTTATACCTTGATAAAGTATGTCCAAGTGTGTGCATAAGATAAAAAAATGCAAGATCTCTGCTTATGCCAATGGGAGCATTTTACATGTGCTTTGGAAGGGCACAAACAAAGTAAGGCAAGAGATGACCAGGTTCTTGCCATGAAAACTTCAAGTAGTGAAAAGTCATGTAAACATATCTAATTTTGGCTGTGCAGAATAAAAATTTACAGAAATACTATTTATTGTGCTGGTCCTGGTGTGCCTTCTCCCAGCTGCTGACAGTGTTTGAGGGTGAGAAGGGCAGGTGTAGCTAATCTGTTTCTCAGAGCTGTTCCTTCCATAAGAGAAGAAAACCTTATTCTGCCAAATCCATCACTGACTGTAAGCACATCAGGTTATTCATTTTTCTTCAAACACCCCCTGAAAGAACAAATTCGAGGTGTATCTACTATCTGTGAGAATTTCTCAGGTGATGAAAGCATTGTTTATTTGAGGCATTTCAATGTGGGTTTCTCTCCTAGTGCCTCTGGCACGGTAGCCTCTTATAGGTCCTGAGTGCTGCCAGACCTCTTCTTCAGCAGATGCTGAGGCTCCCTGGTTGAGCAGTCCCTGCCTTGGCCAGAGCAGAAGGACCTGCTTCTTCCTCCAGCTCCTCACAGGGATCTGGGGACAGGGATGACAGGGGAAGCCAGGACCCCCATGAACGGCCAAGTTGCCTCCAGGGGAGCTTCTCCATGGCCTGGCCTGCAGGGCTGCTGCAGAGGGCCTGGGCCAGAACCAGGATTCCCCCCTCAAGAGAGGCAGCAGGGCAGGGGTCCTTGGTGGGGCAGCAGAAGATGGAGATGTTCTCACCAACAAAGAGGGGCTGGTGGGGAATGTGAAGCAAAAAGGCAGCCTTGACTGCTGGTACCATGAAGTGGTGGAGTTCAGGATCCTGACGGCAGTGAAGAGGGTGCTCAGCAAGCTCCCTATCCTGGACTTCAGGAGAGGAAACTTTGGCCTGTTCAGGGATCTACTTGGTAGAGTACCATGGCATAAAGCCCTGGAGGGAAGAAGGACCAGCAAAGATAGTTATTATTCAAAGATCACCTCCTCCAAGTTCAGGGGCGATGCATCCCAACAAAGAGGAACTCAGGTAAGCATGCTAGAAAGCCTGCATGGATGAACAAGGAGCTCTGGACAAGCTCAAACACAAAAAGGAAACCTACAGAGAGTGGAATCAAGGACAGATAACCTAGGAGGAATACAGAGAAACTGTCCAAGCAATCAGGGATCAGGTTAGGAAGACCTGATATAATTAAATCTGACCAGGGATGTCAAGGGCAACAAGAAAAGCTTCTATAGGTATATCAATGATAAAAAGAAGACTAGGGAAAATGTGGGCCCTCTACAGAAGGAAACGGGAGACCTGGTTACCCGCAGTATGGAGAAGGCTGAGGTATTCAATGACTATTTTGACTCAGTCTTCACTGGCAAGGGCTCCAGCCACACCTCCCAAGCCTCGCAGAAGGTGAAGGCAGGGACTGAGAGAATGAAGAACCGCTCACTGTAGGAGAAGATCAGGTTTGAGACCATTTAAGGAACCTGGAGATGCACAAGTCCATGGGATCTGATGAGATGCACCCGTTGGCCCTGAGAAAACTGGTGGATGAGCCACTAAATCCATCATATTTGAGAAGTGTCAGTCTGGTGAAGTTCCTGCTGACTGGAAAAGGGAAAACATAACCCCCATTTTTAAAAATAGAAATAAAGAGGACCTGGGGATCTACAGGCCAGTCAGTGTCACCTCTGTGCCTGGCATGGCCAGCAGGTCGAGGGAGGTGATTTTCCTCCTCTACCCTACTCTCATGAGATCCCACCTGGAGTATTATATCCAGATCTGGGGCCCCAGCATAAGAAAGACATTGACCTGTTGGAGTGGGTCCAGGTGAGGGCCACAAAGATGACCAGGGGGCTGGAGGACCTCCCCTATGAGGACAGGCTGAGAGAGTTGGGGCAGTTCAGCCTGGAAAAGAGAAGGCTCCGGGAAGACCTTATAGTGGCCTTCCAGTACTTAAAAGGGACTACAGGAAAGATGGGGAGGGACTCTTTATCAGGGAGTGTAGTGATAGGATGAGGGGTAACGGTTTTAAACTGAAAGAGGATAGTTTTAGATTAGATATAAAAAAGAAATTCTTTACTGTGAAGGTGGTGAGACACTGAAACAGGTTTCACAGAGTAGTTGTGGATACCCCCTCCCTGGCAGTGTTCAAGGCCAGGTTGGACGGGGCTTTGAGCAACCTGGTCTAGTGGAAGGTGTCCCTGCCCATGGCAGGGGGCTTGGAAGTAGATGATCTTTAAGGTCCCTTCCAAACCAAACCATTCTATGAGGAGGCTCTCCATAGCCACTACCTTCCACTGCTGGGCCCCAGAGTGCACCCACATTTCCCACTGCTGCCAGGGCATTGAGGGCTCAGGGATTTCCAGGTAGTCCCAGAAAAGGGTCACCCAGGCCCTGTCAGGTCACTCTGGCAGTGGCACAAGGCTCTGGCAGAGCTTTCTAAGAGGGCTGTTTAACTTTGGAAGGTCTCCCTGACTGGAACTATTTCCAGTCCCACAATAACTCTTTCCAGAAAGTGACATATGCCTCAATATATAAAAGATCACTTGTTTTTTATCCTTTTCCCCCCAAAAAACCCTACCACATGTCAGCTGTCATGAAAATGAAAGAACTTAAAATGTTTGTTTCTGGCTGAAGGTTTCTGTTTGCAATGGCAAGTTAAATGGAGACTCAGTAAAAGGAAAGCTTTGACATGACCAGCGAAAAGGTGCTAATATCAACACCTCCCCGTTACTCAGTAGAGCACTGGTATAGACATTGTCTCCCAATGTGAGAGGAAGCATCTACAAAAGCATTACTTCTCAGCAGTGCATCTTACACCTCACTCTCTCTTCAGAACTTGTACCTGCTGACACGTGCCTGCCCTAAAGTAATTCGTCATGCTTTAGGAGTATGTGCCTAGTACTGTCATCCATCATTAGCCCTGTAATCAGGCAGAGAAATTATTTTTATTCCTTTTCTATTCCTACATATGCACCTGGTTGATATTTATTAAACAAACAAACAAAAAAGTAAACTTAAAGAACTGTATGATAATATAGATCAGAAGGGACTTTTGGAGGTCCAACTGCTCACTGAAATCAGGGTCAAATTAGATAAGGTTGCTCAGAGCCTTGTCCAGGTGAGTTCTGTGTGCCTTCAAATGATGTACTGGGTGAAACAAAGAAACAATGAATTAATATTTGCAGGTGAAAAAGAAGACAGCAGTATAAAATAAATATTTGGCTTGGTTCATAGCCAGATAGTGCATTTGAGTTAGTATGCACTTTAACCAAATCCACAGATAATCTCTTTTGTCTGTAAATGGAAACATGTAAGCGTGCAGTCAGCTACAGATATGCACTAACTGTCTGAACTGGCATGCTGTGTACCTCAGTATGTCCACATCTTCTATAACAAACTGTCTTTTATCATCTTTGCTGTGTTTGGGGCTGATGTTTAGCATTTTCATGAGGAAAAAAACCCAAACCCCAATGCTCATCTGGAATATCTTCTTCAAGTAGCTCATTGTTATAAGAAACAGTGGATCACAAGCCCCGGCCAAGACTTTCACTGGTTAAAATGGGATGCATTTTGAAGAATTTCAGTCTTGTTTCCTTGGAAAGTTGCCTAGAGAAATGCAGCCACAATATGTCCCAAACAAATGAAAACTAAGTATTTTCTGCAAAATTCAACTGATTTAGGAATACATCAGTGAATTTTTAATGTTGTTAAAGATTCCAGATAAAAGAAGTCATTCAATAAATCAGAATGACAAAATGTTTCAAATGGGAACATTTTGGCTCAGAAATTGCTTTGCTTTTGATGAGATTAAGAAGCTTAAATTTTTGTCTTTCACTTCAGCTGAGACTACATTTTATTCATCAAAACCAAAATACATTCCATTTGGACAATGTTGAAGCAGTAATATTTAAAAATAGTACCATACTTCTTTCTCAGAACTCCTATAATAAAATACATTATTGATGTCCTTCAGCATTACATATCTGCTAATATAAAGAAGTTGCAATAATAAATTTTCTAGGTTATTGTGATTTTAGAGCTGATTCTGTCTTTGAGAAGATGATCTTCTCTAGGTAATCACTTGCTAGGTGGATCTAACACATCTTGCTAAGACACATTTCTTGGACAACCTCGTCCTTTCTGTGACAATTAGAAATAGACCAAAGCAGCAACAGGAATCCCAACATCATCAAACTCTATGAAAACTGATTTCTGTATCTGTAATTTGTTCTTACTTCTTGTGATAAGTCAGGCATGTCCTGTGTGTTCAACCCATTACCAAGTGTTGCTCAACTAGAATGAAATGCTTGCCTGAGCAGAGAGCATAAACAATAAAAATCCATGCCTCTTGAGTTGCACTTACTCCTCAGATAAAATAATGTGGGATATAGGTTGCACACGGGCCTTGTGACCAGCAATGAACTGTATTGCTAAAGTAGCTGGAAAGGGACAGAGTTTTCTGAGGAAAAATCTCCATGACTACATTTTTTTAACTTTTATTTTAATGCTGTTTTGTTCCCTGCTGCTTTCACCAAGGAAACAAGACCTATATAACCACATTGCCTTTTTGCTTGCCTGGCATCCTATCCCTCCCCACTGGCAGCTCTGAACCCATTAGCCAATTTCTATCAGTCAGGCATTTCAGAGTTACCACACGTAAATTACCACAAGTTTCCAGGAACTCAGTGACTGGATTTTCTCAGTTTGTTCTTGCTTTCTCACTCCTTTTTCTGCCTCTTACTCATTTTCTTGCACTCTCAATTAGCAAAACAGCCAGTCAACATGCTTAATAGGACAAGTCAGCAAATGCAGATACCTGTAAATTAAGTGTGAGCCTTCCTGTAGACTTGGCAAGCAAACAGGCAGGAGAGTCCTAGCTGGGTGTAATGTGATTTACATCAGAAAAGGGCACAGTAGGACCACTATGCAGTGAAGAGCAGCTCCAATGGTTCAGAAAGAACAAGTAAAGATTGAATGAGGAAATTTTCACATTAAACTGCTGCATCTCCTACAGGAATTGACTACACTGTAATATGTATTCAGAAAACAGGTTCTTGTTATTGTGTGGCGATTTGGGGCACACTTCTACAGGATCTGCTGTAATAACAGTAGTGATCTGTGACAGCAGAGTTATGGTATTTGCCTCAGGATGGATCCTACTTTCTGTCTCTCTATGAGTATTCTGACCTACAGGCTGCAACCAAATTGCAGCTGGGGCAAAGATTTCCAGTGCTGGGCTGCTGACAGTCACTGTCCCCATCATTTAATAACCATGAGACAATGAGAAGCTGAGAATGAGTCACAGCAGCAGTAGTGTTGTCATCAGTAAACAGTTGAAGGGCATTCTGGTGATGATGCAGTTTTTGCTCTGCATTCTCAACTGTAAAGAATAATCCATGAATCCATCATGAAACTTGCTTGTGGGTTTTTACTCCTCATGGTCCTTCATCACAAGATCATCTCTTTTTTCCCCCCATTTTTTCCATCCTCAGTGGAAGGTTTGTTCTGATTTTTAGTGAAGAAGCAAAGTAGATTCCAAGCAGAGCCTCCTGTTCTTGCTCCAGAGTTGTCCATAAAGGTGTCCTCTTCCTGCCTGTGAATAGAACACTGTTGCCTCAATATTCCAAAGCAGAACTAGAGTGAAATTAAACTAAGCTAAACTCTGATTTCCTCATGAGTCTAGTGAATAAGCACATGACTTTGTAGAAAAAAATTACATATGTGATCAGCTTGTTTTTTTGTGATAAAGGTAACCAATCTTCTTCATATCAGCTTTATCAAAAGAGACAGTGGATCTCACTGTTTCAGCTCAATGTTCCATTGTACACTAACAAACCCATACTGATGATGAATACCAACTGTATAAACCTTACAAGAATGGATATACTTCATAATTTTACTTGTAGCTTGATTGAAACTGTTAAAAATATTTCTATACCTCACCTACCCTAAAGCACTTTGCAGAATTAGTTCATTTTTTTCCTTTTCATCTATACATTTTTACTGTGCTTTGCACCTTTAACAACTTTTCCCACAAATCCAAAATGTAATGTATAGATCTTCAGCAGGTGATGGTTTTGGTATTTCATTTCACTCATAGTTGCACTAAAGGCACAAGAGTATAGGGCCTTATAGCCCTCCAAATATCCACCTGGAGAAGGTTGGCACGCTAGTTACCTACACAAAGAGTTGGCATTGTTTGTGCCCTATATAACAGTATTTCCCCATGTATTTCATTACATGAAAACTGTAAAGAGTAGGATGGACAGGCTGTAATGAGACAAAGAAATCTAGTCCACAAGAACAGGAAAGCTGCAACACATTTCAAAAACAGGTGGAAATTCTGATCCTACAGTATTCAGTAACTCTAAAAATATCCTCCACTCAGTACAACAGCAGAGCTTCCTTTCTCTCAGATTAAAGAAAAGGTTTTAAGTTGCTCAGGTAAAAAGAACTATAGTGATGCTTTTCTAATCAGAGATAAATATCAGCTACTTCTGATCTGCTGCATTGTCAGCTAAGTAATGACTCATTTTCTGCATTGTTCTCAGTATGGGAAGGACAACAGGAGAGCAAACCTTATCCACAAGCTCCTGTTACACTCAGGCATTTCCTTCAATCAGAGGCAGGCAATATAAAACACAGTGCATTCACAAATTAAAAACAGAAACACAGTCAGCAATTACAAAGGCTGTTGATACAGCTAACTGATTGTCCCATAGCATTTCAAGGCTATATGGCCTTGATTGGCTAAGACAGGAGAGAGATGTAATAAGTAGGCCTGCAAGTCAGTTTAGTGCCTGAAAACTAGTTCCTCTCTTAAGGTGGCTTCTTCTCCCTTTATTTATGCACATAATTTGCAACTTTTCCCAAGATAGGCAGGATAGGCTTTTTCAGCAACCTTTTGTTAACCTCTGCTTCACCTGCTTTTGACTGGACTGTCAGCTATTTCCCACTGTTAGTGGACATGTACATCCCAGCTCATACTCATTCAACTCAGAAAAAGAAACAAGTCAGTGTGTCTTCTCCGTCTGGGAACAGGGACAACTGGAGGGCCTGCCACTACTGTATACTCTGACACTTGGAAAAGTCAAGAAAAGAGATTTATTGGGCAGCTGCTCTGAGGCAAGTTACTTATGGAGCTGTGCTACCCATAAAATGCCTTTATGCAACAGTTCTGGCACCTGAATAGGAGATTAGATTTAAGGCTGAAATCCAAGGCGAATCCCTCCATTGCATAAGAATGAAGCAGTAGACACTCCTTGTGGAGATTCTTGAAAAGCTGTCCTTATCAGATTACTACCTATCCTATGACTACTTCTTCTAGATGGCAAGAGCTAAACCTGTGAGGACTATCTGGCATTTTCTGGTAAATGCCAAGAGTTTAAACAATACTTTGACATTCATGAGATGGTCTGGTTCCACTCCTTCTCACCTAGCTCACTGTCTGGCAAACTGTGTCCTTGACTGATAGTCTTCCCCTGGGAAGAGAACAGCCTTCACAGACCTACCTGATCCTTTCACCTTTTGCTTTTGAAATCAGGACGGCTGTCATGTCGCCTCCTGAATTACAGTATTTGATTTCAGGTTTCCCACTGTTTTGCTCTGCACCGAGAACTACATATTACCCAGCTTCTAGTAATCTGGTATGTGCTCTGTCATTCTGCTGTCATATTGCATTACACCCCCCTGGCTGCAATGCATACCCTATATAAGATAAATTTGTGCACTGGTGTGATCTATTTCAGAGATTCACAGCAAACTAAGTGTACTGCTGAATCTTGTCCTGCAAAAGCATGAAGGTTTTTAAACTGTGACTGTAAACTCTTGCCTATGCTGCTAGAAACTGTTTTATCCCCCAGAACAGACCATTTTAAAATGGTGTAATAATTTCTGAGCCACTGAGTAACTGATGGTTTATATACCACCAACTGGAATATGTATTGCTGGCAAGAAAATGGGTTATATTATTTATATGCAAACATTCATTTGTTTTTATTTAGAACAGCAAAAAATTATTCAGATAACCAATAGTGAGAACAAGAAAATTTCCACCCCAATAAGTTTTGGTTTTACCTGAGAAGAAACACAAAGGAATTTTGATAATGCATGAAGTATCTACTGAAGTAATGTTCCTGTTCCTGGCTTTCAATGAGGATTTGCAATTAAATAACTTCAGAGGAAGGTATTAGGAAAAAAAAGGTAGCCAACATAGTTACACATTCATTTACTTTGGGAACAGCCAGAATGGTCACATAGGAAATTATGGCTTTGTTATGAAAGGCTCTGAGTCCTAAGACCTTTGCTACCTCAGGACTGAGCAGTGAGAAAATACCTTAAGATGACCTTTCCAGGCAGAGATAGTAGTCCTGCATAGGTCTGGATGATCTGTTATTCTCCCTTCCTCCTGTAGGGCCAGGTTTGACTACTCACAATCTTGGAAACTGTGCATGCAGTTTGGCAGGATGACCAGGTCAAACTGTGAATCAGGGCTGCTCGTCATTATATAAAACCAAAATTCTATTTTACCTGTTTATGTAAGTTGGACATGAGTTTGTTCCATGAGGGCAACTCACATTGCAGAGGCCTAGTACAGGCTTTATGTAATACTGAAGGACATCAAACTGTGTTTGAAGATGAAATTTCATGCAATACTGCTGTCTTCCTATGTGAAGCTGCAAGGTTGATATCTGCCAGCCTTCTAATATACCAATTTACATCCAAGAAAAACTATGAAAGACTGTATTTAGAAGAAGAAGAAAAATAAAACTTCACTTGCTTTTTGAAATTTGGTAATTTTTTAATATTCAATGAAAGAAACTTATCAATGTCAATTCAGTATCATATCCTATTAAATTATGTATCATAACATAGCATACCAATGAAAGAACCACTTAGTCAAATACTTTCCGAAAATACATTTTTTTGCAATGCTCTTCTTATTAAGGTAACAGTTTCCTTGGGAAAATGCAAATAACAAAAAAAAGATGTTCATTAAACATCTGAAAAAAGTATATCTAAACGTGCCTTCCTTCTAATCCTGTTTGCATATACCAGTAAGAACAGCAAAGGCTAGGTATGGACAGGAGACTCATTAGTAATGAAATATGATCAAAACCAAGATTTATTGCAAATGATACAAAACTTCAGGAAACCATCTTTAGTGTGTGCAAATTAAGGTCTGCTGTTCTGATGAACTGACAGGACTGTACTATGCAGCAGAACGGCAGAGGCAGAACTCCAGATAGTACCTACCACTGCTCATTCTTACTCTCATTATAACATGGCCCGAGGCCTGGAGCATAACTTTTTTTTTTTTTTTTCCCCCAGACCGTAAGCTTTGTAGATTTGTACTGTCATGAAAGTGTTTGAAATTGATTTGACTGCTACTGTTATAAAAGTTCCAGATCAAAGAATTCAGCATCCACCCAAAATAGGGTTAAAATTTCTTTTCAAAATGACTTTGAGTAAGAAATATAACCCCTATCAGTCCCAGTGATCCCACCGTGTTTATTGTGGCTAACTGTAAATCATTCACAAACTACCAGATGGTGCTGGACGAGTTTGAGAATCATTTTTTTGAGGAACATTCTGAGTTCTGATTTAATTTCAATCTCATTCCACAATGTTTTTACATCTCTCCTTCTATCACAGTCATGGGCACCCTCCCATGCTAATTTGTAAAATGAATTTTACTGAACACCATCTAATCTTATTGCCATAGTTACAACCAAGAAATTAAAGATTGCTACAGTGAGCTGAAAATAGCTGACTTGATACAAGGAAGGGGACTAATTCTTATGCAAATCTCTGTACTCAAATACAATATCTTATTCAAAGAACAATGGGAATTTTGATCTCTGGAAACATGGCTTTCTACTGCCTTTTCATTCTAGCAACAATCTGCAAAAAAGGCTGAATGAAATGCATAAAAATGATGGGAGAAATACAGCACTGGGGCCAAATGTTTGTCATACATGCTATTTGCCAATAGTAAAAAGAAAGTGAGTTAAAGTAGCAGAAGTACTTATTTTGTTAGAGCCCACACATGTTAGCTGAGCTCCTTCTGGCTGGAACAAGAGTCACACAGCCTTCCCCCTCCAAGTCCCCTCTGCAGGATACTTTAAACAAGTAGCAGGAAGGGTCTGACTGAAGCCAGGACTTTCAGCATTTGAGCTGTTGCTGATTTCTACACCATCCCTTTATGCTTGCAGTTTTTTTATATTATAAAAAGAGGATGCAAAAGTTATATCACATATTACTACAAACACCCTTGAATCAAATGGGGGAGTTCCAGGAGACACGGTCAAAAGGATGTATGTCTGTGGCATTTGTCCTTTGTGCAAAGACTTTCTGAGGACATTCTCTGTGGTGACCCCAGGGTACAGAGAAAAGATTGTGTACCTAGGCTGTGTGCAGGAAGAAGATGGAGCAGCAGTTTGTATGATAGTAGTAACTGCTGAATCCACCACAGACCCTTTCACCCCAACGCTGGAAGATGTGGCAACTGTAAATGACCCTCATTACTTTCCTCTGTGCTAGTAAAGCAAATATATGATGGGGGAAGAATATATAGTGAAAGGAAACAGAGGGAAAAAGAGAGGAGC
Source organism: Strix aluco (assembly GCF_031877795.1). NCBI lineage: Eukaryota > Metazoa > Chordata > Aves > Strigiformes > Strigidae > Strix > Strix aluco. The sequence goes on along the minus strand of NC_133971.1, from coordinate 49,731,281 downwards.
ATTTAAGAGGAAGGAAAATGCAGAGAGGAAAATAAAATCTATCTCAGAGAGAAAATAGAGAGGGAGGGGGAGAAGAACTAAAGAGACACTAAAGTGATAAAACCAAATAATAACAAACTGCTTAAGGCAACCAGAGTTTTCAGAAGAAGAGGGAGAGGGTGTAATAAACATATGAGACAGAATAATAATTAAAAAAACCCCAACCCAATCCAACAGTTGGAAGAAGGAAAACAGGTTTTAAATTGTCCCTACAGAGTTAGAATTTAAAATCTATTAGCATTTTCCTATATAGGACATTACGCACTTTTTCTGGATACAAGAAATCTCATTCTATTGAATGGAATAATCTGACATTTTAATAAAGTCCTTATATGCTGCTTTACTGGTGAACAGCCAGGTTAGGAAATTTTGCACTTAGTCCTGCAAACAAGGAGAGTTGGAGGAATACAAACCTCCCAAGAGGACATTGCCTCATAAAATGAAGCCCCATCTGTTACAATTACTTTGGTCTTATACAATACTCTCCGGCCTCTCCATTACTCTTTTGTTCCAATCCTTTCTATTTTTTGGTCAGATCACCACCAATCCTTTTCATGCCTCACAAACACAGCAGCTGAAAAAGAAGCAACATTTAAACTGTTCATTTCAAGCTAGCTTGATGCCACCTAAAATAGCAGGGTCTGCACAGTTTAAACTTTAATTTAAATCAAATCTTTGAACATGAAAGGGTTCATAGAGAAGCAGCTTTCCCATTCAGAAATGTCTAAGAAACCTCTTGCTATTGTTTCCTGCAACATGAAATGTTAAACCATCCTGAGTATGAACAATAATCACGACTGCAGAGGAAAGCAACATTTGGGTAGTTGCTCTGCACAAATTCCCAGTGCAGAATGATAGAGTACAACCAACCTCAACTATGCAGATCCATCCTCACAAAAGGCATTTAAAGTAAAGACTTTTCTTTTGTTAGAAGACTTGTTTTTCTTGTCCACGGGTAATGACACTCATTCGTGCTCACACAGAGTGTTCTGAGCACATATTAAGAACTGGGACAACAGGTATCTCCTCAAAAACTTTTCTGAAGCACAGCCCTATGTAATTCTTATTTCAGCTGCTGCTGTCTGGGACTACTCAAACCAGTGCAGATAATACCTGTAGTAGCACAGAGGAGAAGTGTTGGTTAAGGACTTGTCATCAGTATGGACAAGTTATATTCTACTGTTCTGGAGGAAGAACAAAATAGATTTTCCGGTCCAGATGTCACTTTATTCCCCTCTTACCTGTTTGGACCTGGACGGTCTGCTGTCATTAGTGCACTGCAGGGACAAAGCAAATACCCCCTTCTCACCAGTCTAAGCGTTTTTCCTCTGGGAAGATTAGCCCTGGAGAGCTGCAGCCTGCAGCACCTGCAGAGCCAGAAGCTCTCTTCTCCTGGCTCAATGGGGAGCCATCCCAGCAGTGCCTTGCTCCCCACAGGGTGGCTTTCTCAAGCTGCCCTCCTGCCTCTTTTCGCCAGGCTAGCAGGGGAAAAGTGGAAAATGTGTCTGCGCAGGGATTAAATGCTTCTTGCTGGACCAATCTGCTACCCTGAGCAACAGCCCCAGCCTAACACTGGCTCTGGCTATTCCTTTCTTGCCATTTCTCTCACCAGTCATGAGACTTAGGAAAAAGGATGATTTTTACCCAGGGGACAGTAGCAGGGACCACTAAATAAAAGATGCTTAGAAATGCTGTAGTATTTGATGTATGCATTGAAAATTGGCTAAGGCCACTTTAATTTAATGAGAATTTAGCTAGAAGATTGAATTCATGGATATTTACATTAACTGTGGCTAAAACAAACTATAATATGACAGTGAAAGTATATCTAAAGAGAGACATCAGCTGTGTTTCTTTAGAGTTTTATCGGCCAAAAGTTCCAAAAATAATATTTTGAAGGTTGCCATGAAATGTATCAAATCATACAGAACAACTGACTAGCACAGTATAATTTGGAAAAAGCTACAGCCAGAGAGAGAAAGGGAGTGGAAATTTTTACAATGCTAAGGATCTGTGGAGGCCACAGATTAAGGTAACTTGCAACCAGTATTTAATATCATGCTATATTACTGGGATTTATTGCACTGTAGTTCTTCCAATCAGCATTAAAAGTGTGTGCTGAAAAAGAGAAAAAGCGTGTTCTATTCTTGTATCGGGCAGGTTATAATAAATTCTTCCAATATTGCATCCTAAATCATGCAGTTGAAATGAAATTCCTCCTCTTTTATTAAAAAAGAAAAATGGAAAAGCTAAGAAAAAATCTCGATTTTAATAGATTTTCTAGATATTTAATATTTACAATTTAAAAGTGTTGAATAGTTATTTGTATCTAGCATTTTGGCAGTAATTTAAATCTGTAAATATTTACTCATTTGCTTAACCTCTTATAGCCAGCAGTCTCTTATTGCAGTAAATAGGACTATTCACATACTTGGAAGACAGGCATTTGAGGAAATGTGTAGAGCCTCAGGTTAAATGTCTATACTCATAAATGACTTAATCCAGGGAAGCTGTTTCATTTAAGTGGCTTGTTTGCCAAGTTAATGGTGGATGGACTGTCATTTGGAGGCTTCTTTTGCACTTGGTGTCTTCTGAAAACACTGGAATGTTCTAAACTAGGTAGAGTCAAAGTAGTGTTACTAAAGTTTTTCAGACTTCTGATACCTTTGATTGGGAAAACAGAGCTTGGATATATGGTCATCATCTTTTCTAGTTACTTGCATAGATAACAAACCTGTATAGCAAACAATGACTCTTCAGAGGTTTAGAAATTAGATGTCTGGCTTCATAGCTTACATCCATTGCTCAAAGCAACAGATATGCAATATCATAGGCCTGCTTGGGTTGAGACAGGCCTCTGGAGGTCCAGTTCCTCCTTAAAGTAGGACCAACTTCAAAGTTAGATTAGGCTGCTCTGTGCTTCAGTTTTTTCCATTAAATGTTTTGGAACATCCTGTGATTGTAAGGTACAGACTTTGTTCAAAAGTTTGTTCAAGTGTTTTGTTTGGCTGTTTGTTTGATTGAAAATTCTTTAGAATACAGTATTACAGAATCCAATTCCTGCTTGTTTTATAATGTTCCTACAGTTGTGTTTGCTCAAAGGAAAATCAGTTCAGTGACTGCTAGTCTTTGTGACTTCCTGTGTAAAACAGCTGGATGTTTTTCTCCACTTTAAGTGGAAGCAGTTGGTAGTTTTTGCGGAATGGTTGATATTTTCAATAGAAACATATAAGCCCCTTTGAAATTTTGTGTACATGTATTGTTGTGTGAGACTGAGGCATGCAGACAATAAAAACACATAAAAAGCACTGTGTGCAAAATGACTCAAATTAACATGTGTAATTAGAATTTTGTTTGAGGAGTTTTACTCAGCTGAGGTGAGTTTATGGTACAAAGTGAACAAACGATGACCATTTCACTGTTTCAGTAGCAATACTTGTCCTCCATCTAGATTATCTTGAGATTTCATCTTCATTATTGCTAAGGCCAAACACAAATATTCATGTAATGATGTGATCATGAGAAGCTTCAGGATGATCCTGGTAGTAGCTGCTATGTCACATTACTCCTTTTTTGTTTTTAGCTGAACAGGACAAGAAGTTGTGAGTTCAGCTCAAGCATCAGTCCACCATAATTGGCTAATTCACTGTGGTGCTACCTTAGCTGTTATACTGGTGAGATAGCTGTCCTTTTCTAGAAACAGATTTTGCATCCAGTCATTGTTCTTGCTCATTTCAGGGAAGGACTACAGAAACTGACATTGGGCTGTAACAACATTCTTTTTTTTTTTTTTTTTTTTTTAATATAATTAAGTGTCAACTTGCTTTCAGCTAAGAAATTGTCATGGGTTCTAAGTATGTCAAAGATATTTTCTCTTACTTAACAAACAGAGAAGCTTATTGGTGAATGCCTCAATTTTGCAATAGGTATGTTCTTTCTTTGCCTTCTGAAATTGTGGTTATTAGATGAGAAGAAAATATCAGAGGCTGGCAACCTGGTAAACATGGTTATTTTCTGGTTTAATTTCAAGATGACATGACAGTCAAGGAGAAAAAAAAAGAAAATAGTAATAAGAACTACAACAACAGAGAAGTACTTTGCCTCCAGAAATATTCAGAAACACTGAACAAGAGCTTTTGGGAGATAGTTGTGGATCCATAAATACTTGGTGTTTATGGACCCTACTTGTGTAGGGTTTCTTTAAAAATTGAGGTGTTCTGATGACATTTCAGAAGGGCAGGAGAAAAACAAGGCCCAGTGGACCTTTTCTTTGATTATGGGACACGTCACTTGGGGATACTTGCCTTACTGTCTAGCTATTGTGGATCCCTTCAAAGTACCCAGGATGTCATGGGTTCACCAACAACATCCTGAAAACACTTCAATTACTTTGAGAGGTTTTTACAGCTAACATCATTTTTCTGAAGATTTCTTCCTTCAGCATTCACTGAATTTTTGATTAAAAATAAGCCTATTTCTAGTCTGAAAGAAGTTCTTATATTCTAGGAGCAGATCTTTTCAGGGAGACAAAGCCAAGGGAAGTCTCAAACACAAAATTTTTTAAAGAGATTGTATAATTTGCTTTCAGTTAATTTGTAGTATTTTTGTTCATCAGGATCTGAACAGACACTTGATGCTTACTCTTTCAAATATGATGATTAGTTGCCACTAGTCAAGCAAGGTAATCTTTTCCATCTTTCTTTTCCATCTTTTGTCAAGTAAAACTTCCCAAGTACTTTTCTTGTTTTGACTGATTTGTATATACACCTATTTTAAAGGTTCATCTTCTTTGAATCTGCAACAAATAATCATGTCAGTAAGACCATTTGAATGTCTCCAGATGGTAAATGCTAAAGAACCTTGAGTAAGGTTGATGCAGCTCTTTCTTTTCTCTCCTCTCCCTCTCCCTCTCCCTCTCCCTCTCCCTCTCCCTCTCCCTCTCCCTCTCCCTCTCCCTCTCCCTCTCCCTCTCCCTCTCCCTCTCCCTCTCCCTCTCCCTCTCCCTCTCCCTCTATTAATATGAATATTTGTTGTGTAACATGGTATAATCTAAGGCTTGCTGTACATGTTCTACATCATCCATTATGTTCGAGCCATGTTAACTACACCATGGCACTGCTGTGGATATAGCTGTAGATATAGCACTGTAAACAATGTCACCAGGTGCTTTCAATTCTCTGTGATATATTAACAATTTTGAGAAAAGATAAACAGCTGTGTTGGGGACTAATCCAAATGCTTATTGATATCCAAAGGAGGAAAAATTGCTATTGATTTATATAGGTATTGGATGAGACCTTTAATAAATGCTAACAGAAACTGCTAAGACTGTTAAGATTTGCTTTGCTTTCTCTATATGATCAAAAGGAGATTTTCTCTGCCAGCAATATAAATCCATGCTTATGTGTAAAGATAGGCACAGGCAGCCAAGCTACTGCTATGGTGCTACATGTTTAGGGACTTCAATAGATGAATATAGTGTTGCCAAAAACGTACATCTGCCCAAACTGAGAAAGCATGCAAAAATGAAGGCACACCCACATCAGTGAAATGGTGATGAGCAGGAATCTAGCTGTGTTGAAACAGTGTTTCACAAGGCAATCAAAAGTGAGAAGTAATTTGAAGCTGCTTATATTTGTACTAACATATTTCTGTTCAGCTCTTGTATTACCTACTTCCCATAAATATGTGTTTACTGCGGTAGTCACTCTACAGTCGAAGAGAAAGGTCACACAATGAACACAACACTTTTTATCCTATTAGTTCTGCTATGGAGATGCAACAAAGTAAAACAAATCAAAGATACACGAGCAAGAGTGTTTGAAGGGTGTTCAGTGAACTTAGGAAAGAGCAGGTGTTGGTTACAGTGATATGGCAAGCACATTAGAAACCTTTTGTTTGTGCAATTAACTTGACATCTCTGTAGCATGAAATATGGACAGTTTTTCAGGATTCTGTATTGCTTTACTTTGAAGAGGTAATGAATTATTTGAACAGTAGGGTCACTCACTGAACTTCAAAGAGGTGACAAAATTTTGAAAGGGATATTATCTTTGGTCTTCAAGATTTTAGTCAGTCTCTATTAGCTATTAGAGATCAAGGGACAGTTTATTCAGCTTTGGCCTAAAACCTTCTCTGGAGCATCTGACATTTATCACCACCAACAGGAGACATAAACTGTTAGATGGACCTCAGGGTCTGATATGATAAATATCAGTTTGATATGATAAGTGGTGTCCTTCTGTGTACCTGTATTGAACAGAAAACTACATAGATGGAAAAAAGGAAGATAATTCCATGTCTGTAAGAGAACTAAATGAATATTGCAAAAGAAAACGTTATTTAAATATTTATCTTCCTTTTCAAAGGGATTTAACTGAACCATGTTTATAGTTTTCTGTAACTCACACACATATTGAAGAATGTTTGTGGGAAATCTAAGCATTCACTCAAAAAAAAAGGTTATCACCTCTTCATAGATGAAAAATCTGATGCAGGAAGACTGCTCACAGAGCTCTTTCAAATGCTGACTCAGCAAAGTGCATGCATTTTAACCTACTGGATAGATAGGAATGCTGCAATTCATTTGTGACCAGTTAAAAATGATCAAGACTACTTGTCATCACCAATGACATTGTTTCTCTGATTCCTTGATTAATTCTCATTCCAGCTAATTCTAATTCACATATACTGAAGTGAGATGCTGTATTGTAAACTATGCTTATGCACTGAATAGAGAGGATAAAATCACACTTTTTATAAAGGACTCAAACTAATGACAGAAGAAATAATGACAGAGAAATAAAGACGCTGAGAAGGTATTCACTGGGGTAAATATTGAAATTATATAGATTTACTGAAATAATTACGTTTATAAATGCTGCCATTTACTGCCAGTAAAGGCACTTTTTCAACAATTCTACTGGGTACAGAAGAACTTTTGTCTTGAAAATATGTATACCAGCTGTGTGTACTGTTTAAAAAAGACATAAGACACTAAAACTTGAGGTGTTCATATACATATTCCCTGTATCAGATGAATACAATAGTGTTACCAGTGACCTGTTCTAGTAGTCTAGTGAGAGTAACACAGAAATATGAAAGTATAAACTCCAAACTGTTAGACATGCAGAATCAGTAGCCTTTACCTTTTGGTGACTGTATACAGATTTTGAGCACTATAAGAGCAAATAATGCAGCTGGAGTACTGCACTGTTCAGAAGATGATGTCCCTAAGTGACTGTCACTAATAGATGAAGGAAGCCGAGGTTTCCTACGATACTATGTCAATAGTCAAAACATAATTTGCTGTTTCTTTGATGACTTGAAGGTAATGCTGAAGAAATGAAAGAGGTTTTGTTCTACTTGGATACCTGATGTCCTGGCAGGTAGTTCACCCAAATAAAAAACCCACTTTGCTGTCAACCTAGGGAAATGCTTCTCGGACTAGTGCAGGAGCAAGCAGCCTACTGATGGCACCACAGAGGTGTTCCTGGTAAGAGTTTGAGGGTCAGGTAGAAAAAATACATTTTTCCTGTCACATATGGTTTGGGAGTTTGCTTCATTAGAAAGAAAATGGTTTAAGCTTCATAACAATTGTCTTTTAGAAATCCTTCTGACTGATCCAAATGTCAGGGGGTATCTTATCCCTCTTAAGCACTACAATACCTTTGTAGAATAGAGATTAGGAAATCGAAACCTTGCAGTTTCTCTAGCATGGGTATTTTGTTCTGTATTTCTTAATCCCTTTCTTTTTTTCAGTGTGCTTTTTAAATAAAGAATTTGGTGCTCTATGATGTGAAGAATGGCTCCTTTGTCTCTTTCCCTCTGTTTTGTTCTTGGGTTGAGCTGCTCAAATGTGCTTTCATATGTTGACAAGCTCTTGGTTTTGATGCCTTAAATATGGAAAAAAAAAAGGAATGGGCTCATGAACTTGATTACACTGAAAGATCAAGATAGACAATTTAATTTAAAGGTTTCATCATTAAAGATTCATTGGAAATACTGCTGATAATAATGAATTTGTTTTGTATTCATGGGATGCTACATATATTTCCATAGATTTTACTCTTGCAAGATATAACTCCACTTAAACATTGGCTATTCTTACTGTGTGAATTAAACATTTTTATCAAATGGAGAATTCCATCTAATGTCAAGTGTTCAGGTACAACTGTCATGCTTGACTAGCCAGATAGTCAGCTTCTCTCTGGTACAGAAGTGACTGGTCTCCTGCATAAATGTGTAATTTACCTCAGGATTATAGCTAATCAGGAGGATTCTGCACATTGTTTCTTTTCCCCCCCTGATGTTTTTCTTAGTCATGTTGTCTGTATTAAAAAATTATGGGGGGATCTTGCACAAATGTTTAGGGAATCTTTGTAAGCATCACTGAGGTGTTTGCTTACTAAGTTGCTTTCTCCTTCATTTCCACCCAATGGTAGCAGGAACCTGCAGTACATTGCTTGTCCTTTGCACAAACATTCCTTGAAAAGCTCAACAGAATCTTATAGCAAGTTGTGCTCTGATAATTCTAACTTCTTCTGCCTAAGATCATGTGCTTTTTCTTCCTCCCCCTCCCCCAAAGTTATATGTTCATAGGTGACTCATTTAGTAATTGGTAATTAATTACTAATAGTAATTAGATTTAGTAATAGAAGCACACTCTTTCAGGAACCAAAAGTCACAGCATTTTTCTGCCTTGATATGTTCTTCTTTGTCTAAGATCTGTAAGATCCCACAAATTCTCCAAGACCATTTCAGTGGGAGACAGAGGTACAGAAAAAGACATAGCAGAAAATGGAGAGAGTAACTATAAATGGTCTAACAGCTGACAGGCCTGCTTTTGCAGTACTGGTGCTGTGGAATATTTACTTTCAAGAGCAACCCACTACTTTTTTGCAGTATACTCCTACTTATAGACAGAAAAGGTTGAATATATAACTTTAAGTCTTATTCTCTGAGTGTTGTCATTCAAGAAGTATTAAAAAAGAGCTCTTCTTCTTTGATTTGAGTCCTCTGTTTGAACTATGATTGTGACAATGCTGTGTGTCAAAAACATACTTGTCTATATACTTAAAATACATAAAGTATCTATGTGTATGCTCTGCTACCCACAGCTGCAGAAGAGCTGCAGATAGAGCAGGAATTCTGTTGCTAACTGTCCCAGCGCTGCCAGCAACAATGCTACTATTACCAAAGCATAAGTTAAAATAAGACAACTATTTCAGCTGCAAGTGGTCAGCCTGCCTGAAACTTAATTCATCAATGCCCTGGCAAATTAGCTACATTTCAAATGATTGAGGGGAGAAGTCTGGGGCAGATAAAACACACCTCCTAGAAAAAGATAGTGAGAGTAGTCCAGCTGCTGCAGTGGAGCTGCAGCAGACACATGGACTATTAAAACCCCGAAACCACATTAATGTCAGTTCTGTGACTCCTTTCCTTGTTTTAATGTCTGTCCACTATGGTGTAATTTCTTCATGGTATATGTAAATGTGAAGCACCAGCAGCTATCCCTGATGCACTGCAAAGTACAGCAACTGTTTTGGCTTTGTTTGGCTCTTCCACTGCGTCTTTCTTCCCTTTTTTTACATATCACAGAATCACAGAATCATCAAGGTTGGAAAAGACCTTGAAGATCATCCAGTCCAATGATTAACCTAACACTGACAGATCCCAACTACAACATATCCCTAAGCGCTATTTCAGCCCAACTCTTAAACACCTCCAGGGATGTGGATACCACCACTTCCCTGGGCAGCCCATTCCAACGCCTAACAACCCTTTCTGTAGAGAAATGCTTCCTAATATCTAGTCCAAACCTTCCCTGGCGCAACTTGAGGCCATTCCCTCTTGTCCTATTGCTTGTTACTTGGTTAGAGAGACTCGTCCCCGTCTCTCTGCAACCTCCTTTCAGGTAGCTGTAGAGGGTGATGAGGTCTCCCCTCAGCCTCCTCTTCTCCAGACTAAACAACCCCAGTTCCCTCAGCCGCTCGTCGTACGAAATGTGCTCCAGACCCTTCACCAGCTTCGGTGCCCTTCTCTGGACACGCTCAAGTCATTCAATGTCCTTTTTGTAGTGAGGGGCCCAAAACGGAACCCAGTCATCGAGTTGCAGCCTCACCAGTGCCGAGTACAGGGGTAAGATCACTTCCCTGTCCCTGCTGGCCATGCTATTGCTGATACAAACCAGGATGCCATTGGCCTTCTTGGCCACCTGGGCACACTGCTGGCTCATGTTCAGCCGGCTGTCAGTCAACACCCCCAGGTCCCTCTCTGACTGGCAGCTCTCCAGCCACTCCTCCCCAAACCTGTAGCGCTGCTGGGGGTTGTTGTGGCCCAAGTGCAGCACCCGGCATTTGGCCTTATTGAAACTCCTACAGTTGGCCTTAGCCCATCGCTCCAGCCTGTCCAGGTCTCTCTGCAGAGCCTCCCTACCCTCGAGCAGATCAACACTCCCACCCAACTTGGTGTCATCTGCAAACTTACTGAGGGTGTACTCGATCCCCTCGTCTAGATCATCAATAAAGATGTTAAACAGGAGTGGCCCCAAAACCGAGCCCTGGGGGACACCACTCGTGGCTGGTCACCAACAGGATTTAACTCCATTCACCACAACACTTTGTGACCGGCCATCCAGCCAAATTTTTACCCAGCAAAGCGTGTGCCCATCCAAGCCATGAGCAACCAGTTTCGCCAGGAGAATGTTGTGGGAAACGGTGTCAAAGGCCTTACTGAAATCGAGGTAAACTACATCCACAGCCTTTCCCTCATCCAATAAGCGGGTCACTCTGTCGTAGAATGAGATCAGGTTTGTCAAGCAGGACCTGCCTTTCATAAACCCATGCTGACTGGGCCTGATCATCTGGTTGTCCCGCATGTGTTGTGTGATGGTACTCAGGATGAGCTGCTCCATCAGCTTCCCGGGCACCGAAGTCAAACTGACAGGCCTGTAATTTCCTGGATCATCCTTCTGACCCTTCTTATAGATGGGCGTCACATTGGCCAATTTCCAATCTGTCGGGACCTCTCTGGTCAGCCAGGACTGCTGGTAAATGATGGGAAGTGACTTGGCGAGCACCCCAGCCAGCTCCTTCAGCACCCATTGCAGAGTGCCGTCATACACACAAAACATTTCCTTAAGCTCACTCAGTCAGCCAGCGAACATTGATGATTTAGGAAAGGTGTTCTCCCAGAACAGCTGGAATAAACATGCATAGCAATGGTAGCATCCTATCACTCTCCTTCAAGAAGTTAGTAGAGTGAGACAGGGAGTGTGTATTACTTATTTGCCCCCAGTTTGCACAAAATGCTGTTTAACCATTCACACATTGCTTCAGTAGATAATCCTGCTGTGAAAGACAAATTCTCTGGTTAAAGATGTGGCTATACAATGCCATGTCAGAGAGGCTGGTTGAGATCAGTAGTCGCCAGCATACACTGAACTTTAATACATATCTGTCTCATCATAGTATGATTAATCTCAGCTAAATGGGGAGATTAATGAATATGATGTAGGCAAGGTGATACTTGATGGAGTATCTTGTATTTTGCTTTGTAGTTCAAACCAGCATTGCCACAGCCATCCATAGCACTTCAATTTTTCCCAGGCAGATTTCATATGGTAAGAAACTACATTTTTTTTTTTTTTTTGTGGTTGGGAGGCACATCATGGATAACCATTAAAAATCTGAATATTAAGAAAGCCTATGCCTTTTTTATTATGTAAGTTCACCTTGAACCACTGGGTGACTTCAGTTACCTGTGCCAGGAATCTCACATCTAGAGAACAGAATAGTTGAAGTAAGTAATTCAGATTCCCAAACATATATACTGAAGATGTATGTACAGAGGGGATGTGGGTAAATGACCCACATAGAATAGAGCCATATATCAACACATGGTTTGTCAGGAGCAGAAATCCTTATATCTTCAAGAGAAAACTTAGGAAAGTGAAACAGCACATTATCCACATAGGAAAAAAACAACCCTGCAACAAAACTACTCACAGAGGAAAAATGTTGTGGTATTACAGTACTCATATAAACAAACCAGGATATACATGGATGTATACCCTTTTCTAGGCCCTAAGTATTGTCTGACATCCCAGGGATAATTCATATTCAGATGTGAACTTTAATACCAAACTCTTAAATATTAATCCCTTGATGGTCTTGCACAGACCCAATCACTCCCATATCCCACTTTATTAGTGTCATCTTTCTGCATATATTTATGACTTAAGTATTAAAGAATTATGTAACTCATTTTCAGATCAGTTTTTTTCTGATAAAATAAGACAGTAGATTAGCTTCACTTTTTATTGCATTTTGTTTACATGTAGATTTATGAAGTAAGGAGTCAGTTATATTTGCAGTCAGCATTTACAGCTGACTTTTAATTAACTTCCCCGCATAATTTTTAATATAGTTCTTTTGTTCAATAATATTTCTATTCCACAATACTGAAAGTACAGCCACTACAGCATAGAGGAAAAACAAATGGTCCTGCATTGCCAAATCATATTTGCAGCAGCTTTTTGCCAAGAGACTTTTCAAAGCAGTCAAACAATCACAGAATCACAGAATCATCTAGGTTGGAAAGGACCTTGAAGATCATCCAGTCCAACCATTAACCTAGCACTGACAGATCCCAACTACAACATATCCCTAAGCGCTATGTCGACCCAACTCTTAAACACCCCCAGGGATGGGGACGCCACCACCTCCATGGGCAGCCCATTCCAATGCCTAACAACCCATTCTGGAGAGAAATACTTCCTAATATCTAGTCTAAACCTTCCCTGGCGCAACTTGAGACCATTCTCTCTTGTCCTATTGCTTGTTACTTGATTAGAGAGACTCGTCCCCATCTCTCTGCAACCTCCTTTCAGGTAGTTGTAGAGGGTGATGAGGTCTCCCCTCAGCCTCCTCTTCTCCAGACTAAACAACCCCAGTTCCCTCAGCCGCTCGTCGTACGAAATGTGCTCCAGACCCTTCACCAGCTTCGTTGCCCTTCCCTGGACACGCTCAAGTCATTCAATGTCCTTTTTGCAGTGAGGGGCCCAAAATGGAACCCAGTCATCGAGGTGCAGCCTCACCAGTGCCGAGTACAGGGGTAAGATCTCTTCCCTGTCTCTGCTGGCCACGCTATGGCTGATCCAAGCCAGGATACCATTGGCCTTCTTGGCCACCTGGGCACACTACTGGCTCATGTTCAGCTGCCTGTCAACCAACACCCCCAGGTCCCTCTCCAGCCACTGCTCCCCAAGCCTGTAGCGCTGCTGGGGGTTGTTGTGGCCCAAGTGCAGCACCCGGCATTTGGCCTTATTGAAACTCCTACAGTTGGCCTTAGCCCATCGCTCCAGCCTGTCCAGGTCTCTCTGCAGAGCCTCCCTACCCTCGAGCAGATCAACACTCTCACCCAACTTGGTGTCGTCTGCAAACTCACTGAGGGTGCACTCGATCCCCTCGTCTAGATCATCAATAAAGATGTTAAACAGGAGTGGCCCCAAAACTGAGCCTTGGGGGACACCACTTGTGACCGGCCGCCAACTGGATTTATCTCCATTCACCACAACTCTTTGGGCTGGAGAATGTTGTGGGAAATGGTGTCAAAGGCCTTACTGAAGTCGAGGTAAACTACATCCACAGCCTTTCCCTCATCCAATAAGCGGGTCACCCTGTCATAGAACGAGATCAGGTTTGTCAAGCAGGACCTGCCTTTCATAAACCCATGCTGACTGGGCCTGATCATCTGGTTGTCCCGCATGTGTTGTGTGATGGTACTCAGGATGAGCTGCTCCATCAGCTTCCCGGGCACCGAAGTCAAACTGACAGGCCTGTAATTTCCTGGATCATCCTTCTGACCCTTCTTATAGATGGGTGTCACATTGGCCAATTTCCAATCTGTCGGGACCTCTCTGGTCAGCCAGGACTGCTGGTAAATGATGGGAAGTGACTTGGCGAGCACCCCAGCCAGCTCCTTCAGCACCCTCGGGTGTATCCCATCCGGTCCCATAGACTTGTGTGTGTCTATGTGATGCAGTAGGTCACTGACTGTCTTTTCCTGGATTGCCAGAGGGTCGTTCTCCCAGTCTCTGTCTTCTGGCTGAGGAGGCTGGATTCCCTCAATACAACTAGTCTTATTAAAGACTGAGGCAAAGAAGGCATTAAAGACCTCAGCCTTCTCCTCATCACTTGTTACCATGTTTCCTCCCACATCCAGCAGGGGATGGAGGCTCTTGCTGGTCTTTCTTTTGCTACTGACATACTTACAGAACATTTCTTGTTATCTTTGATTGCCGAAGCCAGGGTAATTTGCAGGTGGGCTTTAGACCTGCTGATTTCCACCCTGCATAGCCTCACAGCCTCTTTGTAATCACTGTGAGTGGCTAGTCCCTTCTTCCAAAGGTTATAAACTTTCCTTTTCTCCCTGAGTTGCAGCCAAAGCTCCCTGTTCAGCCAGGGTGGTCTTCTCTGTCGCTGGCTTCTCTTACAGCACCTGGGGACCAAACCTTGATCCTACTGAAATCAGTCGCTGATGTACTGAACAGTGCTAGTATTTGGCCCTTAAAACTGTTCAAATATCTTTGGTTCAAACAAAATAACAGACTATGACTGCAGATCTAACCTTCATTAAATTTTCTATGCACTTAGATCTTCGTATGAATTGGGGAATAGGTTTTGTTTAAACTGAATACTACTTATATTTGATTTTTTAAATAATTTTTATGTATTCTGTGCAGATTTCTTTTATTCTCAGGGAACAAAAGTGCAGCTAGTAAACTTCCATATATATATATATATATATGTATGTATACACTCCTATGGAGACCAGGTAGCCAACTGGATAACAGCCCTACTTCTTATTTCTAAGGTTGCAGGTTCAACCTGACTGAGGTCTGTTTTAATTAAATTTTCTATTTGTTTCTCCACAAGCTATGACATATAAAAGTCAACAATGGTTAAAAAAAATGCTATTTACACTTACAGTTAGATGGAGGCCATTCCTTTGTGCATAACACAGAACAGAAAAAGATCAGGAACAGTTAGTACACACATGTCTTTAAGTAAAAAATGACAGAATTGCTTAATGAAAACTGGGCAACTTTCTGGTTCCTAAACTGTGTATTTACAAAATTCACAATATGGGCTCTGTATTTCTGCTTTTCTATACTGGTTTAAAGCATCTATGGACCAGGAATGCTGAAAACAGCATAACATACAAAGAAATAATTAATTCATACCTTTCTGTGAGCCCTGTGGTACTATAGATTGGAAATGCTGAGAGCATCATCACTAGTAGGCAGAGTAATTGGGATTTTCAAGTGCATAACATATTCAAGAGCAGTTTCAAATGACTTGTGTTTTATGGGACATTAGAAGAATCACTACATTTGGTCAGAGGTGGATATCTGAAACTGTGCATCTTACAGTCTTTGGGAAAGGGCTAGATCAGTGACTGATGACAGCAGACAAACAGTGCTGTTTGGTCCTGTGGTTAACTTGTTCCTGAGGGATAATAGTGACGAGTGAGACGGGTGCCAGACACAGTTAGACCTTTATATGTGTGCAATTTCTGTGTATCTTGTCAGGGATAGCCAAAATTCAGGTCACCTTTTCAAGCTATTTGCTTGCTCTTGACTGAAGGAATGGTATATAGAACAAAAAGTAATGCAGCTTAATGTATTTCCTACCTATGTGTTATTTTACAAGTATGGGTGAACAGGGGAAGTAATTACTTGTGGAAATAAACAAAAACTATTGACTTTCACAGATTCATTTCTATGAAGAGAGAATAGACTTCATTTTACAAGTAAAGATATAAAGAAATTTTCCACAGAACAGAATGCTCTGTATCAACAAAGACCAGAAATTACAAGGCACACACATACCTCATTGCGGAGTGTTTGTCAACAGACAGATGTTTTCTGTGGTCTGAGATGTGCTCTCAGTGGAGAAAGCAGCCTGTCAAAAATGATAAAGTTGCAATGTATTTGCAACTGCACAGGAAAGTGATGTGTTTCTGTGCAGACTGGAGGTGAAGCAAGTGAATATTACCCACTGCATTGAGAAAATGAGAGCTGATACAGAGTACAATTAACCTACGTCAATATTCAGACAGAGTCTGCCTAGTATACCTACCACTTCTCTAATTAAAAGAAAACAATCTGACCCAGAAATTATCATGTGCAAAAAGGATTAACATGATCAGTCAATCAATTTGGCCGCCTAATGACCTCTCTTTAGAAGGGTGGCTGGTTAAATGGTGAAATCAAATACGCAATATTAAAAATAAGAAACTTAAGACACTGATTGATCTAAAGTCCACAGAATGCAACTGCACTTTCAAGGAGACTTGGATAGGGTTTGCATGGCCAATTCCCCATGTTTCTGAAGGCCAAGGCCATTTTATTCATTTTTTTAAGGGAATTTTATGAGACTCAGAATTAATAAAACCAGTACCTGTGAGTATGTTGAATTATGATTGCTTTTATTGTAACCTATATGCTATCCAAGCCTGTATGTTTTTAAAACACTTCATTGTTTTTTAAGTTTTGGAAGTAGTGGTGTTCCAGCATATAACTTGTTTAAGAAGCAGCCAGGTCTTACAGTTTATATTTACCTTATCAGCTTGAATACTGTACTACACTTTAGTGATATATATATATCTTGCAACTATGTGAAAGATTTTTTTACATGTTAGATGCTTAATATCGGTTCCTCTTTCACACACTGCAAAATTAGGTCCAAAGCTAAAATATTGTAATCACTAAATATTTTGGGATAGTTTAGTCATAGTCTTGTTTCTTTCTATATTATTACCCTAATGAATATTTTCAGAGAGAACTCAGGTGTGTTGTCTCTGACCTGGCTGCCTAAGTACTCATTAGGATATGAGGCATTTCAATAATACAGAATAATATGAATTTACCGTTTATAGTCCAGAGACACAAGTACTGAAATATGATATAGCAAGGTATAGGTATGCATTTTGAAGGTCTATCCATTACTTAGGTTTAAGAGCTATAATAATTTATAATAATAACAACAACAACAACAATAATAATAAAAACCCCACAACTGTGCATGTTCATTTTAAGATAAGCTGATTACACGGCTTGCTCCAGAAGCAGGGAGCAAGATGACACTTGACCTCTTGAAAAAGTGTACTGAATAAGACTAGCAAATGCTCAGTAGGTCTTGCATGTGGAGGAGGGAGGCACTGGGTGCATGCTGACCATCTGATCAGTGCATGAGCACAAGTCCTTGTCCACTGTACTTTGTGCTCAAGTAAGGCAAGGACCAGGACCAGGTGATAGGCTAGAGAAAAGGGATATTGCCAAAAAGTCATAGTGTGATTTACGTGAAAGGCTCTTCTCTCCTAACCACAAACAACATAGTAATTTGTACATCATATGAATCTTGAAAGTTTTATTGGTTAATTATTTCTTGTATCATAAAATTTTACTCTTGTAAGAAGTTTCATTTTGTCTGTTTGTCTAATGCTTATTAAAGTCAGGACAAAAACATCCTACTAGTTTGAATTTTTGCTTGTTTTTAGAGTAATTTTGGCAGTTAGAGATTACATCCTGAACTCCTACCCATGCTTTACTTTTTCCAGAATTAAATTAAGAATAGAGATGTTTTAAACTGTTTTGAATAGTGAAGATCTCAGCTGCTTCGGAGAACTTCTCTAACCACACCCATCCCAGGCAGCCATGAAAAGACAGACATTTCAAAATGCAGCAGCAACTTCTACCCCAGATGCTGGATTCTGCAGTGTTTTATTTTTACTACTGCCCTCTTTATTTATTGTTTTTTAATGTCTTGATGCTCTTTCTCAATAAGAAGTGGAGTGCTCATCAGTTTCCCTAGTCAGATTCTCATATTAATAATGTGTCAAATGTGTGTGTCAGGTGCAACTCATGCATGCCAGAAGAGATACCTGCCAGGTCTAAAGGCAGTTCTAGGATAGTTTGTCCACATCTTCAGGACACCTGTACGTCTAAAGGTAATGGATTAGGCTAAGGCATGGTACAAACCGTGAGAATAAAAATTGCCAGTACTGGCCCTGCCAATCATAGTAGTTCAGGTTTTAATGTTACAAAGATCAGGTGACTTTGAAGGGACATTTTTTTCCCTATGTGTGGGCTCTCATGTTAATTTGAAACATGTGGAGTAATATATTTGTCATGGTTTTGGCTTCAGACCACTGGAACAAATGCCAAGGATTTATTGTTTGTTTTTTTGTTTAAACAAAAAATCTCCTACCTCTTTTTCCAGCATACAAACCCAAAACAGTGACAGATGACTATGCTGGACAGTGAATATATGTGTGTATGCATGGGATGACAGGAAAAATGGTAAATTTACTTGACAGGATATATGATCATCTACATTTTCTACAGTGCTTATTGACTTGCACAGTGAATAATAACGCTAAACCTAGCTTTGGACATATTCCTCTAAGGTACCAGATTGTTCATGTTTTAGAAACATTAAGGTTCCCCCTTAATGTTCCTAAACATTAACCAGCTACAAATGGGGTCCTCATATACATGTATAAAATTAAAAAAAAAAAAAAGATTAAAAAGATTTGCCTGAAGTTCAGGTCTGATCTGGGCTGTTTGGATTTCACAAAGGTTACACCGTGTCTGCCAGGTTACTGGGTTAGAAAGCAACTCATCAAATTGCTGCTAGAGAGGCCGCAGCAGCTGCAGGATGATTCATGCTGGAAGCCTGGGACCGGCTGGGCTCTCACATTCTGCGTCTCTCCAGACCCTTCCCTCCCAGACCAGCCAAATGACGTTTCTCCTGGCACTTCCTTGCCACAGAATTGGCAGGATCCGGGTGCCTCACCAATGGTCCGGAGCCGACAGAAATATTCTGGCATGGTTTGGGACCAGACACATCTTTAAACTTTAAGGTGAAATCACATTTGCTTTTGTGCTTCAGGACCAAATGTTTGTGAGGGGCAGGAAGCACTAAAGTAGTTTCCACCTCCCTCAGATATCCCTGTTGTCTTTTAACTTAATAAACTGATGTGGCTGACACAATGACACATAAAATATTTTGAAGTCACTGTGGAGAATAGACTCCAGCCCCGTAATGGGTCTTAGGCTGGAAATGAGAGTTTCATTGTTAAGGACAGCCAGCACTCAGTTGCTTTTCCTGACTCTATTGCAAGCACTTGGAGGACAAATTATGTGTTTTACATGAGCACAGCCATGGATTATTTTGTTCATTTCCTGAATGGAAGGGAAATTTAAACCACATTTGGCTTAGAAGCACTAAACTGTTGGTACATCTGGAAACAAAAATGAAGACCACCTCAAAGAGCCCCCAAAAAAGTGTGAAGGAAATGAACTTTATCCTGTGATGATCAGAAAGGATATCACAGGACGTACTGCAGAATTAATGAAACATACTTCTATAACCAAGGCTGTGTGACAAGACGCTGGTTGTAACCAGGTTTACTCGGTAAAATATTAGAGGCCATGTGTCCCTACCCATTTACTTTGACTTGCTATAGAGCACTTTAAGAAGGGTAAGAGACTAATAGGTGCTGAAGAGGCTGTGACTGCAGAGTGCAATAGAGGGTAATACCATGAAAGTTCTGTAGAGAAAATCTGGTCAGAAAGTGTAAATCAAACAGGGTTGCCTCGGAAACAGACATTTCAGTAAAGTTGACATCTTTCAAACAGCATTTCATAGATCGGCATTTGTTTTAGAAACGGAGTTGTTTTAAAAATATCAAAATGGCATATTACACCATTTTATTTATTTTTACTTTGAAAAGGCTTTCAGTAATGTTAAAATATTGCAATGTTTGTACAAATATTTTGAGGATTGGAATGTGACCACAGCTTTTTACCAAAACAGTTTTCCCTCCCAAATGAACCTCATGGATCATTTCTGAATGTCAACTTTTTCTTCCCACTCTATATTAAGAACTAAAAAAAAAAAAACCTTTGGGTGGAAATTCATTCTCTAACAAGTTTTCCTGTGTGATTCAGTTGCTGGTTTTAAACACATACTCTGTCGTGTTTTATAAATACATTCAGATTGTACCCTGCTGCTCCTCAACTACCCAGATAGAAACAGGGCACAGAAAAATTACCCAGATAAGCAGCAAGGCTTAGTCATGCTCCTCCAGGTCTTAGGTGATGTTGAAGTGGGTCTGAGTCATCAAAACACTCAACTGAAAGCACTCAAGTACACACCAAGGACACTGCTTCATTCGTTGACTAGAGTTGAGCATAGGCAGCTTCCTTACCACTCAGAAGATCAAAGGAGAACTCTGCTTCTTCTTCAGGTGTGGTCTTTCCCAAGGTTTACCTGAGATGAGCCGGGTGATTGCCAGACCTACCAGAGGGCCGTGCATTGCCCATGAAGGTGGAACACTCAAAAATTAATATTAGGCTTGCCTGAGAATGTTGTCCCAAAGCTGTCATTATTATGAATATTAACTGTTCTTAGCTGCATGATCAGTATATAATGTTGAAATGGACAGAAGATAAATCAAAGCCTTAAGTGTGGTGAAATCTCCTGGAAATGTAAAACAGATTTTCTAAAAAGTAATAAAAACCATCCAACACAGCACCTGTGGTCTTAACTTTTGTAACTCAGAAATAAGAATATTTTTGCAATAATCCTTTGAATACACACTAGATTAAGGCTGGGAAAGTGCGTGATCATAAACAGGACTGTGATATGATTTTTTTTTTTTTAAAGTGTACCTATTATTTTGGGAAACACCAAAATAAAGAATAATACAGAAATCACTGAATCTCTCAGTCATTCAGGCTGGAACAAACAGTTCTCCATTCCACGCAGCAGATCTTCAGATTTTTCTAAATCCTGAGCTGTACTGAAATGTTGGAAAACATTTTTGCTAATCTTTGATATATCAAAGTTCGTCAAGCCTCCTCAGGGTTTGTTAGGTTATCTTTTAATTGGTGATGGGTGAACTGTTATAGATTTAGAGATCTGAGTGATTCACAAGAGATCTGAAATGGTTAAGGTGCTTTCTGAGCAACTTTGTTGACTGCATGGTATGAAAAGGACCATTCAATAGGGTGAATTCAATGTGGTGGCATTGCTCACAGAAAGTAACACTGTGAAAGAGCCATAAAAGTAAATCCCATGTATTATTGCTTAATTCCATTATATATTAACACACTTTGGTTATTTTGAATTTAGTTTCGGTAAATATATGAGATTTTAGTCCTTCATTAGTAATTCAGTGGCATAAGAGAACTGTAGAAGAGAGAAAAAGACATAAAAGATCAATCTAGGAATATTCTTGAATAAAAAAGCTAGCAATAAGATCTATGAACTTTAAAATCAAGTATTTTATGTTTGACCTGAACTAGAAACTAATCTTCCTAAACTTGGAGTCTCAGCTCCCCTATGGAATAATTAAATGGATGTTTCTAGCTACATTGTTTTACATTATATTACAACAGTTTAACAGTTCACTGTGTCTGGGATTGACTCAGACTGTTCCTAATTTGACTTGAGGGAGGAAATTGCTCTGTTTTGTTGGGGGTTTTTTTGTTGGTTTCGTTTGGGTTTTTTTGTTTTGTTTTTTTTTTTTTTTTTTTTTTAAATCGACACAAGCCACCCAGGAGGTGTAGGATTTTAGAAGCAGTCCTCCTATCAATGCAAGGGTAAGTGAGAATGAAGATGCTGTGAAACAGAGTGCAGTATGTGAAGGTGATCATGACATTCACTGAGTATACCACAACACAGCACACACCTAGAGGAGTGGGCTGGGTGCAAGTGCTCCCAGTCCTCCCCTCTCACCAGCTGCTCCAGCTGGCAAGTCCTGCTCCTGATCTCACAAGGGCCAGTGATAAATATGGTGAGGCACAACAAAGCACAGTGAGTGAGATGTGAGTCTGGGAGCTGAAGCCTCCTGAGCTGCCTTGATGATGTGGTACAGGCTTGCAACTATGTGGACACAGTGTCCCTTCTGTGTTTCAGTTCCTATATCTTCTGTAGCACTGGAAGGAACTGAACCCAGTTGAAACTCCCAGCCTACTATCAGGGCCTCCTGTTATAGCTTGCTGCTGTTACTGATGTAGTCTCTACAGCCCTGATACTTTTCTTCTGGCAACCCTTGCCAATGACATCTTTAAAAGGGAATCCTTTAGAGATATGCCTTTTACATTTTCTGCTCCCACTCTCAGCTGTCAGCGTTTCCAACATCAACTAGATGTTATTATTTCTTCTGTAAATCTGCAAGTTACTTCTACACTACTCCCATAGACTCACAGTTTCTACGATTGCCCAATGTCCCACAGCTCTGAGCACTGACTACACAGACCATTCTTTGTGCAGAATGCGAAGCCCATCATGAAGAGCCACAACCTTAGAAAGAAATTGTTTTTGTTTAAGTACAGCCTTTCATAAGTGGGTTAAAAGTCTAATGGGTAAAAAGAGGTCTTGACCCTGGAGATGCTTTTTAAGATCTTTGAGAAGCCTGTTTATCAGAGCTTGAAAGAAATCTCATGGTGGCCTTGCAGTAAATCAAACGGTCCCTTTCCCTGTACTCTCATTGTGGTTTGAATCATTTACAATAAGCCTGTTTTCAGAGGCCAAAACAGGTGGTTGGGGTGGTGGTGGATCAAACTCAAAGCTCTTTTAGAATGCACCTTCAGAGGAAATATGGTAAAAGGGCTACAACTGACCTGCACGTGAAAGTATGAGATAAAACCAGAAGGTGCAGCCCAAGTTGACTTGTAATCAGCTTGGCGTGATAGTGAGAAGAGTCTTCATTTGAAAAGGTGCAAAAAGGTACAAAAAGACACAAACAGTAACCCAGGATATTGGCTGTGTTGCAGCAGTTTCATGCTGACAGACCAGCATGGGGGAACCATATATCCAAACCCAAATAGCTGTGTCTGCAAAACCAAATCCTCAGGTGATACTGGCCTCATGGAGCACCTCACAAAACATCTTTCTTCCAGCTGCCAGGAGAGTCAAAGAAAAGACAACCCTAGATTGCTTCGGTAGCCTTTGGAGGCCTCTGGGCACTGACACAAAGTAAAGACACTATCAACTCAGGAATGTGAGAATACAAACAACTGGCTGTGTCCCAGCACTATGGAAGGGTTACCTCCGAGAAACTAACAACAACAATAACGCTTTATATCTTTTGTGACCCAGAAAAGGGAGCACACCCCATTCATCTATATGAGATGCCAGATCAGTCAGGTCAATGAAGACTTCACTTACATCTTTAATAGCTTTAGAAATTAATCTCATTCATGAAACCTTCCCAAGCCATATTATGGGCTAGCCTTTGTTTTCCAGATCTTCCCTGCACTCCTCTGACTGGCCTTTTCTTTCACACCTTAAACTCTGCAGAAGAAGCAATGTTTATTTTTGCACTGGCCTTAGTACTAAGTGCCCTGCCTTTAGCAGAGATGTTGGAATGTATAAGCTATGTGCCTTTTAGTAGGCTCAGACTTCTGAGATGTTTTAAGTTTGGAGCTATATGACAGAGATTGCCAACAAATGATCCAGCAAAAAGAAGCGGTGCAGGAGATGAAAAGAAGTTCATAATGCCTGAAGACTCTACAAGTTTAATGCAGTATTTTCTGTAAAAGTAGTTAATCCTCAGTTAATCCTCAAGAAAATATGAAATAACATATCATCCATTAAACAATACTTTGACACATGCATGCCATTATAAGAAAAGACTAACAGAAAATTCAGAAGAATATTTTCTTTTCCAGAGTCACATTAAGTTGCTGATAAATTTGAACTTAAAGGCTGGATTGGACTTGATCTATAGAAGCATGCAGGGCAGCACAAACTCTCTGGTAAGTCCCAGCATAGGCTAGCTGCACCTCAGGCTTAAGTGCACAGGATAAGAATGTGCCATGTATCTGCAGACTCCCACCCAAAGCAAGCAGGTGGTTGCCACAGGGGGAGAACAAATGGAAACTCAGTTCAGTTGACCTCCATGAGCAACTGTGGCAAATCGCTCTAATGCTGTTGCTGGTGGTATTGCACATATTTGTCCCAAGCAACAAGGACTCTTGTTTTGACTGCAGTGTTAGGGCCAGATGTCTCCCTTCAAATATCCCTTGTCAAAGTCTCGGTCTATCCCTGAAAATTGATGCAAAGACAGGCAATGCCTAAGTGGGAGAAATGCTGAATCTGCACCATAGAGGCTGCTGGGTGTGGACTGGATCCTGGGAACTGCATGAGCCAAGTGGCACAATGCTACACAGAGCACAAAGTTTGGGACACTACATTCTTGCCCCATGTGGCAAATGTCACAAAGCCTCCAGTGTTTTAGTACATTTACAACTGAAGTTACTAAAAGCTTCTGGTTAGTATTTTGCACGTTTTGAAATAAAGTGTTCAGTAGAGCTGAAATTTATTAATTTTGAAAACTAAGCCATCTGGAGCATTAGCTGCTTAATTACAGCAGAAAGAGTCATGAATTGAACAATGTGAAACACTTTCTGTTTTCCATTGCAGGATTCAGAGTTAGTTTGAGCCTTTTTATTCCTTGTTAAAAAAACCAGAAATATGTAAGCGATCATGTTATGCTATTCTTTCAGCTTAGTTTTCTTTTCACAAAGTAAAAAACCAGAAAACCAAAGAACAAACCCTTCCACACAAATCCCAAAACCTAAACCCTAACTAGGTAGTGATAAAATTCAGTCTCTCTTTACAAAGCTGTAATGACAAGAATCACCACATATAGATGAGTATGGAAGAAAAATAATCAAAGAAAGATGTTTTGTTTCTTGGTTTATTATTGCATTTAATGCAATTTTTCCCTACTGGGTTGTAAATCACTTGTTTTTTTGTGCTTTCACTCATTCTAACCATTTCTGATCCCAGGGTAAATCCCAACTTGAAACAATGTGGACTTGATGACTTTACTCTTGAAACAAGGAAACCTTTGTCCCATATGCCCTAGGCAACATAAAACACAATGCCCATCTCCTCCTTTGCCATCAGACCTTCAGTCAACATTCCCCACAGTTTATGACAACTGAACTAACAATTAGGCCTGAGGTATTCAAACATGACATTTGAAATAGAGGGTCCATTGACATGTATGAACCCTGTAGTGTTCTGCAGTTGTTTCCCACAGTATAAAGGTATAAAGGTAAATTTAGAAGTTGCTGCTACAACCAATCATTTTTCATGGTGTCTTTTTCACAATTGCTGTTTTGCAAGACAGTGAAATTTACAAGTTACTCCATATAGAGTTAGTTTTCCTGCATTTTTGAGAGGGGAATTTTACAAAATGTCTCCTCGCACATATGATGCCACAGCGCTAGCTAAAACACTCTTTCACAGTGTCCCAGGGCATGTCTCAGCTCTGAGGCAGTTCCCTGTTGCATGCTGCTAAAGAATGAATGCTGCCTAACAGGTTTGTCCTGAAGAGAAACTCTCTGATACTGCAGCTTCTCACAGCCTGCGATGCCTGCCCCACTGAAATCCAGAAGCCCCAGGTGCTGATGTGCCTGGTGGGGGGTGTTCAAAGAGGACCCTGAGATGTTCTGCATTCATGCCACCCCTCAGTGCATGGAGGTACCAGAAGGAGGGAAGACTGAACTCGTTTACAACCAGCTAGTTAAAGAGAAGACCGCAAAGGAGGATGAAATACTGTTCCTTCATATAGGGATCTCTGGGTGTACTTGAAGGTGACTTGACAGACCCTGGGGAAAGGAGGTGGTACTGTTGCCAGCTTCTTCATGCTAGCTTTTCCATGGTCATTTCTGCCATGTAGCAGTAAGGACTGCCAGTAGATGAAATGACTCTCCTGTTGGGAAGGTCACACCTGAATGAATGTATTCATGTAGATTACCGACAATAGTTTTCAGAGTGCCAAAAAGACATACTGCGAGATTCCAAGACTGGATGGACCAAATCTGGATGGACCACTAATAATCAGTATTAACACAGGACAGGAAAAAAAATACAGCAGCCTACAGTTTTTATCAGCTGACAGATTGACAAGAGATGATGATTGCCCAACATTGTAGGGGAAAATAAGGGAAAGAAAAAAAGCAATGAAAGTTATTTCAGTGCAAATAGCTCATCAGTGATAGAGTAGAACTAAATTCCCCATTCCTTATGTTCAGACTGCTAGGTCACAGTGCCCTGTATTTTCTTAGGTAATAAATGCCTTGGAGATCTCTGCTTTCTGCCGATCTGGTAATAGGCCCTGACTATTTTTGAAGCCTACACAATGTGTTATGTAGCATTCTTCAAAGGCTCAAGTTCACAGTATTCTAACAGAGTGGCTGAAAGTCCCTGATTTTTGATAATGGTGAAAAGTACTTTTGCTTTATTTGTGCATTGTTCAAATAGGCAAAATTTCTGTATTTTTCATATTGCAATCAGCCTAAACATTCAGATACCAATTGTGTGCTAACTGTTTTGAGCAAGTTAGTGCAAAATTTAATTTACACTCACGCACCTGATTCAAGGGGAGTGTAAAATATATTTGTTGCAATTTTCACATTACAGTAATTCTCTCAGCATGATTTCTGGAGTTGCACCAAGTGGCTGAAAATGGGTAGCTTTCAGGACTCCTACTACAGCAGACAGTAGCAAAAAAACTTCTGTGGAAACACTGGAAAGAAATAAAAGAAAAAAGAAAAGAGACTGAATAGAAGACAAGTATTTCTTAACTCTTCATTAGCTTTTCTTTAACATGTTCCCTGAAACAATGCAACAACTGAGACATGAGGGAGCTATACTGCAAAAACATCTGACTGATAAAATACTTCAGCAACGAGATAACCTGCAATGATTTGAGTTTTGTCATGGTTTGCCATGGGGCGTTCCAAGACATACTGAGAAAACTGGTTGACTGCTACACAAATCAACTTCACAGCTTTTACTCTCTCCGTGATCCATTTTATTCTTCTGTTTGCTAAAGCTGTGTCTCACTCAAATGGTGTATCATTTTAATTAGTATAAATGGGGTAACTGAGAATGCAATGCATTGCCTAAACACACCCCATGCAGCAAAGCACATAGGCATATACTTATCTTTAGGAAGGTGATTTATTCCAGTAAATTAAACAATGCTGAAGCTGGGTGTCTAAAGTCAAGCTCCTGCTTTTGTACTTGGATGGACCAAGCTGCCACTTACTTACTTTTCCCTTTTTGCTCTCATGTGATTCTTCTGCTTAAATCACCTGCCCTGTCTGCACACCAATTTTGTGTAGGTGAAACATGCAGCTGCTGCACTGCAGTCACTGTCAACACCTTAGCTCTTCAGGGTACTGAAACAAGTCTTGGTTTTTTTCAAATCATTGATTATCCAGGAGATGATAAAGAAAGACAAAACAATCCCTTTGTAATGCTCAAGAGTCTCTTTGGTTTCTTAGGCTGGCAAACAACTGCTGCTAAGCTTTTTTTCAGCATGTGTCATTTTGCTGGAAGGTTCCCAAGTGTGAGTGGAAATAGCAGTAACAGCAGTTGAGGTTTATCTGCAATAGGATTACCAGATTTCCTACGACAGTTCTTGGAGGCGGATTGCTCCATTGCGCTCCACTAGAACTGATCTGAGACCTGCTCAAGAGAGGGAAGTCTTCACTGCAGGTTCCACTCAATAGCATCCAGAATTTTTTCCTACTGTTTTGCACAAGTTGCTGCCTTTGCCTTCTCACCTACTCTGCCATCACGTGCCTCTTTTCTGTCATTCTGGTACTGGCAAGGGAGCTGCTTAATCTTCTGGACTGCTGTGCCAAGATGCTCCACACTGCCTTCTTTCCACCCACAAGTCTGTGTCCATACACTGACAGTTTTCTGCCTGCAATACCTGGAGATTTCTTATACCCTCCTTTCTTTTCCTGTTCCCCATCTTCTTAACCCATGAATTTAATAGATTTTTTCCACATGTGAAATATCCTCTCTTTCTCCATGGTTAGAGTCTATAAAGGAAAAATATGGCTGAGCAAAATTGATATTGTATTAAAAAAAGAAGGGATGAAGAAATGTTTGCAGGAGAGAGAGCATAATGTTCCTGTACTCCATATACTCCCTCCTATTTTATCTTTTCCATGGCTTACATGGCTCACATGGCTCACACTGCAGTAATCTGGGCATTCTTAATGTCCATTGTAGCACATAGACCTCCCTTCATATGGCCCTTCCTTCCTCCTCCTTGGCATGTCAACCAAGTGAGAGGCAACACTGGTTGTGGCTAGATCCTACTACAAGTAGTCATCCCAACCAGCAGGCAGCTGTCAGACAAAATGAATATGACTGTTTTCCCTACTTTTCTCCCTAAAAGTGGTGGTGCCAGTATTAGGGTTGCAACTCTTTGCCTAGCTGTCAAAGATATTAAATGTATGGGAGCTTCCTTTTCCTTAAGACCTCTTCTGTCTGTCAAATTCAGTGAAATCTGACCAAAAAAGAATATTATTGTGAATAATGGGGATAACGAGAAGGAAAGCAGTTACATGGGCCTTCTTTTTTCAGAAATTCAAAGTTCCAGTCCCTTCTGTCTGAGTATGAGAGGTGACACTTTATGTATAAACATAATTTAACCCTTTGACATCTGGAAGGAAAAATTTACATACAATATGCTAATATGAAGGAAATAACTGATGTGCAACCCATGGAAGTAAGCTTTGACACAACTAATACCTCTTACGGTGTATTTTTATCTAATAGTCAACTGAGTTTTGACATTTTAAATATAAAATCAAATGTTAGAAGGAGGAGGAGGTCAACTGTACTTTAATCTCCTAGCAAAACGAGTCACTATAGAATAATTACATGAATTTTGGTAAAGTACAACAGAAGGACTGAACCTTGCATTGTATTTAGTTTTACTGACCTTTGGTTTACAACTGCACATTCCCACTCCACTTACCATAGCCATTTATTCAGATTATTATTTTTTTTTTAGTTACTGCTTTTACAAACAGTGTCTGGATGATTGCCTCAAGAGGTTACTTAATTATTTATAATGCTGATGCAGAAAAGCAATATATTCTAAGGAACATATATCATTAATTAACATGTCTTCTTCCTTATCGCTGCCTTTTCCACATTTTAATCCCATTGTCAAGGATGTTCTCATTCATTAAAAACTTGGGCAAGTGAGTTTTGCCACACTTCAAAATATGACATTTTTTGACCGGAATGTAAAAAGGACTTGTGTATTACCTCTGCTTGAGCAAGAAGCCTTACATTAATGTGATGTCACATACCTTAATGGTTATTTTGGAGTATATTTTGAAATACAGCAGTCATCTAGACTTTATTAGTGGGTTTTTTTTGCCATTGTATAGGCTGGTAAAGTAAGTTTAGCATAAGTTCACTGCCACTGTGTTAATATTTTTTGATGTAAGGAATTGCATTATTGATATTTCTCCCTCTCCCTAAGTCACAAATCACTTACTTCATTCAAATCTGCAAACGGATTGCTCAGACTAATCAGTCCCAAACCACCAATTCAGTCATTGATGCTGAGATAAACTCATTGCTCTCACATGCTGAGCCAAAAAAATTGCCAGCTTGCACTTGACAGATGGTTCCCTAAAATGTTTATAAAGTTGAAAATGTAACATTTTCATTTCCTATATTAAAAACTAGCACAATATCAAATGGACATTCTAACTCCTTAATTCATTTATATTGAGTTCAGTGAGGGTACCTTAGAAAGCACTTGGACTCAGGTGGACAGTGTCTTCATACTTTGTAAATACTGCACAGTAGGGTCAAGCCAAATGAAATGTTAGTCAGGATGCTATGATGAACAGGCATGGAGAAATTTTTCTTCACAGCATCTTCCTGCCCTTCTTCCTGCCTCTGGATAGTAAAGTTGATCTGAATGTCTGTGTCTGTGTGGCTGGGCAGGGCAAGTGCTCTCAGTGTACGGTCATTTACTGTGGGGAAGGGGCTAGTTGTACTCCCTCCTTTCCTGTGCAGCTGTGTTTCCCTGAAGGAGGGACTTCATGCTCATATGGAGCCAGACAAAATCCCTTTGAGAGAGGAGTGGTATCGGTACCCTCTGAAGCCAGGTATGAACACAGGACTTCTATGCAAATATTCTGCAAAGGAACCAATTCCCTCGTCTTTTGGCACTGATGAAGATCTCTATCTTTGGAGGCGTAACCTAGAGGAAACTTACGAAAGAAACCCTTTTGGCATATTCCATCAATGATGTTTTGATCTTCCATATGGAGATTAGTATTTCTAAAAGTAGGTTCCAAATAGATATAAACATTTTGATTACAAGTGAGACAACAAATGCATTTTAAACCTGTGTAAAGTGATGGCAGAAAATGACAACAAAAGAAACAGGGTGAAAAAAACACATGCAATGCTAAGTGAGAAGTGATGAATTTCACTAATTAATACCTTAAGTTTATCCAGGACATCTTATTACAAGCTCTGAATTCTCTCACTAAGCATTTCTTATGTCTTGAGGCCCAGGCATAATGTCTGATGACCATTGACACATGAAGATACAACGGTAGTAATGAAGCATTTAGGAGGAATAATATTGCTAGGATCCTTTTAAAACGTTAATAATAGTAAACTGAAGCAATTTTTATAAATTCATAAGGATTGACTGTGTCAGAAATGACCTGTTAAAAGGCCGTGACTCATTTCAAGGAACCTTCAATAGTTCCATACCTAATATAAAAAGAGAAGTAAAATTAAAAGCATGAATGATATCTGTTTTTATAACTGAAGGAAATCGATCTAGTTTTATATATTTTCCAAATGTGGAAAACTAATGCATTTCCATTTTGGAACAATTGACTACAAATATTATTAAAAGAATTACACCTGGTTTTGAGTTCTTTAAGCAGAAAAAGTACTTGAAACCATAAAATTTACTTTAAATGGTTCAAAAATAGGCAAGACTGACTGAAGTTCAATTAATGAAAGAATATTTCATTCACATGCTAAAACCTTGGGGTCTATTGTCTCCTCTGCATATTTGTGAAGCTCTCAGCAGCATTACTTGGACATAAATTATGAACCATATGCCCTTTCCAGCTTACCTCTTAATGATAGTGGTGTTTGATATAACGTCCAGAGCTGAATTGATTTGCAGGTTTGAGGACAGAAACAAATTTTTCTTCAGGGTGTATGGGCCAAAGTTTTCCTTCCCTCTCCCTCTCCCTCTCCCTCTCCCTCTCCCTTGCCTTGCCATTTTTTTCCCAATTGTCCTTAGTTTTATTTATCATATTTCCATTTAAGTATGTCACTTTATCCCACACATACAATTGTGCACATATAGAAGGAGAATGTGGACACCTTCATTCTTTGGTCTTTCCTGTTCTTCTTTTACTTCAAGTAGGCATTGTATATGTGGATCAAAAGAATTACACTTTAAAGAACTCCTTCAAAGGACAAATCTCAGCCTCAGAAAAACATAAGCAGTTAGAGTCTTTGAAATAATAGATTCAGAAAGCTGAAAGGTTTCTGGCATCATGACTTACTGAGGTAAATGATAGTGTTGGTAGCATGATCCTTGAAAAGTGAATTACATTCTATCTCCTGCAATCACTGCTGCTCTTTCACCCCTACTTCCTTCCTGGGGAAAGTGGTACATTTACATCTTTTGTATGGAGGTAGCATAGTCTGGAATACAACCAGAGAATCGCTGGGGAGCTGCTCCCTGCATATGTTCCTGTGAAAGACCAGGAAGGCAACCTGTGAACTGCAGAAGGGGTGGCAAAAAGCCTTTGTGAATGTCCCTATGGAAGATGATGACCAGGAAATCATATTCTAATACAAGTTCAGCACCCTGAGCATGAAAAACAGCCTGCTCCTCTGCCCTGAGCTCAATAAATATATGCACTCTCCAAATGCCATGCTGTATTGGGTTTGTGTGGCAAGGTTTTGGTAGCAGGCGGGTCTACATGAGTGACTTCTGTGGGAAGCTGCTAGAAGCTTCCTCCATGTCCAATGGGGGAAGCCAACGCCAGCCGGCTCCAAGACGGACTCGCCACTGGCCAAGACCAAGCCCATCAGTGATGGTGGCAGTGACGCTGTGATAACATATTTAAGAAGGGGGAAAAAAACATTCTGGGGCAGAACAACAGCAGCTGGAGGATAGGATTGAGAACATGTGAGAGAAACAACTCTGTAGACACCAATGTTAGTGAAGAAGGAGGCGGGAGGAGGTGCTCCAGGCGCTGGAGCAGAGATTCTCCTGCAGCCTGCAGTGAAGACCATAGTGAGGCAGGCTGTCCCCCTGCAGCCCATGGAGGACCACAGTAGAGCAGATATCCATCTGCTGCCTGTGGAGGACCCTACACTAGAGCAGGTGGATGTGCCTGAAGGAGGCTGTGTCCCCATGGGAAGCCTGTGCTGAAGGAGGCTCCTGGCCGGACCTGTGGACCCATGGAGAGAGGAGCCCATGCTGGAGCAGGTTTGTTGGCAGGACTTGTGACCCTATGGGGGACCCACACTGGAGCAGTCTGTTCCTGAAGGACTGCATCCCATGGGAGGGACCCACGCTGGACCAGGTCATGAACTGGAGTCTGTGGGAAGAAGTCATGTTGGAAAAGTTCATGGATGACTGTCTCCCATGGGAGGGACCCCACACTGGAGCAGGGGAAGAGCATGAGGAGGATAGAGCAGCAGAGACAATGTGTGATGAACTGACCACAGGCCCCTTTCCCTGTCCCCTGCACTGCTCAGGGGGAGGAAGTAGAGGAAAATTGGAAGTGAATTTGAGCCTGGCAAGAAGGTAGGGTGCAGAGAAGGTGTTTTAAGGTTTAGGTTTTATGTCTCATTATCCTAATTGGGTTTGGTTGGTAATCAGTGAAGCCAACTTCCCAAGTTGGGTCTGTTTTGCCTGTGCCGGTAATGGGTGAGCAATCTCTTTGTCCTTATCTCAACCCAGAACCCTTTCACTGTATTTTGTCTCCCCTGTCCAGCTGAAAAGGGGAGTGATGGAGCAGCTTTGGTGGCCATGTGGTGTCCAGGTCCAGGGTCAACCCACCACAAATATTCTTTCCACAATGTACGACGCACACCTGACTCCTCAGTACCATCAAATATATTTTTGGATTATTTCACTTGTAATTAAAACTTTTACTTGAGCCTTCATTCTGACTAAAATATGCAGCATGATGTTTATACCAGAGTTTTAATTAGCTCTATTTTGGTTTTGGGACTTATTAAATGAATCTTTTTATGCATCACAGTGCTATGGGGCTACTGCAGCTTCTCCCCAGCATGTGATAAAATATGCATCACTAAGAGATATAAATTACTTTTTTCACCTACCCTAACAAAATTGTGGCTTGGCTTTTTTTTGCTGTTGATACTCAGAAAGGCAACTCTGTTGACTTCTGCTAATGTCAGAAGGAAATGCTGGTGCAGTTGGGGTGCTCTGTCTTGTTTGCTTCCCCTTATTGCTGTTTTGTCACGGATGAAAGTATTGACACAGTAATGATTTAGTAGGAAATCTAGATTTATTAATAACTAACAGCAATTTATTTCACTATTTCACATTATTTATTTCACTTATTTCACATATTTCACTAATGATTACTTACTGAGTTAGCAGCTTCAGCTCAGGACCTGTTGTTCAGGCTTCAATACTTCCACTTTTTACATCAGAATAGGTGGTTTGTTATAACTTAGTATATTACTGATTAGCACAATGGTTACAGGGTGGATTGTGGCGGTGCATTCTCACCCCTCCCCACCCCTCCTTGTTGGGCTGCTTAGTGCTAGGTGTGATTCCACCCACATCCCCTGAGCTATACAACAATCTGTGGAGATAAGGACTGCTAACCCCTTAACAAGCCTGGCTCCTGCCCCTCACTGAAACGGTTGTAACGGCCCATCATCTCCTAATGGCCTGGCACACCTGTGCCTGGGATGTGGTCAAATGGGAACAATAACAGAGTTGCACATTCATCAAGTTCTTGTGCAACTGCTGTAAGGCACCAGAAGGTATCTGACAAAAGTCAATTGTCTTGGACCCTATAAATTGCCACCACAAGGGAGACCCTTTGAGCAATCCTGGATCGCAGCGGGCCTGTGACCAGCATCTCCCCTGAGCTGGGACGCCTCTCAGGTATCAAAACCCTTAAGGTGTGGTCTGCTGCCAGAGCTGACAGAAGGCCAGAGTGAAGTCAACCCGCTCGAGTCTCAATTATCGCCCATTGAGGAATGCCAAGGCATTGTGAGTATTTGCTCTAAACTCGAGAAGAGGAAAATTTTCTTTAAGCTAGCTTCCGTTCTTTCTCTGTTTATTGGTGTTTGGGTACGTACTTCATCCTACTGGATCCAAATGTATATGCGCATGTATATATGTATACGTTAAGGTACCGTTAAGTAAGTTAGTGTAAATCTTGTCATTTTAGAATCTGTGAATAAGTCGCTTTTCTTTCTTTCAACATTTCTGAATTATTTTGTAATGATAAATTGCTGTTAGTTATTAATAAATCTAGATTTCCTACTAAATCGATTATTACCGTGTCAATACTTTCATCCGCAACATGTTTCTAAAGCTTTTTCTGTAGTAAATTACATATAACCAAACAATTTCTATGTGCTTTCATTTCTAAACTACTGCTGACATTTAAGGATGAATCTTAATAAGCAGGAAGAGTTATTTTTAACTTCTCCAGTCTGTGGACATAATCTTTCCTTCTCTTTTACTGAGTGAAACACAGACCTTGTTGAGATCTGAAGCAACTCTTACTTGCTGACCACAGTAAGGTTTCGACAAGATAGAAGGACAATCAGTCTGTCTTTATGTAGTTTTTGACAATATAATCCTATACAGTTTCCTCTCTTGTAACATCCTATCTTCTTCAGTTCACAGTCTGGACTGCAGTCTCTGAATCCATAGCCACCAACCCTGCTTTTTATTATATGCCAGTCAATCCTTGTGCTCAGTGCAGAATCATTATTTTCCTCATAGATTTTTATATAATTCTCTTCACTACATTATCCAAGAGCTTTGTAAGCACTGCCTTTATTTATAATCTTGATCAGATGAAGTGTTTTTATTTTCCTCATCTTAGGTAGTGAGAGATAGGTCATGGTGAAATCAAAGCATTCAGAAGAATGCATTAATTGTAGGTGTCCATTTTAAATGAGGGAGGAGCTGACTTTCTCAAAAGCATTAGCTTTGCTAGAACGTGTTACAAGGTGCACAACACAGATCTCATTGATTTCGCTAGTAGCAGAGAGCACTCAACATTTCCTTAGTTCCTGGTGGCAAAAATATCTGTGAGTACTCACCATCTCTGCAGGTTATCCTGTACTTGATGGCAGGTGGCCACTATGGCATCTGTGTCTGGATTTCTCTAGATAGTCTTTGAATAAGGTGATATTTAGATGTTTAATGACAAATGAAGATGATCTAGCTCTTTATCTTTCTTTGTTCCTCCCTTCTCTGAAAAAATATGTCCACTAGGAGATAAATGTCCCTGCTGGTCATATCCACTTAGGAAATGCTAACAGAAATTTTGGAGTAGAATTTCTACAAGTGCCCTTGAAAAACCTCCTAATCTATTACTCAGGAAGAAGCAAAAAAAACAGCAGGAAAATCCCATATTTCTGCTATTTAGTACTGCAGGGACATATATGAATAAGAAAGCACCCAATTCCAGAAACTTCTGCAGGGATTTTCTTGCCTCCAATAATGTAAGAATAAGTTACATTAAAGCCTCCACCTCAGGTTTTCTCCCTCTGCAGTATAATAAATATTGTTATATTGTCTCTCAATGGACAACAGGTTCCTGAG
This sequence comes from Strix aluco, assembly GCF_031877795.1. Lineage (NCBI taxonomy): Eukaryota > Metazoa > Chordata > Aves > Strigiformes > Strigidae > Strix > Strix aluco. The sequence continues at coordinate 49,695,500 of NC_133971.1, read as the reverse complement.
GGTAATACAGTCCTGGTGAAGCACAAAACATGATCAGGGAAAAGTATTTAAATCAACTCCTTAGGGTTTCCCATGTTGGCATCTTAAACAGTTAAATCACTGAGTCAACTTTTCTTCAGCAAAATAAGAGCTATGCAGAAAATGTTATTATTGTCTGTACTTGCTATGTGTTGCTGCCTGCCTTCTCCACAATGAAGCAAGAGCTTTGTTTAAACTCAAACACTCAAATGCTCCACTCTTATCCCACAGGAAGAATATGTGGAAGCCCCTCCTAAAAAAACCACCTAAACAAACCAACTCAGAATCGCCCAAAAGTGTCGCTACATCTCTGAAGTGCTGAGGTACTCTTAAAAACAAGTACTAACATCCTAAGGCTGCACACTGGATTAGCATTTGGATTTCCTTTTGCTTGTGGTGGTATTTGTCTAGTGGCTATAGCAATACATTTAATGATTACAAGGCAGCTCCAAGAAGTTCTCAGGATGGATTGCAAAAGATGAATGGAAAATCTGAGAAAGATGGACACTGAAACCAAACAACTAACTCCCAGAAAGAGAAAAATATTTGCATAAATCTGTGGCTCTAAAGAAAGTCTGTGGAACCTGAATTTGCATAATATAAATGATGAGAAAAGTCAAGGAAACCAAAGAGTGTTTAGACATGTTGGTGCCAGGGCTAGCTCTTAACTTGCACAAATCACTTTGTGAGAAGAAATCCCATGTGCCTCTATTCTGGAGCCAGTAAAAACACTAAGACAGATTTCCCAGAAGAAAGGGACAAAAGGCTGTAGTCTATTGGGAAACAACAGCAAAAAAAAGACTTGGCAGTCTGTGTAACAGTATCTACTGGAGTCACTGGACACTGTTTTGTATCAAGGAATGGAAATGCAAGCTTTGGTAGCCTCAATCCTTATTGCATGTTTAGGGACTAATAGTAAAGACAAGTCTGTTATAAGTCAGCCCTGTCATAACTTCATCACAACTGAAATGCCCAGGAACTGCTGAATCCTCAAACTGACAGCAAAACTTGGCCAGAGAGATGGAATTGCACATCTGCCAGAAGCAGGAAGTTAGACAAGATCTGCAACCATGGCAATGTGGGCTTAGATACCCTGACACTCCTCCAGTGGCTCTCTGTCCACTGCCTTCTGCTCCATGCCAAAATCTGAAGTTTCCCTAGTAGTGTTCTGAAAATGCTATCTGTGAGACGGAGGAAGGAAGGAAGGAAGGAAGGAAGGAAGGAAGGAAGGAAGGAAGGAAGGAAGGAAGGAAGGAAGGAAGGAAGGAAGGAAGGAAGGAAGGAAGGAAGGAAGGAAGGAAGGAAGGAAGGAAGGAAGGAAGGAAGGGAGGGAGGGAGGGAGGAAGGAAGGGAGGAAGGAAGGGAGGGAGGAAGGAAGGGAGGAAGGAAGGAAGGAAGGAAGGAAGGAAGGAAGGAAGGAAGGAAGGAAGGAAGGAAGGAAGGAAGGAAGGAAGGAAGGAAGGAAGGAAGGAAGGAAGGAAGGAAGGAAGGAAGGAGAAACAGGCTATTTTTCAGAACTGCAGACATCCTCCTCTCCCCTTTGTTCTCTCTAATTTCAGGAGTTATCTAGATATAAGTATGAAAGAAAGGCAACACTGGTCGTGCTAAAGGGTATCAGAAACCTAAAAATCCCAACAGTCCTGGGATCTCTGGTTCTTCACTATTCCCTTTAAAAATAATTTAATAGTATTACAATTCAAACATATGAAGGAGTATATCCTATCAAGGTTATTTTTTCTGTGAAGCATGTAAATGCCTAATACACCTTACAAATAAACAGTTTGTGTTTTCAAGGTCTACTCTGTGTTGAAACATATGAACAGAAAGCATAATTTAGCAAACAACATGCTGAATTGCTTTTTAAGATTTAGAACCTACCCAAGGAATGCTGATACTATCTTTAAACAGAATCTCCAATTCTGTCAGTATTTCCTGTATGGGGTCATGATACGAAATACGTACTGAGGCTCTTTGCCAAGGCTGGTAAGTGGAAGGACTCTGCTTAAGAAAAGTCATCTGCTTAACTGTAGTGTGTTGTTTGTTTTCTTTGGTCTGCAGTTACTTGTGTCACATACTAAGTACTGACAGGGGAGAACTCCATGTTTACAAAAATAAAACCAACTGCTCCCAAGTTGTCTATTAAGAGAGTAATTTATAGAGACAGTGACATAATAGGTACTGTTCAAAAGTATGTACCACCTTCCTTCCTGGTCCCATTCACACTCTGAGCGCTTGTCACCTGAGTGACCCTGTTTTCACTGCTCTCTGCAATGTCGAGATTTCCCCTCTAATGGCTCTTATGGCTACTTATTTTATGATGTCTGACAACTTGCTTGTTCCCTGCTTAGTAATGAGATCCTGGAAGAAGCCGTGCTCCAGGCATTTCTACAGTCTTAATGCAAGTAGGGATATGTTATTGTGTCTTATGTGAAAAGTGGCAGGTCACAATTTATATTAATTGATGACAGCATGTTTCTAAGGGAAAATATGCACTGTGCAAAGGAAAGAAACTCATTTGGCAAGCAGGAGATGCTATCCTTTCTTCTACAACTAATCTTACGCAGATTATAGACCTTTCTTTCACCCACACTTGGAGTAAGCTTTCTTTAAGAGGCCTTATATGAAAAACTCTTTCCAATCAGGTGAAGCTGGGTTAATGGAAAGTCTATTGCCCAGTGGTGATTAGTTTAGCATCACATCAAAATATGTACAAAGTATGTATAAAGTATGTACCATGTACAGCACACTTGAAAGCTGGAAGGTGCACCTGTTGATATTTGCCCAAAGGGATATTAAGAGCTGCCTGTGCTTCCAGAGAGGTGTTGAGAAGAGTTTCTTCAAAAACAAAACCAAGTAACAACAAAAGGTCATTTTTCAGCCAGGGATGGGAACAGATTTATACTGGTAATCTGTAGACAGGCCTGATCAGAGTGAAAACAGCTGTTATACTTCATTGTCACAGTTTTTAAACTTTAATTGAATAATTTTTTTCAGCAGAAAATTAATTTTTTTTTTTTTTTTTTTTTTTTTTTACAAGCCTGGTAACTACACTATATATTCAATGCTAAGTCAGTGAATATTCAGGACAAGGGCCAAAGTTACAGAAACATGGAACCATGTACTTCTAATCAGATTTTTAATAAGGAAAAAACTCTTACTGTTTTTATCATCAAGTCTTTTTGGTAAAGAAAAGAATAGAATTATAGAGAAGATTGTCTCTGAAATATAGTTTCCAACCCCAAATGCTTTAAGAAAAAAAAATAACAAGACAGATACCTTAGAGAGGTAAAAGGTTACAGGGTCACATCACACATCCATTTGAAAGCAGAGAGTAAAATCAGACCAAAACTAAATTATTTTAGCATACATTAAAGGCAGCATGCATTTTCTATTTTACACTTTTAAAATGGGTTAATTGGCCCATGCTAGTGACACATCATTTATTCTGTGCAAGCCAAGCCCACAGATACATATAATTTGTAGACATAATAAATAATTTGCACTTCCACAGTATTTTCGTTCAGAGGATTTCCAAGTACCTTACAAGAAACTAACATCTTTATTTTGCAATACCACTGTGAACAGAACTATTGCTTTTCCTCATTTGACAGGTGGAGAAATGAGATGACTTGGATAAAGCTCACCTTTTTTGCATGGGCCACCGTCCTCCACTTGTACCCTTTGTGTGGGGTCCCTGAACAGTAGCCAGCTACACCCTTCTGCCCCAAGGCTAATCAGCACTCTGGATTTGGATGTAGTTCTCATATAACCCAGTCCAATTTCTTCATCTCCATCATGCTCTTCTTACCAGGTGGTATACTTTAGACTCCAGAGACCTGTTGAATGTGGACAGACAGAATGCAATGTTTATAGTCACCATTACTAGGTAATGAGATAAATGTCATGGTTATCAAGTGTCACCTAGGTGACTATAATGTGGCTTAGTCAAGACATAAGGCAGAAGTTAAAATTTTGTCCCTTTGTTTGAAGAATATTGCAGAATAATGCATATGGTTTGGTGAACTATCATATAAATTATATTTGAATGCACCTGAACACTAGGCAACTTCAGATTTGCTCTTTGGGAACTGAAACTTTTGAGAAAATGTTTACTTTATAAATACAGTTCATTTACAATGTCAGACAAGGTGACTCTTTAACATCATGGCAAGCACTAGAAATTCCAGTATAATCACAGTGTCTCATTAAACATCAAATATAACCTTCACACACAGGCATGTTTTGGGGTTGCCAGATGTAGCAAAGGAAATGTTACAGCATCTGATGGGCCTAGTGAGTAGCCCTGGGAATGCTGGGATGTAAGATGGCGAGAAGCATCAGGCCTTGAGAATGGGTGTGAAGAAAGCCATGAATCTTGGAAAGATAGCAGGATGAAAAAGGGAGAAATAATTTACTGAGAAGCTCTGATCCAGGGGAGGCCTTATGCCATTCCTGAATGGAAAGAACTGAAGTGTTTATTTACCATGATTCTGTTTTGATGACTTTGATGTTGACAGCATGGGAATTACTTCCATGTTATTGGTATTTAGTTAAGAGAAATATTAATATAAATAACATAACTATATACATAATATATAATATAAAGATAGTATTTTCAAACTTTACAAAATCCATACAGTAACACAGAAAAAAAATTAAAACATCATGAGTAGCTTCAATTTGCACTGTTTAAAGATGATAATTTTTCCATTTCAGAAATTTAAAAAGTACTGTTTAGGCAGAATTAATGACACAAATTTCTACCAGGATCAAGATATGTTCCTCATCAGCAGCCTAAACAGAAAGTTCTGATATGACTATCCTTTTCCCAAAGATTCACTGGTCCTCCATAGAACCCTGTCACCACAGGAGCAAAATATCAAACCCAAGTCTTCATAAACACTGCAGAGGATGAATAAGGAGAGAATATAATTTTGCCCACATATGGATAGAAAAAGATAGTCTTGCAAATGTGTATACAGGTTGCACCCATGAGATAGTGTTCAGAGCTTGTCTGAGCCTGCAAAACATGTCCATCCTCCCCCACAAAAATGTAACCTATTCTTGTCCACAAAGCAAAGATCCAGCCTACAGATTTTGAGAAGTAACCATGAAGATTACTTTAGGTTAACTGCAAATGTAGCTGGTTTCTGGTTAAAGAGCTTGTTTGAATTCATTTGTACATATTTGCGTATAAGTCATTTATTGGTTTATTCCCCTGGTCTCCAGCCATCTGTAAGAAAAATGCAGTAACAGAAATAGCCTACTGTGTATTGGTTTACATTTTCAAGCCCTGTTTTGACAGGGTGGTCAGCTAAAACTATTCTTTTAAGAAAAGTGGAAATTGTCACTTAGTTTTCTAGAACCCTGTCATGCAGAGAAAAACAGAGGGAATCCTCTATAGCACAAGAGTCCAAGTGCACAAGATAAAGTCTAACATCATTAAAGGCTTCATGCTGCATTAAATATTAATCAGCTATTGTGCTGTCTATATAAAATAGCAGATTCAAACTGTTTTGTGATAAAAGGGAAACAAAGTTGGAGCTCAGATTATATATAGACTGTAACTGTAGATGTTTTCTTACATGAAAGCTTCCTGGTTAAAGGTTTCATTTACAATTAGACATATTTCATCATTCTTGAAAGTGGTCTGTCTCTTTCCTACTGCTTTGAACTTTGTTTTTGAGGAGGTTATTCAGACACTAGGACTGTCTATGCCTCATACATTGATCTCTGTTGCCTGCACAGCCATGAAAATCACTTTTGTAAGTTATGTTATTTAGCTGCATATTTATTTTTCAGTCTTTAATAAGTGTTGCATTTAGAAAGAAGAGATTAGAAGTAATTTTTCCTAAAAAAGTATTAAAATGGTGTCCTAGAAGCCTGTTTTGCTTTTCATATTGCTGCTTCTCTCCTTTGTTTTGTATTTTGTTGCTAAAATTATTTTTTTTGTTTGTTGTGAAACTCAATTAAACAAGCTCAATAACTTTTTATCCGATGAAACCAAACTTTCTAGTTTACCCAAGGTGATAAAAATCTATCAGAGAGTTTACCAGGTTGTAAAATTTTAAAAATTTGAAAATATTAATTGTAGAACTTCAGGTTAGCACAGACCCACCAAGGAGAAAGGGATTAGGGTTTTTAACAGTAAATCCCAGAAATAATCTGGGAATCTTCAGAGTTGTCTGGGATCTTTATTAGCAATATTGCTCTGTATGGTCAAATCTAATAAGCACAAGCACAAGCACTCTTAACCTCTTTGCATACTCTGAACAGCGCAACAGCAAAAGAAATGAAGAGCATGAAAAAGAAACTATAAGAGCAATGTTTCTTAATGTGAATCATTCAAGCTGAGAAAGTGAGAGAGAGCAGTTTGAGAATAACCATGTGGGAGCATGGGTAGCTTTACTTCTAGAGTAAGTATATACTTATGCTCAGAGGAATCTACAATAGAAATCAGCTCCTGAGTGCTGAAGTAAACAGAAGTTATATGTGGAGATCAAGAAATGAGGATCCAGCCTATACCCTTGATCAGTCATATTAGCAGATGCACACACTCATATATTTTTATAATGGGCTATTTCCTGATATTAATGACATCAGATGTAGGTGTAGATGATTATAGCATTGCTATACATGTTCTGTGTGTATTTACAGTCTTTGGCCACAAATGCTTAGAAAAATTGTGATACAGTGCTTACAATATGCAGTATGAAGCTCTACAATTTCCTAGAATAATCAGGATGAGTACCTCTGTATTCAGCATTCATTGTTCCAATTTGCTTTTCAGTCACCCAGGATTTGTGTGGAATGTGCTGAAGGACAGCACATTTTCTAATTAAAATCCCCATTAGATCATTACTGCTTGTTTTCATTAAAACTTGAAATTAATCTTGCGGCAACCTACCTGGGGACATCAAGTGAGCCACTGGATGCTTGCTTTTTCCATTCAATCAGTATTCTGGATAACACAGTATTTTCTAGGGAGATGTCAGCACCTGCTATCTCTACTGGACTTGCTGGAAGCTGAGAGACTGCAGACTTGGCTTGGAGATACTCAGCACCCTGCTCGATTCTGCTGTATAAACCAAATCAAAAACTGCACTCTTTCATGCAACATGCTTTCTGATTTACTTCCCATTTAAAGTACAGAGTAACTAAGATATTGCAGAGTAGATTTCCACCTTTGAATGAGAACCTCAGCATATACTAAGGCAGAATTTGGGTCTGGATATAAATACAGCATACGCAAATTTCATCTATTCAACAGTATGATGGCACTGTTCGTGTTCTGCTACCTTGTTCATGTTGAAGAGTAACAGCACGAGTTGGAACAAGCAGTTTTTTCCCCAGTGGTTTCATAGTCATAGCTAAGAAAGTGATGAATTAAATTAAAATCAGGGATTAGGAGCTCTGTCACTGTAGATGGCTCTCTTCCCTATAGATCTGAGTCAGAGACTTTGTTTAAACAACTTTTTCTTCTCCCCTGAAGAGATTAAGGCTCTTTCCCTCTCCTCAGCCTACAGCAGAAAATGTTTTCTGGCACTCATAATAATATTATAAAAAGTCTGTTTCTGGGGTAGTATCACATCTCACTGATTTAAACACTGCTGTTCTCAGTGGAGTACCTAGGGAAAGACATAATGAAGGTCTAGCTTTGCACTTATGGCGATCTTTTGTTTTCAGGTTCAGTCAATAAGGATCGAACTACCTTGTCACCTCCAACCTTCACTGTCTAAACCACACACCTCTCTTGGCACTCCATCTAGTCAAAGTTTTAGGGAACAAAGTTTAAACTCTAACAGGTGCTGTTTGAGGTATGTGTTTGTGAAATGGTACTGCCTGCTGCCTGGGGGTTGGCATTGGGAATTTCTTCACATAGGAAGAGATTTCCTAGTCATGCATTAACTTTGTCAGTGTCTTAGGGGAAAAAGAGGAGTAGGAGAAACATTTGCTAAAATATTTGCAATACATCCCCTGATCAGATGGCAACAGCTGTTTGCAATCAAAATATATCTCTCCTTATTGGGTGTTCATGTTGTGAATAGGGAATCATGTTGTGATTCTGCTTATAAAAAAATGAAGACAATTTCCACTGAAAATGAGAGTCATGGAGAGACTGACCCCTTCGATTATGCCGTGGCTGACACAGAGTTGGTCAGCATTCCTGTTTGTATTAGAAATAGTGAGTTTTCTTCTCCTAGGACCATGAACTCTGTTACTACAGGATGCACCTGAGTCTCTGGGTACAATGAAGCCTTCTTCCTCAACACCAGCTCCTACATTTCTCAGTTCTTCCTCTTGCTCCCTGACAGCAAGGAACAAGAGGAAGGATTAACCATGGCACTTTCAATGCAACTCCCATATCTGTGTCTGGCAATAACACACAAAAGGAAACTGTTTCAGAAGAAATCCTGATCTTGATTAGAGCTCAAAGTCTGGGGCTCTTTCTTCCTTCCCATATGCACCTCCAAGTTTGACGAAAACGTGCGACTTCCTGTTGAACCACAAATGGAGAAGGCAGGAGCTACTTATGGATGGTACTGTTTGCACTGGGTTCGTAGGGGAATGATTTCCCTCTGCACATAAAAAATGGTTGTTTAAAGAAGCACTTATATCAGACTGCTAGGGATACTTTTAGGATTGGAAAGTGAAAGATGAATGTACTATAAAGGCAAAACATCTAGTTTCTGGTTCATAGCCAGCTTCATCATGGTGGGACTGTTTCTCTGGCCAACTAAAGTTTTGAATGTAAGCCGTAGGAAAAGGTCTTTAGTAGCAGTCAACAGCAAGACAAGAAAGAGGCAATACACAGGATTTAAAGAAGACACAGGCACATGCATATTTTATGTAAGAATTGGATTTTGTTTTAGAAATGTTCACATAATTAACACAATCAAGCACAGAGCTCGTGCTATTGTCTTGTTTGTAACACTGCAAAAATCTGTTCTATTTAAAAATAGAATTATTATGCTGTATTTCTGTCTTATAAAGATATACCAACCATGAAGAATTTGGCACAATGAATAGGAGCACTTCTGAGGCTGCTGTTAGAGAAAAACAGACTGACACATTTTGCCAAGATACAAGAGGGAAAAGCAAATGAGCAAAGTGAAATGGCAAATTTTTATGTTTGCACTGACTATTCATAAGTACCTGTGATTGCTCAAGTGCTGAAGAAAATCAGTTTACCTTTAAAAATCTGAGAAATGTCTTGAGTCAAATAAGCTCTTGGGGAAGAAAGACTAATTTTCATCTGCTTAACCTATTCATCAACACTAAGTTTCCATAATAAGTGAGTCCAGTGATGCAGAAAAGTAAAAGAAACACATCTCATTGTTATTATTTCAATTTCCAGGTCCAAAGGAGTTATACAAGACATGTTACCTTTGATGTTTTTGAAATATAACTGAAAACTGCTTTAGCCACACAACATGTACTTTGCAGTTTCATTGCACCAGTTCAAAACAGCCGAGGACAACAGATTTCTGAACGAAGTCTAATAAAGTTCAGTTTTTATGTTTTTAACTCCACTGATAACTGGGGGCAAGCTAATGTATGGTAAAACAGGAATCCTCCATTTGCTAGTACAGTGAAGATTCCCTTCTCACTACAAAAACAGGCAAAACTCACATTGATATGTCTTGCACCTCATATGACCATAACACCTAAAAGCCCCATTCCAGATTGGAGTTCCACTGAAGAATTTACCATAGTCCATGATCCAAAGAGTTCACTGTGCAGGAGGAACTTTTATGAACTGGCCTAGGTGTTTTACATCTGCAGCAAGAGAACATGCCATTTGTAGTTTTTGTGCCCTACCATTTTCTGGATCATTACTTTAGGATTTCTGGACATGTAGCCTCCCATTTGAAACATCAGCACAATAGTAAGTAGTGAAACACAAATCCTTCTGTCTGAAAAGTAAGGATTCTCATTTTACTGAAAATGAATGGAAAATTCTTACTTGTAAAGCTGTCATACACCAAAGCTGCTCTAAACCCCAAAAGACAAACAGCTACCAAACATTAGATTGCATAGGTTAAGTGCACATTGCATGCACATCAAACAAATGTCCAGGTGGACATTTTTAAGAAAACCTTAGGACCTGTCACTTTTTGAATGTCAGATTGAGAAGTCTAAAATAGAGTAGCAAGTGTTTCTGGAAGATAGAAGTGTGCTATATCAATTCTGCAGCAAAGATGGATTTACAATCTACAGTGGAAATTGCATTCCGCTTTCCTTTTCAAAAGGAAAGATGCTGATTAGAATTTGGGACTTTAAGTGAGAAGGGAGTAAAATTAGGGTAGAAAGCAGTACCTCAGTGAAGAAGAGACAGTCCAGGAAAGAGGAAAGGGAAACATCTGTTGAATGTAAACCTTTTGATAAGGTTTCTTTGTACTCCTGTGCTTCCTGCTCTTCACAGATAGCAGCCATCTTCTTGGAATTAGAACTATCAGTTTATCGGATTTATGGACAGAGCATACCATGGGGAGGGCCTCAGTCCCCAGATGAAGTACTAAGGTGCAGAAATAGCTGCATGGGAAGAACAGCCGTAATAGCAGTTTTATTATCTGGACTACTACCTCTATCTCTTCAGAAGACTATCTGACTTAAAATCTAGTAGTGAAAGGATAAGACAATGTTCTTTTTAAATTAAATCATGGCACAGAAATTTCACCACCACTATAGCTGGTCTTTTAAGCCTCCCCAGAAGATAAGACTTTTTATTTCCTCTTGAACTATTCTGTTGATGGATTTTACCTTAATGCACAATGTATCAAAATAACAATTGTGCAGTATTTGGCAGGTGCAAATCAATTTGTTCAGCTTGGAATGCCTGATGACTTTTTATGATGGCTGTGACACTACATTTGTTTGACTAGTGCACTGAACATACAGTAAGGAAGATGCCAAAAGGCAAATACATGATGAAAGCACTGACCTGAAAAGAAAATAATCGAAGAGGGTTGTTTGTATTGATATTCTTTACTGATTGAGCAGTTTGAAAGACAAAAACCACAGGCATGAAAACTATCCAGCCTGTTTCATGCTTGTGTACAAGTCTTGCAATATACTGTGTATCTCTGCTTCTCTCTATATGTTTTTTACAAAACCGTAACATAAAAAGTTTTTTTTAAAATCTTAACTATTTAAAATATTTTTAAAAATATATATTTTTTAACTAGTTGTTTCTCTGACAAAATTTGCACTTTTATAAGGTGAACTTCATACCTCCATAAGCACTTAGCAAGGTATTCATATCTTCAGAGAACTTCCTTACTTCTCACTTCACATACTGCTCAAAGACAGAATTTGTGAGAATGGTATATATGTTAAGAAACATTAAAATATTGTACAAAAACCTTTGAGAATTCTTGGCCAGCTAGAGTAAACAGGTGTAAATTTAAATCAGCAACACATGCCAATTTACACATATGATTCTTTTTGTTCTTAGCTGAAGGTCTGTCATTCTATTTCTCAAAGTGACTTTACATAAATTTTCCTAACACTGTGTTTAAGCTTTCACACACATTCACTTGCACATTATTTTTGTACTGCAGTATTTTTAACCCGGTCTCATTTTGATATCCTATCTTCTGTTAAAATTTAAACCCACTTTTGCTATTCTGCAACGAAAGATTAATGTCTCTCAGCCTTCAGTGGATCCCTTTTTCCTGTAGGCACAAAGAGCCAAAGGTTGCTTCTTGTAACAATTGCCTAAATGCATTCACTGACGTGGCGGCAGATCCTGATAACAGATGTGTCAACAGCTGGAGAAATCTTTTTTTCATATTTGAAATTGATGCTTGAGTTTATGTTCAGCCAAATAAATCTCTGGTATTGCAAACATGTAAATTCCCAAGGATGCCTTTGACTGCACTGAAGATATATTTAATTTCTCTTACAATGCTTCTCTTACAATTCTCTTACTATTTTCTCTAAGGATTCATAGGCATCAGAACCTATCCATTTAGCACAAAGCACACAATTTTAAGAACTTTATAAAAATGAAGTCACATGTTTACATACAGAACATCTTCACTTAGGGGTTAAATATCCTTAGTGAATTGGCTACCTGAGCCTTCCTTTAATAAAAGTGGAATTCTCTACCATTTCAATGACTTTGGGTAATCTCAGGAAAAGTGAAAGCACAGGAATGCATGTAAATCTGTTGTTTGCAGGATGGTTAGGAACTGGATGATATCTCAGGGCTTCTCTGAAACAACCCTAAATTTTCTCAAGGTTGAAACACCTCCAGGATATGCAGCAAAGTGTGAGGGGTCCAGGATCTAGGTAAGGAAGAGTAAGAATTTATCATACATTTTTGATTTCTCCTCTTTTCCTTTGTTAAAAAAAATGAGCTTCTTATAAAACTACAGTGTCCAGTCTTTTAATTAAAGTTCAAACTGAGTAAAAAGTATTCAGAAAATCCTCACTCAAGACTGTATAAACTTACCCCTAGCTGTTTCTGTTGATGTCATCCCCATTCTAACTCTTTCTTTCAACCATACCTTCAAACTTCTGGTTAACTTTAGCGGGTGAAATTCTGGTTTCAGCTTCTTGTTGCACCGTACTAAGTCAGGCTAAAGTCTGTAAAGATCAACATATTCTGATGAAACAGATCAACATATTCTGATGAAACAGGCTTCCTTGTTATGGTTTTTAGTGCCTAATCTATACCAGGGCACAGACTAGGAATGTGTGCTGCTGGAACACTACCAGAAGCCAAGCAAAAGTCTATCTGTTTCTCAAAATTATCTATTTCTTCTCTTCTACAATACACATGAAAGGAATAATCCCTCAGGAACAGCAATTCTGATGCTCCTGTTACAATTGGTATGGAAGAAAATCTGACCAGCCTCTGAATTCTGCAGGGCTCTCTCTGATTTCCTGCAATAATTCCTCTGATGCCCAAACTTTTCTGGTCAAGCCTAGGCCCTTCTAGGTGTTATCTGGGTGCTACTTTGCAGCAAATAGACACCACAAATGTGATCTAGAACCAACTATCTAGCAGAAAATGAGAATTCCCTTTGACCACGTAGCCTCAAAGATCAGTGAGGTTCTAGCAGTACAAATCTTAACCACAGGCAACAGATCTTCAATGGCTTAAAGTCTTATAGAAGAAACTCAAGCTGTTTCCCTTCTGCTTGCGACTCGCCTTATTTTACCTGCCCTTCAGGGAATCAGGCACCTGGAATCAATTAGATGAGCCTATATTCTGAAAGGATCTCTCAATAACAGTTAAACACAAATGTGGGATTTCAGGTAGCAGCTGCAGATGTTCTGGCTGAGAGTAACAGGAGTTTAACTCTTTGCCTTCTGTTTACTAAGCTGAAGAAATTAATCCCTTTATGAGGTTAACATAAGTATATAGACTTGTATCTAAGCAAATGGATGACTCTCTACATAATGTATAACAAGTCATTTCACCCAGAAGTGTTGAAAGCATGTCTTGTGCTTTCTTTCCAATGCATTTTGACATCCAAGGGTGAAAAGAGACATAAAAGAAGGAAAGTTGCAACATAACCCTGCTTGGGTCAATGAGGATTTGAATTAGGCAAGGATTTCTCTCCAGTCACTGTTTTATCAAAATACATAACTTACCATTATTTATTAGGCAATGTTAGTGAAATACATATGTGAACTCATAGTTGGGATGAGTTCAATCAAAATAATTGTATGAAACTGATGATTTCCAAGATTAACTTGTTACTTTTGTTTTTTACTTCCTGAGACTCAAAGGTATATGACATATGCTGAAACAGCACACAAAGTGACCTGGCATTTAAAGGACAGCTTTCCACTTTGCTTATGAATGTCTTTTTGTATTTTCATGATAAAAATAAAGTAGATAAAATTTTGAGGTTTTAACCTTTCGTTTCACTCTCACCTACTCTTCTATCTTCTGAATTCTGAAAGATTTACAAAGTTTTAAGCAAGCATGTGTCCAGTTTTTGGGAAAACTTGGATTAGTTTTTAATGAACTTGAAACTCATTTCAGTGTATTGCAGGTACAGAATCAGATTTTTTTTCTGCAACTTTGAACCCACACTCAACAAGACCCAAGGTCAGGCTGATTTTTGGATTACTAATTTGAGCTTCTTTAAATGTAGGCCCTTCAACACTCTTATGAAACATATAGAAATTCTTATCTTTGACTTTTTTCACTACAGATCAAGAAACTGAAACACACACATGCCATGACTCATTTACAGATCACAAATATAGGCTCTCTATCATAAATGCAAGAGCTGTAAGTTAAGTTTAACATTTTAACTATTTGATCATGCTTTTCATTTAACTTCTCCTCTGAAATTAATTGTCTAAAGTGAGCAAAGTTTATGCAAGGTCTGTGACACCAGATACTTAAGAAGAAATTTCTATTTCTGCAAATAAAGATTGTTTTCAGGAATAAGAACTACCTCTTATATAACCCACTGTTCTCTGAAATGCAATAGAAAGTGTCCTTTGATCAAGAAGTACAGAATTTAAATCCTGAAGCAAATAAAAAGTGCTATTACATAGGGCAACTGCTACTAAAATTCTGTTGTATTTGAAAAATCAAAGACCGTATAATTAGACTGAGAGTTGTGAAAACTGAAATAGCCATTGTGTGACATTCTACAGTGAATGGGCAGTAGTAATCAATACACTCAATGGGATATGACAATGTTCAGATTCATTATCACCTTGTCCAACAAGCAGATTTTTTTCCCAGATTCATGTTTTCAATTCCACAAAGGAAAATCAGGGGCAAAACCCATGACTTTGTAAGTATGAAAAATCTATGAAAGGAAATGTATAAGGTGTCATAGATAAAAGAACTCGGGTAACCCTGTGTGTGAAGTTCAATGAGAATCCCACTTCAGCTCCCTAAACTCATTTGTTATGTAGCAATGTGTATTTGCATTCTTAGAGAGTGACCCTCATATGTTCTCACATTATACATGAGTGATTAAGCTGCAAAATGTTTAGTGTATTAAAGAAAAAGGCTCAACAAGTCATACGCTACATAACTTCTCCATGTAGAGAGACACTAACTCTTTAACATTTTTCTTACAGCTGTTACTATAATAATTTAAAACAAAAAAAATTCATCATTGTGGATAAGAACTGAGACCAAACCGCTTAACCTTTTCTTTCTTGGAAGGAATTTCCCTTAGAAAACCAACTCTCATTGTTGATAAAATTGTCAGAGATGGTCCACATGGCTTACAGAGCAGTGTCTAGGGCTTGCTGAGATCTGGGGGATTACATACTTCCAGCTCTTTCTCATTTTAATGAAATCCAGCAGGTTTTTTGTAAGTATAAAAAAAAGTAATTTTTTCTTTTTTAAGAACAGCTCAAAAAAAGTTTTGCCATTTCTAAATGAAAGGTCTGATGTGGTCACATAGGAGATAAAGAACGTTGGCAAGACAACTTGTACTGAAAGATGGTCTATACCTTAAAAGAGTCTGAAAAGTCCAAAAAAACCCACTACAGGCCTCCATTTCATAAAATGGGACTGCCTTGAGAAGTGACATCTATGAAGCTAGGCATGTGTCATATGTTTTTTAACAACTCCTGGTATTTAAGGTGGCTATAGCAACCTTTAAGGAGTTTGAACAAAGAAGCACAGGTTGCAGAAGTGCTTGAAAGAAGGTATGTGAAGTCAATCCATGCACACATAGCTAAATCACGGGCATAACACTGCTAAGTCTAGCTAATACATGATCACTTTAACTTTACAAGTACTGAATCCCTTCATACTGTTATCATTTTTATAGGCATTACATATTTGTATGACATACAAGCCAAGTTAAATGTTAATATTCACTGGCACCGGTACCGGGAGGGTGTCTTGGAGCAATGTGATCTCCAAAGCTATTTGCTGAGCATGCTTAAACCACAATCCTTTAGGCTGCAAGGCTGGAAACAGCTTGGGGTCCTGCCCAAGGATTCACAGGCAAGTGCCAAGCATCACATGGCTTTCCAGACAAAAAAGCCCAGCAAAGAGAAGTGGAGGGGGAAATAGAGGAATCAAGTGGGAAGAGGGAAAGAATTAGGGTGAAAAAGAGCAAAGGCAAGGAGCTGACAAGTGATGAAATTGGAACTTTTTAAAAACAAAAGAAGCATGACTCAGACTTTTTGTTTGTGTACCATTTCTGTTCTTCTTGCTACTATTTTTTTCCTGCTACATGTTCACCCACAAACATCTGTACTGAGTATTTAATTCCACTCATAAAGATTAGCTGACGGAACACTTTACAGTCTTTTCTGGTGTCCCCATCAGCTCCTTTTTAGGCAGCACTTCCTCTCCAAATGACCAGCAGGAAGATTCATTTCTGTGACAGTGTTTGATTATCTTTTTCCTGAAGCCTTAAAACAGTCCTACACAAGGTGATCTTCATCCAAACACTGAAAAAATTTTCAAAAGAGTAGGCTGTCTAGGTGACAACTCTTGAGAGACCTGCTGTGAACTACCCTCAGCAGAAACTGTTTATCCATTCTTTAATTGCTACCACAATCAGGAGACCTGTCCTTGTTTGTTTGTCATTGGCACAGAAAATGGGCAGGGGAGAAGGAAAGGCAGTTTTAGTGAACCCCACAGTTTCCTCTTATTTGGATTTACATTAACTTTTATCTAGTCCCCATAGTTCCCAAGGGACAATGTGGAGGTGGGTGGTCCTTCAGCTCCTGACATGCCTGCCCCTCTGTACCTCTGTTGGGAAGGATCCAGCACAGCCCTATCACCTGTCTTTCAGCCCAGCCTCCAACACTTGTCCAGGAAAGATGTTCCCAGGTTACTGCTCTACAAACAGCTATGTGAAAAGACATTTATGTACTGTACAGGTGTCATGGTTTAACACCAGCTGGCAACTAAGCACCAGACAGCCACTCTCTTACTCCCCCCTGGTGGGATGGGGAGGAGAATAGGAAGGGTGAAAGTAAGAAAACTTGTGGGTTGAGATAAAGACATTTTAACAGGCTAAACAAAAGCTGCACATGCAAGCAAAGCAAAACAGGGAATTCATTCACCACTTCCCATCGGCAGGCAGGTATTCAGTCATCTCCACTTAAAAGGTTCCCTCCTTCCTTCTTCCCCCATCTTTATATATTGAGCATGACATCATGTGGCATGGAATATCTTTTTGGTCAATTCAGGTCAGCTGTCCTGGCTGTGCCCCCTCCCAACTTCTTGTGCAGCCCCAGCCTCCTCACTGGTGGAGAAGTGTGAGGAGCAGAAAAGGCCCTGAGACTGTGTCAGCACTGCTCAGCAGTAACTTAACATCCCTGTGTTATCAACACTGTTTCCAGCACAAATGCAAACCATAGCCCCGTACTAATTACTATGGAGAAAATGAACTCTCTCCCAACCAAAATCAGCACAACAGAGATGGAAGAAAAGGAATGAGAAATCCAGGATCAAACTAAAACTGCCAACAGCTACTCCCTGAACCTCTAAGGCTTTAATATCCCCTCTGAAGGAGACACATAAAACACTGATGGTAAAAGCAATTAATAGACAGGTCAAGAAACAAATGTAGTTGCTTTGCATTTTGTTCAACATATTTTTGCTACATTTTTCAATTAGTTTTGATTACAGATGAGTAGTCTAAAGCAATAACAACCTTGATTTCTTTTTTAGAGTTCTGTCTATTTACATATTCCCCAAAGTTATGTAGTGGTAGATGATAGTTCTAATTACCTCTTCAATGCACCATGCTTGTCACATCATAGTTAATTTTTTTTGACGGTTCTGACCTTTTAATCAGTTGATCAAGAAAATAAGATGATCTGGGTTGCTTTGGCATCATCTCAGTAATTCCTCTGAAATACTTTGGGTGACTGCAAGAGTAATTAGAAATATAGTGACAATAACTGCAGAACTTGTGAAAAAAATTATAGGTCAGTGTTTCTTCTGTAATGCTATTTCCACTGTGATAAAAGAAATTGCTGTTAATTATGAGGTTATTACCATACTTAATTATGATAATTCTAAGCTAATCAAACAATGTAGGAAACACAAATCACATTATTTTGTTCCTCCAGCAAGGTGGCAGTACTGTTCCTGTATAATTCATTCTAAGGCTGCTGTATTTTTGTTAATGAATTAGATTTACCACATTATAGCTGGTGTACAGAAGTTAAAAAGTTCACTTTGAGGTATCAACTGTTCTCTTTCAGGGTGATTTATATGCATATATATGCACATGGTCTCTTGAAAACATTATTTCTAATGTTGTGGCACAGTTCTTTTTTTCCTTCTTTAGGACCAGTCTGGCAAAGCAGGAGGTTGTACCAAGCAGAAATAGGCTTTACTGACTACAAAACCTTATAGCCCCAAAACTCCAAGCACAAAATCTCACCCAGACTACGGTTGGGAGGAAAATATAAAAACTGTGACTCTAGGGTAATACTGGGAAGTAGACCAAAATTAATTCATTCTCATTATGACTAATTCAAGAAAATGCCTCTCTCCTGGAAACTGTTTAAGCACGTACCCCATTGATTTCAATGGGAGTTGAGGGAACCTTACAAGAGCTGAGCTGGCAAATTTTCATCTTGAGGCGTATTTTAATATTTTGAAAGTATACACGTATTTTTCTTCTCTTTAGAAACCATATAGATGGCTTTAAAAATACCGATTTGAATCAAAACACAAGATCCTGTCTGTGCTTATGTATATAATGATTTCTCACTGTTTTTTGATAATTTTATGTAAACTGAGAAAAGTAAGATGCTTTAAAAAATCATATATCTGCTCTGTAAAATCTAAAGGATGTTTCTAAAACCTACTGAAGTGAAGCCATACTTACTGGAATCCTCAGTTGTTATAGAATCATGGAGCACTTTCCTTGAAAATAATTGGTTTTATTCCTCCAAAAGTCATTGGAATTTTCATAGAATAAATATGAACAGGATGTGATCCTCAACATTTTTTTCTGTAAAATCAATAAGAAATGCCCTTTACGGTTCATAGTGCCAAAACAGGCATTTCAGCTATTGTCTTCTACACTTTTCATTACCTTTCCTAAACTTTGAATAGAATACTTTTTCTAGTTGTCAGTTTTCCTGGCATCTTGGGAGCTTTCTTGACCAAAAGCTGCTGAAAGTCTGGTCTCCCCCTGCTCAGCTATATATTTTATTATTCCAGTGCAAATGATAAAGTAGGTACTATTTCACTCTGGGCTATTCTCCTTCTCTTGCTTTTCTTGAAGAACGAGTATGTCAAGGAGCAAGCAGGAGGTGCCTGTCAGAATCTGTTAGTTTGCAGTGCCAAGTGATACAAAAACCAGAAGCATGAGTGACTTCCAAGCATCCTGACACTCTCACTGGTTTTCACTCTATATACTGCTCTCTCTTACATTCATGAGAGATTGAATCAAAGGTGCTTTTCATAGTAGCTTACACAGGAAAAAGGCCTCAGTACAGTCAGAATCCATCTAGATGCCATACTGCATCTCTTGTAGCTCCATGCTTGGACTAACTCAAGTCAAAGAAGTCTTTCCATTCAGTGCAGTGGATTTCAAATTGGGTCCTAAAAGATTCTGTGGCCTCAGGTGGCCAAAGTGTTACAATCTTCTTCAAAAAGCTATCATTGGGTTGTAAAGGGAGCTGCAGCTCTAAGATTATTTTTATATGGTATAATAAAAAGAAAACAAAAGTTAAAATTTGTGTGAAGAAGTAAGGCTTGATATTGAAAAAAAAAGATTCCTCTAGTCTTTCACTGTTACTGTTGACCAATGTTTTGTTCTACAGCACCACAGTTTTTCACTGTAAACCTCAGTAATGATTAAAATGAGCTAAGATGAATTATGAATATCTGTTTTAGCACTAGAATGTAATGATCCTTTGATAGGTGGGATTATGGATCTTAAAAATTCCAAAACATAAAGGTGTGATACTACAAAAGAGTTGAATTCTTCCTCCTAATTTAGTACTGGGAACTACACAGTTTGAATTTTTCCCTGCATTCCATTTTAGAAAATATTAAATAAAGAGCTAGTCTTAAAATATCTGAAAAATATCATTAAAATATATTAGCCTGAAAAACAACAACAAAAACCTAGAGAAATAATTGATCCCTGAGAAAGTTTGTGGATGCATGTTTGGGAACAGCAGAGAAGTTAAAAGCTTATCTAATATACAGTCTAAAGTCATTAGAAAAAAAGTATATTATTACAGACTAGAGTTTTGTACACTTCTTGCATTTTATCTAAAGATGGTGTCAGACATCTGATCTATACCCCTTGAGCAAAATACTGTATCTTCTCTTTTCTAGTGATTTTTAAATAGATGTTTAAAATTCTTTGTTATTAATTGAAAAAAAGTAATAAATAACAAACAAAGTATCCTTACTTATATTCCCTTGCTCAGCTAATACCACCACAGATTAACACAGATTGCGCTAAAACAAATGATCCTCACTCTAAACTGCTACTTGCTGAATAGGTGAGTTGGTGCATGTGTCTCCATGCTGTTAATTCATAAGCAGGCTAAAAATATCCACACAGATCTTTTAGATGCGATATGTGGAAAGCATCATAAGACATCATAAGACATCATAAGAGAGTGTATTTCAGTCATGAGTGACTGAAATTACTCCAGTACTCCTTAAAAACACATTTTTAATATCGATTGCTTCAGTATGCCAGGTGTGCAGGCTGTAGTGTAAAGATGTGAGAGTTCTGCAGCAGAATGATGAGTTGACTTACATGAGTTGGAAGATAGTTTCTTCAAGTGTTAGTTCTTCAGTAAACCTTGCAGTTATTTTTCATTATTGAGTTGGCAGTTTAAATAACTTGGTATTTTAAATGAACTAGATAAATCACTTAGTTGCTAGTTTAACTTTAGATTCAGTCCAAAGGTTTAATTCAAAAGACAGTAAGTTTTGAATAAAATACAGGTGCTGTTGAAGTTGGCTGCGAACACTCCTCATCTTTGGTATGATCAGGAGTGAATACTACCCTTTGATTAAAAAGTAGCCCTTTTTCTCTTGAACCCAATGACCCCTATGGGCCTGACCCAGGCAGCTTGTGCTAATTATTCTACACTTTACCTAACTAACATCAGTCATTCTGTCTAAATCACTGAGATAACTTGAATAGGGAAGAAAGGCACAACTTTTTTTCCTAAAGCTCTTTTGCCAACTGACTGAAACTATTAAAAATACAAAATTTGAAAATCTGGTTGAAAAACAAAAATGATTTTATATTTCCTTTCCTGGAAATAATATAGAAAAATACAACCAGTGTTTTATGACTCCATTATCTGGCTAACAATCTATTTTATTGCACAGCAAATGGCCAGAATTTACGTTTCCATACATTCACAGGTTATTTTTCACAATTCAGGTCTGATTTATAATCACTCCCATGTGCTTCAATGAAGTTAGGTTATTTTTCTAGCTTTAACTAATTTACAAAACTCTATGCTCATGTACAAACAGTTTTGCACTTTGATGGAGTGAGGTTTTGGGTTCTTTTTGGAGAAAAAGTCTGAGATTAATAGCTGTCAATAAGTGTGTATATTTACATCCTTCCTTGTAGCTGAAATGTTTGCAGAACTGGCATGGGATATTTTGAAAAGTGTGCCTTTTTCTCATTAAAATGATAGAAGTTTATCTGGGCATAGGAGCCATGATTTCTGTGAGAGGAAGCTGGGTCAGTCCTGAATGGCATTACTCATTCAGGAAACAGAATAGGCTTTGGAGGCTATTTGCATGAGAAAGGACTGCTCCTTACATGGGGAAGGATTGTAGAAAGAAGTCTACACAGACACTACTCCTGACATGTCTGACATGTTGATTAAGGCCTTTTATGATTAGAAAATTCCATTTCAGCCTCCCACTAACATATTAGGTGTTATTAGGTGCTCTGCAGTTCTACAAGGAATGTGTTGGGAGAAAGGGGGGATATATTTTTGTCACAGACAAAAAGCATGAGGACTATGTAAAAAACAGTCTGCAGGCTCTATTTCTAATTGAGAGTCCTCCAGCAAAGATAGCATGTAAAGGAACTGCAAAATCACTACCTGCAGTTCGCTTTGGAGCGACATCAGAGTGACTTTGTCTTGCCCATGCTGCGATGCTGGAGACTGAGTGGCACTGTGCCAGGTATAGCAGGGCATGCTGTCTTTTCAGTATTATGAAATAGTGCTCCCTCAGTTGGGAGCTGGGCATGAGAAGCATGAAAACAAGGCAGGGATGTCTGAGTCCAAGCAAGGACTTCTGTGTTTAAGCTGAAGTGGTTTTAATGTTTTGGGGGTGAGGAGTCTCCTGCTAATCCAAGTGTAGGCAATGTGGCCCCAAGAGACACAAACACAATCACAACAGGGTTTGCTTGGAGGCAAGTTGTAGCTTGCAAGCTAGGAGATAGTTGTGATTTCAACAGATGGTTTGACTTGATCTGTCTGAACCACCTCCAACACAGCTGTGAAAAAGGACATGTTTGGCAGACTACTGTAGTGGAGACTGGTCCTTCAGGGCTTTTTAGTTAGGCCATGAGCCATGCAACAGCATGGAAAGGGAACTTGAAGAAGTAGCTGGTATCCATTCTCCCTCATCTTCTCTCCTCAGGCTAAGAGTAGTGTGTTGTGCAGGTCATAGTTCCAGCACAGTTTCACCTGCCTGAGCAGCCATCCTGAAAAACACAGGCGCTCCAGTCTGGGGGATAATGTTAAATAAACTTATCTTACAGCTAGAAAATACGCCTGGGCAGTTTCCCCAGAATGTTTCATCCTAATGAGAAATGGGAGCCTTAAGTTTTCAGGAAGACACTTAAGGAAGAGTAAACAGGATAACAAAGGCTATATGCTAAAACTCTTCTGTGTCAAGAAGTTTGATGAAAAGGGAGATGTTGTAATGCTCAAGGGCTCTGAAACAACTAAGCTGGTGCCTTGCGCAGATGGGCCGCAGAAGTCGTATTTAAGAAGCCCATGCTCTAGCTCACTGGTTGATATACAGCTAAGCTGGTTGTATATACTGGCTTATGGCAGCCTTTCCTATCAGAGCAATTTACAATCCTAATGAAAAATGCCAACTGTAACATACTATACATAGGCAAACTGGAGTGTCAGTGGGCCACTATTCAGTGACATCAAAACTGATGTCTATTAGAATAATGAAAGTAATTTCTTGTGAATGAGGGATAATTTCTGATCTTCAACCTAAAGCCAAGACTCACTCTCAGCAACTGGTTGAAAATACGATCTTCTCTACAATATTTGCTAAAGCAGAAATAAAGAGGTGATGGAATGACAGAGTTCAAGGCCATCAGTTCTTTAAGGAAGACCTGTTTTGTTGAGCAATTTGAGTTTATGCTTTTGTCAACAAATATTAAAAACAGGATTCAGGACTTAAGTTTAAATGAAAAGTTTCAAATGGTTGGATCTCACTGCAACTTAACAGAAAAATTTTATGCTCAAATGCCAAATATTTCTAAATATTGAGCTCTATTGTGCATATCATACATTGTTTGGGAGCATTTCTTATTTAGAAAAAAATAGTTATATACTAGAGAGACTTGAAGAAGGACGAGAAAATGGATGAAGTGGTCAGAAGGAAAAAGGAAGGAATTAAAAGAGCTATATACATAGAATAATGAAGTGATGATTAATGACAATAAGACGCCAGACAGCATGATATACATAACTGAAATTTGTGACTTTGTTTTCCTCCTTAAGTCTTTATGGAGAAAAAGCAACGATGGGATGAAAACCT
This sequence comes from Strix aluco, assembly GCF_031877795.1. Classification (NCBI taxonomy): domain Eukaryota; kingdom Metazoa; phylum Chordata; class Aves; order Strigiformes; family Strigidae; genus Strix; species Strix aluco. The sequence continues at coordinate 49,671,775 of NC_133971.1, read as the reverse complement.
GAAAATTCTACACCTCTTCAGATTCTGCCAACAGACCTATGTTAACTTATTTGCCTGTGAAGTTACTCTGCAATATGGTTCTAATTAACAGTTATCAAATGAAAAGTGTCAGAGTATCTTAATGTAACACTGCTAGCCAATGTCACTAACAGAAGCAACTCTACCTCCTTTCCATCACTGATTTTTATTATTTATATTTATATATATTTACTTATCTATTTATTATCTATAACATCCTCTCCTCCCAGGGGCACAAATGTTTGGTGTGGTCAGACGGTAAATGAGATCCAAGGGATGACCCAGATCACAGAGATATGCCAGTGGAATAACTGGAGTCATGCCCCATCATTAGCTTTCTTATGCACTGTTTCTTTCAATCTTTCACAATGTCTCTAAACAACAATGTACCTGTGGTTAATACACCTAAAATAAAATTATATTTGGTATTTGATTCCCATGCAAACTCAATAGGATGAAAATTAATATGCAAGAAAGCAAGCTGCAGTAGCACAAAAGAATAAAGTGGTGATGATGCAGTGTCTCATAATAAGAATAGGAGAGTATTATCTTTATGCCAACAATAAAACTAAGCAAACTTCTGGATGTGAAAATAAGAAGGTTTACAGCCCTATAAAAACACATAAATATATGCCAAAATAAGAAATAACATGTTATTATTCAGAATATAAGGGGAACAGTTTTGAACCGGAGAAGACACTGTCAGTCGGTATCACAGGTTCTGCTAAGTTAGAGCCTGAACTCTGCTTTCACTGAAATGAGCAGGCCTTCTTTGACCAGTGACCTTCCTCTGGCTGTGGCCACCCAAATGCACATGTTGATTTGGACTGAACAGAATTTAAGAAGAATGTTCACTTAGAAATACTTGAATGTTATCCATTAGGAGGAGAGCATTGTGAAGATGTTTCATATGCTGGAATATTCTTGTTCCAAACAAAATCCACACTTGTTCTTGGAAACCTTCCAGATGGAGTGAGTGCTACGTTCAGGCAGCTCTGCACTGTGCATGCACATTGCTAGGCCTGAGAAAAACCCTCTCTGTTCCTTTTGTTACTCCTTCACAAAACCCTCTACATTCCTTGTGCTGTTTTCATGCCCTATATGAAAGAACAAAAGCAGGAGAGTGCTGATAATACTGCTGTCTTGAGCATCAGCCTACTATCTTCTAAAGCAGGCTGTGGTGTGATGGAGGGAGTCATGAATCCATGCTCAAGACTGTGCCAGAGACAGTTTTCTCCTTAAATGAAGAATGCTGAGGCACCAAGTTATTCTCAGCATACAAAAATATTGATTAGACTGGTTTTATGACCCGCTTGAATGTATACAATGACTTTGACAAGAACTGTCAGTCTGAGCCTATATGTTTTGGTGAGAGATAAGAACAAATAAATCATAATACTTCAGCTCAAGCTGTGACATTATTCTTAGCTTTGAGACTTGCAATACCTGTAGCCAAGTGAATGAATGAAACTCTGAGAACCTGATTCTGATCAGGTGCTCACCACTGCAAACCCTGAGTCATTTATAGAGTTAGGAGTAAGACAACCTTGAGGGAAGAATTTAGACACAAATATTTGTAGCTAATGACTTTGGTTTTAAATTACAAAGTTACAGTTGGGTTTTTCCATAAATTCTCTCACACTTTTCTATTTTTTCCTTCTCATTTGACAAGCTAAGGAACAGCTGCATATGTCCCTGAGAAGTGCAATACTGACAATTTACTTCTTTCTTTTTTGAATTGTTATGATCAGTGCCAACTGTCATGAAACATTTAATTAAGTGCAAATACTGTAACAGGGACATCTTAACAGGTACAAGTCTTTTTATGATTAAGCAAGACACTATCCACACAGATGTGCAAAAACACATGGTGTAAGTAAGGCCACATACATGTTGCAATTCTACCATACCTCTGAGTCTTCAAACTATCATTCCGAGTGAATATAAATTTCTAAAGCAATCTGTAGTAGTCTATTGCTCATGTAAAGCCAGGGGGACAAAGAACAAGGGGTTACAGCAAAACTAATAGCAAACTTCAATATTTTGAAAGACTTAGCCCCCTGGCATTTCCTATGGAGATTTAATTTTGACATTCCATTATGTTTTTTTTCTTTTAAGGCGCTCTACAGCTAAGTAAAGCTCACATGAACATCTGTTCACCACTATAAAAGTTTATAGTGACCTGTGAATTTGAAATTTAAATCAGGTAACATTTCAGGTTATAACTTTTAGATTAAAAAGAAACAGCTTGGCATTGTAAATGAACTAATGTTGGCAGAATGGCTGGAGCATAACTACCTTTTTTTTTTTTTTACCTTAAAACAAAAAGCATATGGGATTGATGTTAGTCAATGCCATTTTCTCAGGGTACAAGTATATACATCTGTTATTGCAATAAAGAAAACAGTTCTTTAGCAAGATGCATCTGCTGGCAGAAAATTTTCCAAAATTAATATTAGCATATAAACCTGCTTTTTACTGGTACTCATTCTTTCTATTCCAAATGTCCCTCTCATATTTTTCAGCTACCTCCTGCTATTTTGCTCCATTCTGCTTATGGCTTCTCTGATTGAGAGCCATACGGAACCAAATCATGTTTGCTCCCACAACTAGCCCCATCTGTCTTACTATGTAGACTTAGACTGTGTCTGCACTGTCAAAAAAACATTTTTTTCTTTTTCACAATGAGAAAACTGGATGCATTAGCTAGCTTTCTGTCAAATCCTAATGGAATTAAATTTTTGACCATGATGCAGGTAAGTGAGGTCAGGCTGTAATGTCAACCTCACCTAGTTAGATGGTGGTAGCAAGAAAATTTACTCATGCTTTGTCTCTGTTAGGAACTTAAATTGAGACAGCTAATGTACATACTAGTTATTTGGCTGTAAGATAACCACCTGTTTTTGGAAAAGAATTGAAAGAAAAATGGTAAAAGCATTATTTTTAAAATATCATTGCAAATTCATTGGTATCATACAGTTCTTAATCTTTATATCTGCCAAGTTATGAGATTCAATAAATTGAAAGTGCTTTCCAGCTACTGCTTCCAACCGTGTATTTCAGTTGTATTCTGACTTCATGTTAGCACAGAAGAAATGCACAAGAAAGTAAGTCCTGATAAGTGTAGGTCATTAGTACAGAGTACAATGGGGGGCATACCAATGAAGAGAATTACAAGGCTTTTAATGTTTTTGCATACATATTTTTCTCCATGCCTTATTTAGTATCTTTCTCATGCATTTTAATCTCAAGAAGTTGAGCTGCAAGGAGTCTCTGTCACATGAAAATTACTGTAGGATTTTCCCTGACTTGATTATTTAGCAGACATATATGTGAAAATGCTTACATTGATTTTACATGGGCTGTTGTCTGAACCTTGGAAATAATCTCTTTACCAAAAATAGATGGCATGAAGATGACACCACAAAATCTAGAAAATTATTATATCACTATTTATTAAATACATGTTAGTCCTAAAAAAATCTCTTACTGCTACTCACCCATTGCTCCAGCTCAGGCTAGGCCCTTGTCAGCTATTAATGTTTTCAAAAGACAAATTTTTCAATTGTAGATGCATTGTTTTTAAATTATGTTATATGAAGAAACAGCTAGACAATAGATAAAACTATTCTGAAATTACTTCAGCCAACATGTAGCCAACTCTTTAACTTCTCAAAACTCTCACAAAAGTTTCCAAAATATTTTTGATACGTTACATCAATATAGATGAAAATTCTATGTGACTTCTGCCTTTTGAAAATATGTGATTAAATAAAAGTTGGTGGGTTTTTTTTCTGTTCCGGACTCTACTTTTTTCTGGAAAGTCATGCAACATAGCCAGGAGTTACATTGCGATCTGGATCCTCTTTCTCAGGTAAGTGACATGCCCTCAAAATTACATAAATTTGTCCCACTTCCTTGCTCTCTGCTTCTCAGCCACAACTTGCCCAAATCAAGCTTCTAACTTCACTTTTGGATTTTCTTCATCGTTTTTTTCAAGCTCTTATACCTGTCTTTCATTTCCACATTTGCTCAAGACTACTTCTGTCACATACTCAAAAAGAGGCTTTCAAACTTTTCCAAAACAGAACAGCCAGCGTTCAGGGGAGGAACAGCAGCTTATTGCTCCAACAGAGAAGTCCAAATAACAAGACAGTAAAAACAGGAGATTCACTGCCTCCATGTATGGAGGCAAAGAGATGTTCTTCAATACCTGTATGTCCCCAACAGTATGAAGAATAGCAGGGCTAAAAGGAAACTATTAAACTTTCATAAATTTTGCAGATGAACTGTTTGATGTAATTAGTAATATTGATGGAGTATAACACAGCTGGATATACTTTTATGTATAGCTGCATGGTAGTAGAAATGATCATCCAGGTTTAGCACACACAGCACACTGCATGTTAACCCGAATGACCCAGAATTATTGCTGTAGCTGAAATAGCAGAAGAGTAACTGCCAGGATAAACTGTACAATAATAACACAACTTTGTCCAGCTGAAAAATGAAAGTGAATTCCAAAACTAGATGCTATGTTTGCATAGTCATGAGCTCCATAAAGCTTGGGTTCATGTGCATCAGCTGACATATTCTTTAAAGGGATAAAATTTGAACTAAAGTACTTTCAAGGCTGACACTGTTGAAAAAGGTGTGCTTAAGTAACAGAACAGCCCATGAAAAACTGGTTTCAGTTTCAAGATCTTACAACTGTCCCCAGTTCTTTAAGGGCTAAAAAGAGAAATCCATGAAATGAGAGGAATCCTGGAAAGTCAGAGGCACTGGCAATGTGCAGACTTTGTCTGGACTCCAGAAAGCATGAAGACATACAAGTCCAGCATGGCAGCTTGGTAGGCATCCAAGAGCTGGGGGCAGGGGACACTTGACCAGGGTTGTGTTATCCATACATCATATATTATTTTTATGATGACAAGCTACTTATTTAAGCTGTATGGCTATAAAGACTTTAATTCCCTTTACTTTGCATACAGTAGGGCATTATGTTTATACAATGTGTACTTTCAGAACAGGATTTCACTCTACCTGGCCTCTCATGTTACCATTATGTAAGTATACTGCAATTAGTCTTAAATGTCTGAAAGTAGCTTTCAAGAACTCTAGATTTAGGTACCAAAGTGAAAAATATCCCACAATAATAATTGGTTTTCCTAATACTCATTCTGCTAACTTTAGTTTCCCACTCCCTGAACAGAGATCAAACAAGTATCCCTGCACAGAAAATTGCAGCACAGCTCCCTGTATATCACAAAAATGTATACACGACTGCTCAGCACTTTTTTCACTTGCTAATTCTGTCATACCATAAGAAGTCTGAAGGTTGTGTCTTTCTAATTACATGTTTCTCAAACCTATGTAACTTGAAGAAAATTAGAGTGAATATTAAGGTGAAATAGTAAGTGATACTGCCTTTTGATAATTAAAGTATTTGATCTAAGAGCTGGGACTGACTCAGAGGTCTTAAAAAAATGTGTAATGGCATTTCAAATACAAGAGACATAAAATGTTTCAATATTTATCTTACTTCTAAGTTTTTTCTATTTCCTTATCTGAAGAAAAAACATTATATCACTTGCCGTTAGGGAGAGAGGGAAGGAGGGAAAAGAGGGAGGTTGATGTATACGAGAGACCTAATATGTAATTATTGCAGAAGAATTTTCAAGTCATCTAATTTTGTTTGAAGATTTATGTTTTTGACCTTGCTTAGTCTCTGCATTAATTCTGTTTATGTTTACTTCTAGCATTAGCAGCCTAATCCTCCACTTACACCTGCATGCAGCACTGAAAGGCACTAAGCTGTACTTTGACAACGTGTTGGAATAAGAGCTTTCTACTGTGCTACATCTTGACACAGAAAAATATTATGACTGTCATCATAAGCCTAGTGTTAGGGTCTCATAAAAAAAAAATTGTAATAAAAGAGTGAGATGGCCGATAGAAAAATCAACCTTTTTTCCCCTGTAGTTTTAATGCAGATGAAGAAGCTTAATGCAAAGTGAAAGGACATATGAAATAAAGTTCAGTGACAACTGACTATGCAGGCATGTGACAAAACGTACCCCCTGCAAAAAGTAGGAAATATGGACAATTATTTTTGACTACATGAGATATTTCCTAGCTCAAAATAGGGGGGTAATTTATATTCTTGTAAATCTCTACTAGAAATGGTAATATTTTTTGATGCTTTTCAGAAACAGTAGACTGGTCCAATAATAAAAGGAGCAGCCAACAAAGTATGTTGTAGATCACCAGGTTTTTCATCAGAGATAAAGCAGGCATCCCATCAACATTCTCCAATTTTCTTCTACATGCAGTCTTGTGATTCTGGTGAATCTGTTTTTACTGATCATCAGTGAACCTGTACCAACTCACACATGGTCACTTACTCTGTGGTAATTCTGCACACCGTACATATAGGTGGATTTGTCACAATTAATTTATTTCACAATATCAAACCATAAATTAATGTATAATTTACTCTAGATGTTATAGCAGCTCCCAGAATTTGGTGGACTGTAAAGTGAAATATAAATATGTCACAGCCTTAGAGACAAAACAGTGGTGAAATGCCTTAAAAGAAGATTGTGTTTAAATCAATGAATACTTGTGTATTTCACGGTTGAGGCAGCAGACCTACAAAAGGCCTACTTACCCCTAAAAGCAGGAAATGTCCCTCCCTAGTGCTCTGCATGCAACTGCAACCTGATCTACAAGAAACACGATGCTTCCGGTCAATCTCTATTCTCAACGTTTGTCATCAAAAATCTATTTCTGCTAAACTGTGCAGCTCTGTAAGGTGGGCACAAAATGCACTGCATATAAGCCTTTCTTGAGGCTTCTCATATTGAAACCAGTGTGTATCCTACAGGAGCAATTCAGATGCCTAAACAGGGTTTCTAGTACCGTTTTAGAACTGTCAGCATACTCTGTTTGGACTTGTGCTGCTGTTCCAGACAGATGGGGGCCTCCTGGTAGTCCTCTGTCATACTATATTACCCTACAGATGTCTTAGATACCTGAATGCATCTGAATTGGCACTAAATACCTAAATTTCATTTAGGCACATGAATGACTCTGTAAGTTACTTGGAAACAGAATGTTTCCAAAGAGGTTTTTCAATTGTGAAATGTAGTGCCCCTGGCAAAGAAAAACTTCAGCCTCATTCTTGGTATACTTCATCTCTCCCCCTTGAATTGTAAAAACTTTGGAAATGGAAAAACTAAGTAAACCAGGGAGGAATTTATTGCTTTGACAAAACAAAGATACAAAACCATATACAAAAACAGTGCGAGGAAACAGGAACTCTGCTGTTTTAAGTGCACTTAGTGAGGTCTTAGTAGAGCCCTGCAAAAAGGCTGTAGAGTTGCTGTACAAAAACCATCTTGAAATTATGTGAACCAAATTCAGGAAGTATATTGGATTAAAATATAAATCTGAAGTTCAGCTGCATTTTATTGTGCAGCTGAAAAGGAGGAAAAACAGCAAAACAAAGTGCTAGGTAGTCTCATGAAAACATAAAGGAAAAAGACAAGATTGTACAAACACTGGGGATGCTAGCTTCAGACTACCACTTGGGGTAAGAAGAAAGTCTGGACACTCATGTCTCATGGTAATATTAGGAGATTAAATGGATAAAATCTTCTCCATCACTTTTAACAGCAGGAAGTTACTAACTGAGTGCTCTTCCTCACTTATGGGGAGCTGTTAAATAATGTTGAATGGACATGGAAGGGTATGAGGATACCCTGCTACATCCTGGGGAGCTGCTGAATATAGCCAAGAGAATTCATTACCTTTAAAACTCCTGAGAGTGGTCTGCTCAGTGCTGTTTATTTTATCGGGGTAAAAAGCTAAAAGGTGGAGAAATAAGCTTGTTAGAAAAGATTTAGGCAGATGAAGTTATCTCTGTCTCCTAAAGCAGAGGTGGCCGAGAGTCTGCTTGGAGAGGGGATAAGAAGACACCTAGGGTTAGTCCGAAGAATGTTTGAGATAAAATATTTAAAAATGCAGTCACATCATAAAGGTACAGATTTCAGATCTATTATTAATGTATTTTTAGCAGAACAAGTCAAATAATAGAGCTCTGACACTTAAAAATGGAGAAGCCATATATACTGATGATTTTAAGGGACAGTTCCTTTTAGAGAACAACACAGAAACTAATACTACAGATGTTTTACAGAAGCATGTGTCTGTAAGACAAAGTTTTTAGACAGAAGTCTATGTGACTATAGGCAGCTAGACAAAAACATTAAAACTGAGTAGCGCATTGTTCACAAGATAAGCTCAAGACATGGGAAATGTTTTACCCTGTGGGAGATGTTTTACCCTGAAGTATATTGAATAGCTAGATGATAGAATTGAGAATATCATAGGACTGGACAAGCTAACTTGAATTGAAAAGGAAAAAAAAATAAAATAAATTACGAGAAGTACCAAAAGAAATGGAAGTTAATTTATGTAAAAAGTAAAGATACTTAAGCTAGAAAGTAAAAGAATGACTAAAAATTCCAGGAAAGGGAATTCAGAAAAAAACAATACATTGTCTATTCTTATCCCAAAGACAGTGCTATCAAACAGCACTAGTTGTTTTTACTGAAGATGCAGCAAAGCATCAGCCCATAGTTATGGAACTGAGCACAGATACATGAAGATCATTCTACTTGAAAAAAGCCCTAAAAATCTCCATAGAGGAAGTTTACTAAAAAAATTGCTTCAAGATGCGGGTGAAAAACTCAAAATGCTGGTATGTCCAAAAGTGTCTGAGATTGGTACTGAACTATGTCAATTTGTGTCAGCATTACAATGACATGTAATCTTGGCTCCTTCACTAGCCCCTTATAGAGCTATTTTTTGTCTTCAGAAGTTCCACAGCAGAAGGTTAAATGGAATGCTGCTATGCTTACATTATGGGGGAAAGTCCAAACCTCAGTGGTTTCAAAATTTTACATGAAGCTTTGGCAAGGAAGCAATCATAATGCTGACACATGAAGAGACCTCACAGGTGCATACAATCTAAATAATATGAGACAGATAAAGACAGAAGTGGGGTGCCATGATAACATGATTTCAGGATGTGGAGATGACTGGCACAGATAACAGTTAACAAGTGATGTGCAAACAGTACATCAAAAGAGCATTACAGAGGAAAATTAAGAAAACTATCACAGGAAAAAAGCACAAAGGTGCTTGCTTGTATGTAACTACCAACTGCTGGTGAAGCATAAAAAGGAATGATTGAAGGATAACTGGTGTTTTCCCATGAAAAGCTTTGAAACCAAAGACCAAACTCCTCATGTTGGACAAAGCGGAAAGCAAAAAATAATGGACAGGAAAATATCCCCTGTAGCTGTGCTCAAGGTGGGCACTTATGGGTAAAGACAACATTCGTCAAGAATAATGAAAAGGAAGCTGGAGTAATTGAGCAGGGCTGTAAAGAGCCTGAGATTTTCACATTCACAAACACCATGGAAGTGAGAACTTAGTGATATTTCTAAAAAGAAAGTAATTGTTTAGAATAATGTGCCTGAGTGATAAATTGCCTTACAGAAGCACCAAGAAAGAAAAACTAGACAAAAGGAGTGAATGTGAGATCTGTTTACATCATGCTGAGCCTGAGGTGAGTGCAAGTTACCATGTGGAAATATCAGAAAGACTGTCTGAGCTTTTGGTTTGAAGGTAAAGAAGCAGGCTGTGAATGGAGAGAGAGGACAGTTGGTACAGAGATGGTGGCTGTATTTGTGCATCAGGTAAGATGAGGAATGAAAACTAAAGGGCAGCAGTGAAGACTTTTGTGGAGAAGACCAGTAAAAGACTCACTGAATTCATACTACAGAGGTACACAAACATGGAAAGGTCAGAAGGAGGGAAACACAGGACTGACAGATACTCGACATGTCCATGAAAGAAGATTAAAACATTGTCTCTGGGATTTAAGTTGAGAAAAATGGTGAAAAAGAATACATAGCAGGTAAGGGAAGAACTATAGATGGTAGGTGTTTAGAGACAAGGAGAGAAGGAAAATCAGATCAAGCATCCATGTTTTCTAAGTGCTTTAAAGATACTTAACACTGAAGCATCTGTAGTTCACTTTATACTGTGAGTTGAAAGAAAGAACAAAAAGCTGAAGAGAACATCAAGGGAGAGATGAAACACTAAAAGCGTAGCTGATGAAAGATAATGAAACTAGCAGGAAAGAAAGTTAGATGTTAAAGCAAGGAAGGCGTGGCTTGAAGCAAGAAATCTTTAGCAGGAGTGGTAAAAATGGAAGAAGCACAGTAAGGGCTGTATGTTATATTACTCTGCATTCCTAAGCTATTCAAAACCATGTAGTATGCAAAGCCAAAGGGGAACAATGGAATTCAGGTTATTCTGGAGAGAAGAAGTTAGTCAGACAGAGCTGCCTGTTCAAATGGTACTACTCCAAACTACGGTCATCCATAATGATAAACATAAATGAAAGACCTTGCCCTCGTATTGAACAGCCAAGTCAGAACTGTTTGTGTGATCCATACAAATTGCGACCCCTTAAAGCCTCTCTGCTGTGCTATATATCATCAATTAATCTTTTCATTTTTCATTCATTATTATATCACCATAAGCACTTGTGTCTCTATGAGGATCTGCCATATGGAGTAGCTTTGGCACCAGCTGTTTTTCCAGTTATTAATAGATAAGGATCTGAAAAGTCTTCCAGTAAGATGCATATAGATGATTTAATGACTACTGAATAAGGGCTAACAAACTCATTCAAAATTTGATGTAGTTCTAAAATATTTGGATGAGTATGAAAAGATCATTTAAAGGAGTCTTTTTTAGAAAACTGTTGAATATTATTGTTAGATCTGCAAAAATGTAAGCAACACACTTGTGTCTACCCTCCATGAGGCTCTAAGAAAACCTAAAAAGAGTACAAGACAAAAGGCTGAGAGAGGTGGTTTTAATTATGTATCGGGACATCTTGGTAATAACGAAGAACAGAGCTGGATGATCCAAAGGGAGGACTGGAATGAGCAAAGGGAGGACTGGAATGATCACTGGCCTGCTACATGTGACAGTTCAATGTTATGCTGTTAGTAAACTTTAAATACAGAGTTCAGGCCAATTTGGAGCACTCTGCAAAATTCCAGTCTCCCTTCCCCCCTCTTTTATTAGTGTGTGTGTGTATCTGTGTAGGAGAGTCACATAACGAAACCAAAATGCATTTTGACACTGCAGAAAATAAGAAATAGAGAGGAAGAGGTTAAAAGTTATAAAAATCAGCAGCTATTTTTGTGCTGCAAGTTGAGTTAGATAAAAGCAAACAGTTAAATAGAATCCAATTCAATTCAAACAGGCAGTTTTGACATTTAAATGAAATTTCCAAAGCATGTACTGTGGTTAAACACAGAGTGTGGCTAGCTTCCAGATACATATGGTAATTGTGAGGAAGCAGTTTTATTGATGACAATCAAAGCTGGCAAGAGAATTTTGGGCCCATGAACACAGGAAAAAAACAGGGTCCTTTGCATAATCTGTGTCATCTTCTGTCTTCATCTAATAACTTTTCCCTACTTTCCATCTATATCTTTCTGTAACACTCCCTAACTTTCCTTCTAAATGCGCCTCTCCTTGATTACATCCTCTTTTTGATTGATTGTTTCAATCTCCCCTTTCCACATTATTCTTTTTCCATCATGCTTCCACTGTAGCCTTCATCATTCTCTGATACGTAGATAGACTAGAAATACTGCCATGACAATCCTGCAAAGATCAGCTAAATTTCCCTGTAATCTCCATACTTGATGGAGTTACAAATACACATTTAGCAACTGCAGTCAATAGGACAGCGGTCAAAAAGAAGGCACTGATTTTTATTTATACCTGAAGAATTTAGTCTGTTTTAAATATTGACTGTTCATGAACCATGTGTGACAAACGTTTAACAATTGGTTGTATATGAATGCATCATGTCTTTACCAGTGTTACAAATCAGTCTCCAAATGCAGCATAACTGAACAAGTCCTGCAAAGTATTTCTTCTCTTCCTGTTCCTTTCTATGATGGCTGTCACCACTTTCATATTATACACAGAAGCAAACTCTAGTATGTGCCCCTATAGTGTAGCAGCTCATTTTAAAAATGGAGCAAGACAAGGCAGTGTCCTGAACAGGGTTGCTAGGAGCAGTCTGCGATCTAAGATGGGGAAAGGCAGCACAAAGAGATGAGCCTTTTATCCTATCCTACAGGAGTCAAGACTGGCTCAGATGGATCTCCAGCTGCAGAGAATCCCACATCCAAGGGCTCTCTCAATGGAATGCATCTTGTCCCTGCTAATTCTTCCTTCTGAACTGAAAGCCAAATCCTCTTTTTACGGGAACGAGAGACGTATTAACAGAATATACCAGGGTAGATTACCAGAGTTTGTGGGCTGTTGTGCCAGTGACGACCCTCACCCTGCCATCTCAATGGAGGCAAGGGATGGAGACATGCAGCACAACAAAGATGCAAGGGATATTAATGGATCAGTAACCATGGTAACACCTGTGAAAGCTCAGACTGGACTTAGGACCTCTAAATGCAGAAAGGTACTGGGGACATCAGCCCATCTGAAGTGCATCTATACCAATGCACACAGCATGGGTAGCAAACAGGAGGAGCTTGAAGCCATGATGCAACAGGAAAATTAGGATGTAGTGCTATTACAGAAACATGGTGGGATGTCTCCCAGACTGCAGTGCACCAGTTGATAGCTATGAGCTCTTAAGAAGGGACAGACAAGGAAGGAGAGGTGGTGGGGTGGCGCTGTATGTTAGAAACTGTTATGATTGCTTTGAGCACAAGTATAGTGAAGACAGGGTGGAGTGTCTTTGTGTTAGATTCAGGGGGAAGGCCAACATGGCAGATGTCATAGTGGGAGTCTACTATAGGCCACCCAACCGGGACAGAGAGGTGGATGACATATTCTATAGGCACTTAGGAGAAATCTCATGATCGCTTACCCTTGTTCTTGTGGGAGACTTTAACTTCCCAGACATCTGCTGGAAATACAGCACAACAGAGCAGGACCAGTCCAGGAGATTCCTGGAATGTGTGGGAGATAACTTCCTGACGCAGCTGGTTAGTGAACTGACCAGTGGAGGTGACCCACTGGATCTCCTCTTTGTGAACAGAGAAGGACTGGTGGATGGTGTGGCGATTGGAAGCTGACTAGGGCACAGCGATCATGAAATAATAGAGTTCTCTATTCTTAGAGAGGCCAGGAGAGGGGACAGCTGAACTGCCATTCTGGACTTCCTAAGAGCTGACTTTGACTTCTTTAGGCAACTGCTTGACAGAATCATTTGGGAGATGGTCCTGGAGGGTATAGGGGTCCAGGAAGGCTGGGCACTCTTTAAGAACGAAGTCTTAACGGCTCAGGAGCAGGGGTCCCCAGGTGCTGTAAGAGAAGCCGGCGACAGAGAAGACCACCCTGGCTAAACAGGGAGCTTTGGCTGCTACTCAGGGACAAAAGGAGAGTTTACACCCTTTGGAAGAAGGGGCTAGCGACTCACAATGATTACAAAGATGCTGTGAGGCTATGCAGGGTGGAAATCAGCAGGTCTAAAGCCCAACTAGAAATTAATACGACATCAGCAATAAGGATGACAAGAAATGTTTCTATAAGTATGTCAGTAGCAAAAGAAAGACCAGGGAGAGTATCCATCTCCTGCTAGATGCAGGAGGAAACGTGGCAACGAGTGATGAGGAAAAGGCTGAGATGCTTAATGCTTTTTTTGCCTCAGTCTTTAATAGCAAGACTAGTTGTACTGAGGGAATCCAGGCTCCTCAGCCAGAAGACAGAGACTGGGAGAACGACACACCCCCCCCCCTCCCCCATTCCAGGAGGAGATAGTCAGTGAGCTACTGCATCACATAGACACACACAAGTCCATGGGACCAGATGGGATACACCTGAGGGTGCTGAAGGAGCTGGCTGGGGTGCTCGCCAAGCCGCTTTCCATCATTTACCAGCAGTCCTGGCTGACCGGGGAGGTCCCGACAGAGTGGAAATTGGCCAATGTGACGCTCATATATAAGAAGGGTCAGAAGGATGATCCAGGAAATTACAGGCCTGTCAGCTTGATGTCGGTGCCCGGGAAGCTGATGGAGCAGCTCATCCTGAGTACCATCACACAACACATGTGGGACAACCAGATGATCAGGCCCAGTCAGCATGGGTTTATGAAAGACAGGTCCTGCTTGACAAACCTGATCTCATTCTACGACAAGGCAACCTGCTTATTGGATGAGGGAAAGGCTGTGGATGTAGTTTACCTTGACTTCAGTAAGGCCTTTGACACCATTTCCCACAGCATTCTCCTGGAGAAACTGGCTGCTTATGGCTTGGATGGGCACACGCTTTGCTGGGTAAAAAACTGGCTGGATGGCCGGGCCCAAAGAGTTGTGGTGAATGGAGTTAAATCCGGTTGGCGGCTGGTCACAAGTGGTGTCCCCCAGGGCTCTGTTTTGAGGCCACTCCTGTTTAACATCTTTATTGATGATCTAGACGAGGGGATCGAGTGCACCCTCAGTAAGTTTGCAGAAGACACCAAGTTGGGTGGGAGTGTTGATCTGCTCGAGGGTAGGGAGGCTCTGCAGAGAGACCTGGACAGGCTGGAGCGATGGGCTAAGGCCAACTGTAGGAGTTTCAATAAGGTCAAATGCCGGGTGCTGCACTTGGGCCACAACAACCCCCAGCAGCGCTACAGGCTTGGGGAGGAGTGGCTGGAGAGCTGCCAGTCAGAGAGGGACCTGGGGGTGTTGATTGACAGCTGGCTGAACATGAACCAGCAGTGTGCCCAGATGGCCAAGAAGGCCAATGGCATCCTGGTTTGTATCAGAAATAGCGTGGCCAGCAGGGACAGGGAAGAGATCTTACCCCTGTTCTCGGCACTGGTGAGGCCGCCCCTGGATTACTGTGTTCAGTTTTGGGCCCCTCACTACAAAAAGGACATTGAATTACTCGAGCAAGTTCAGAGAAGGGCTTTGAAGCTGGTGAACTGTCTGGAGCACAGGTCGTACGAGGAGCGGCTGAGGGAACTGGGGTTGTTTAGTCTGGAAAAGAGGAGGCTGAGGGGAGACCTCATCGCCCTCTACAACTACCAGAAAGGAGGTTGCAGAGAGCTGGGGATGAGCCTCTTTAACCAATTAACAAGTGATAGAACAAGTAATGGCCTCAAGTTGCACCAGGGAAGGTTTAGACTGGATATTAGGAAGCATTTCTTTCCAGAACGGGTTGTTAGGTGTTGGAATGGGCTGCCCAAGGCAGTTATGGAGTCCCCATCCCTGGAGGTGTTTAAGAGTCGTGTTGACATAGCGCTTAGGGATATGGTGTAGTTGAAAACCGTCAGTGTTATGGTTGGACTAGATGATCTTCAAGGTCTTTTCCAACCTAGATGATTCTGTGATTCTGTGAAAGAGCTGTAGGTATGTGAATCAGAAACTTGAATTAAATCCCAAACTGACTTAGCAACAACTAGATAGTTGGGCACAGTAAAAAAAAATCTCTTTGGTCTGCCCTGGCTTTGAAGCCTTAAGAGTTTCTAGGCAACTCTACAGCAGTAATAGGTGGAAGGTTTTAAACTGCTTTGGAAGGGATTAAATCACAGTTCTCATTAGTTAGAGCTGGAAGAAAGTATCAAGTCTTAGAATTACCTGGCGATACAGAAAGACCAAAGGAGTCAAAAGAAATCCAGAATTCTTTGAGATTACTCTTCTACTTCACAGAGAAACAAATATGCTCTCATACAACTGGCAAGTCAATATCCGTGTAATTTCATCCACTTGCTGCCCAAGATCACCTAATTCAATTTTAGAGTGAACACAAGGTAGTCAGTTGTGGCTATCCACTCCTCCTCACTGAAATCAACAGGAAATGTTTTGACCTCACTCAACAAAGATCAAAATGCAATATGAAAGTTAACAGGAGACAGCATTTTACCAAATTCTGACATTTTCCTGGATATTTTATAACTTATAAAGTGATGACAGTTGAATTTCAGGAAAAACAGTTTCTTTCTGGAAGTATTAATTAGTTTTGATAAAGGGTAATGTATAATTTGAATGAAATGAAAGGAGATTTAATAAAGAGAACACATTATAAGTAAAAACAAGCAGAAATACTTTTCAGTATGTCACTGAGTTTAAGGTATTTTGTGTGTCAGACACTGAAGTTGATGCTGGAGGGACTGTTTAAGAGAAATATTTATCTACCATAATCAACACTTTGATAAAACGGCCCAAATAGGCATATAGTGTTTATTCTTAAAAAGACGTTGTTTCCCTCAGTCTTTTCATTATGAAATCCTAGCACTGTTGCTCTTTGTTTTTTCTCACAAAATCATAGAATGATACCATATTGATGCTGTGCTATGTGGACATAGCTTCTGATGCAAATCCATTCTCAAGCCTCTTGACTGAAGAACAGGCTTTCAAAATTGAAGATAGTCTCTTTTGATTAGAATCAGACTTTTGAGACTCCAGCTCAATCTATGATTTTATCCATATACAATAGCTCTCTCTAGCAATTTATGTTCAGATATTCATCTCCTTTCCCAATTGCTATCAGAAAATAGTTTCAAGATAAAATTTTCTTCTTCACATTTAATCTACAGACAACTGTAATTTCTAGGTGGGCTGCCAAGGTACAATTGACTTCAGCTTAACCTGTGATTCACAATGTTTACCTACCAATGCGCCAGCTCAATAAAAAGATGCTTGTTTCCTGCATTGTCTAGGTTGGGCCCTGAGGAGTATGCAAACTATGGTGTACATTTAATAATTCAAATACACAAGCAAAATATGCCTAGTTATCCAGAGACTCTATTCATATGAGAACATTTTAATCTATAAAATGTCGATGATTTTTTTCAATCACGTAACATCTCCCCAAGCTGCATGAGGTCATGACTTCCTGAAACTGATACATGCTTTACCATGCATATAACTGAACACTGCATCACTACTACCCAGGAAGTTTCCTTATAGCCTACAGCCCTTCTATTTTTGCCTTATTTTCCTTTTTTATTAGTAGTTGTTTGATTCTAACTAATCAATTTTGCACTTATTTTTTTCTAATTCAACCCATGTCTAGCAAAAATGTATGGCTACGTTCAAACCCAAGAGGCTCGATATGGTTAGAATGCACACAATAGGTCGAGTAGAACAAACCAAGGTATTATTGTCTCAAGATGCTGGAAAGATACACACAGAACATAGTTCTTTTTCAGCCATCTAGATTTTTGATAGATTTTTTCAGTGTACATTAACAAAAGCTATTATCTTTTCATACAAATTGTTTTTATTTCTATTCCTAGACTGCCACAACCACAGCAGTATGACACTGAAGATAAAGTCCTTCACATACATAAAACACTTTACATTCACATCTGTGTATTTCACATTTTTGTGCTTCTGCCTCTTATAGGTATTCTTCTTTCCTAGACTCTACCAGTATTTAGCATGTAATTACTGCATTGTTTAATGTGTTTAACAGAATTGGTAATTGGATTGCTAAGTGTCAACATTTAGCACAGATTCATTTACTTTTTGTTTATTTGAATTTTGTTTCACTAACTCATTATTCATCTCAGTATGTTAAAAAATAAGAAGCAATATATTTTAGATGTCCTGGTACCAAATATGGGGAACCCCATATCCAAGTCAGATCCAACCTGGACACATTCTGTTGGTGGTATACAAAACCACTGTCCTGCTACAGCATACTCAGCTGGAATTCTGTTGGTGTTCTGTGGGAGCTGATCTCTCCTGGCAAGTGACATATATCACATACTTTCAGAAGCTTCTGACTGTTTTGTGAAACAAGTCTATACTCCTAACATCAGGTATCTCTATGGCAACATATAGAGATATCATTCTGAGTAAAACATCTTTAGTAGTCCTTTTAGAGAAATAAACTCTTGAGGTACATGATCTGAGTTTGAAGGCAACTTGCCCTCAGCATCAGAATGTAATTTTTGTCATGACCCTCTGAAGAGTCCTGACACACCAGAATATTGGTTATGACCCTCATCTCCACAGAAGTTGGAGCTTTCACTAATTGCCTTACTCTTTGGTTGAAAGATCTCTAAGATTTGTATGCCAATCTTAAAATGCTATTACTAGATTCTCTCATTATTATGGGACTTTTCTAGCTTTTCAATGTTTTGTCTGGTTTATCATCCTCTTTGGAGTTATCTTACCTCAACATACAAACTAACTTGCAAACACACAGATGTGGGGCATAACATGGAAAAAGAAGCACATACAAAATACATTCCCACAGAAAGGAAAATGGAATGAAATATCTCTCTTCCTTTACAGCTCTGTTCCCCAATACATGCAACTTTTAGCAGTGAATCAGAGCAACATCAGGCCCCCAGTAATGGTGTACCCCTTAGCTCCAGAGAGATGAGGGTAGCTCAGATGAGAGGCATCACTTAAAATGAGTACATACACTTCAGGCAAGGAGAACACAGAAATTCCTCTCTAAATTTTATTTTCATACAAAATTCAAAAAGACAATTTTTTTCTTTTACTTCTTTCAGAAAAGTCAGTTCTGTTTTATGATTAAAGCAGGTAGCTATTTATTCAATGATATTTCTTAAAACACTGAATTTTTCAATGAACTTTTCTCAAAGTCAGCCAGGTAACAAGTTAAGTAATGCTTCTCTTGTGCAACACCAACCTACACAACACCAGGTTTATTTTTGCAGCTGCCAGATTAATGAAAAACAAGGACTAATATGCATAAAAAATTAATTCTCGCATGGCCTTCTCCAGAAATATCAATTTATCTTTGAGAAGTAATGTGGAAAAAGGTGACTGCATTATATTTACATCTCTGCAGATATGAGAGTTCACACTCAAAATACTGTATTTATCTGGTGCAACACATGGTAATTTATACTGCACAGTTAAAAAAAAGCAATTTCAAGAAATATGAGGCCAAGTAAATTAAACATTTTGAGAAGAGAATCGATACAGCCAAAATTATTGCCAGGGTTACACCACTGGAACACCATTTCCAGAGAGACAAAAAGAGAAAAACATCAGCCTAAAGCAGTACGGAGGGGTAGTGACCTGATAAGCAAGAAAGTTGTCCAGCCTACCTATGGTAGTTTTGTAGCTAAACTATGACAATTAGAGACCATAAGAATAAATACTAGAGAGATGTTTAAGTGACAGACCCAAAGGCATGAAAAATAAAGATAAATCTCTCTAAAAATCATGCTATTCAACTCTCTTACAGTAAGACTGGAGGTACATTTACTCTTTAAAGCATTTCTAATCTAGTGCTGCACCACTTTCATTTTTTATAGGAAATGTGTAAGTGGATTTGAAGTCTTTCAATTGGCAGTGAAAGTTTGTACCTGCTTTCATTTTTATATACATAAACCAATGATCTCATTCATTCTACAGATGGTATACGTAAATTATGTAAAATATTACCCTTTT
Organism: Strix aluco; assembly: GCF_031877795.1. Taxonomy (NCBI): domain Eukaryota; kingdom Metazoa; phylum Chordata; class Aves; order Strigiformes; family Strigidae; genus Strix; species Strix aluco. The sequence goes on along the minus strand of NC_133971.1, from coordinate 49,652,264 downwards.
TTTCTTTGGCAAATATGTTGAAAATTCAAGAGAAATAGAAACTTTTATTTTCTCTCCTCCTCTTGTTGAAGAAAAATATTCTAAGTAGGAGTGGTGCTGCTGGTCAGCATTTTGCAAAATACCTTCCGCCTTTTCTTCTGACGGAGAGACTCAAAGATGTCACATCTCCAACTGCTACCATATTGCATCCTTTTCTGTGACTGTAAAACTTGTTTTATGAACAAATTATCCTTACTTTCTAACATTTCTCATAAAGATTGCTTTGCAACATGTTAGAACTGAAACTGTAAAACAATTTAATCTGAATGGTTGTAATATAATCTAGCAACAATGTAGAAAACCAATATATCAATGTCTTTATCAGAATATATATTTGCTACATAGCATGTCCACTTTACAGTTTGTGACTACATCCTAGTCAACCATTATGATCTTACAGTTGCATTCATTTGGAAATATTCAGCAAGTTTTTGAAAAAATAACTTCTCATCATGCTCTATTTCTGAACATAAGTAAATTACATGCTACAATTTTTATTCTCTCAAATTTGATATATTCTAAAAAGCAACATGGTACTCCTGGTTTGAATTTTGATCAATCAGTAACTACTTAATGCTAACCTGACCACAACAACTGGAAAACTTATAGACACCTGATTGCTGGTAGGGGCTTTATAAACAATGATATAACATCACAAAATATAGCAAATCACAGTATTTTGTATATAGCATTTAATTAATTTTACTGCTTGAACAGTTCTAGTAAAAATGTTCTTGTTACTAGCACAGACAGATCTTCAGTTAGCCTTCATGATTATAATTAAATGTATGTTAATTTCATCTGGATCCAAATCAAAACCACAGATTAGAACATTGGAAAAGTTGAAAAAATTTAGACCTAAAGCATGATCTGTCTGTGGATTTTTCACCTTTGAACCATTTCTACCGTTTACAGAACTGTTTGTTAATAATATGACAAAGAACTTAAAATACAGGACACTAATATCTTTTCTAGCTAGCCTCCTATTTCCGTTGGGTTGAATTTCAGACAGATGTCAGAGGCAACTGGGAAGTTGACCAGTGAGTGCCCTGCAGCTACATTTTCAATAGTTTATGGTCATTTCAGTGGAAAAGGGTGCATGGGAACTAGGTTTGATGATTAACTGACAGTCATGGGTTTAAAAAAAGTCTCAGAACATTCTGCTCTGTAAAGTACAGACTGAACTGTCTGGGATGGCAGCCCTACACCTCCTGTTCCCTTTTATTTACACAGGATATTTTGCTGTCCACACTTTTAAAAAAATCATCTATGGCTATCTGTAAGGAAGAGACGTTGCTGACCACACTATCAGTAGATCTCAAACATCACAAATTGGAACAGTCTTCTCTATGCAGTCTTGTGAAGCTTCCATTTTGTATCAATGACCTAATCCAGTCATTTAGATTTTAAGTCCCTTTTTCCGGTGAGATTTACTCTACCTCCAGGGTAATCTAGTTGAACCACTATTTGGAAATTCTGAAATACTGTTTTCCAGGTAAGGGAAACAGAATTTTTTCGTTAGATAAAATTATGGCATTGGTGTTTACAGAGGGTTTTTTAAGAAAAACGTAATATATTAACAAAGAGTACATAAGAAACTCCAACCCAAACAAACAGAAAAAACACCCAACCCCTTCCTTCCCCCAAAATCTCAGAAAAGATTGAATAAAATTGTACCTGCAGTACCTAATAATGTACTTAATCTAACAGACTGTGGGTAATTAACTCATAAAGAGATCCACATGGATACTTGTGTAAACAATATAAAATAATCATCAAGGCATTTATTAACTCCATAATTCTGATGGACTTTGTGAGAATTTATATAAAGGAAGAAATAAAATGCAGAAATTCAGAAGAAATATTACCTGAGATGACAAGAATGAAAGTGTGGAGAGAAAGAAGTATCTACTAAAGAGCTTAAATCAAATTTACACTTTTGTGAATTGAAAGTGTGTGTGTGTACGAGTATGTGTGTATGTACATGCACGCGTGTATGCATGTGTAGCTAGTAGAAAGTAGAACACAGTTTATGTTCACTTCACTGAAAGATTTGGATCTGAGCTTCAACAAATTCTACAGAGTTAGCCCAGAACCAGCCTGTCACTCAGTCTGAGGGTTATAGTACAAAGAGGCTTCAGATTGCCTTCAACCAAGAAGTCTAATAAGCACAATTATTAAGATGGAAAATACTGTTCTGCAGGCTAAGAGGAAGGGGAAGAGGGTTGTTCAAAACAGTTTAAGTCACCTGGACACATTAACAATCCCAGGGCTAAAAAACCAAAAACTGACTCAAAAAAAAAAAGGACTGAGCTCTGAGAAACTTCCTGTAGAACAGGTAAATATGCCAGTATATAAATAAATAAAAAGATAAGCTAGCAACATTTAAAAACCATAAAACACTTTCTACTTGTAAGGACTCTGGAACATAAAGTAATAAAAAAATACAAGTTTCTCTTTCATGTACATAGTCTCCTTCCAAATGTACACATTAATGGTAAAAATAAATGAATATACCAATAGTGTTATAATGCTCATGTCCTAGCCAAGCTTAGCTGTTTTCCTGAAACATCTTGAAAATTGATTAGCCATGCAGAATGATATGTTTATTTTACTATTTAAATCTTAGACAAGATTTAAACTTTAAGTACCAAATCTTGATTCTGTAAATGATAAAGGAGAAAGGCTTCACATTCCATCTCTCTGGGATACTTAACCCAGAAGATAGCTACATGCTAAGTGTTGCTGAGTTAAAATTCATCTCCATATAGAACTGGTAATAAAGTCTATGGTATCTCCTCACATAACTAACTGTTCAGGGATGAACTTTGTCTGCTGTGCTAAAATAAAATATGTGCTAACGTAGCCTCTTCTTTGTATACACCCTGAAAGGGCAGGAACAGACTAGCTGGAGGTAGGACTAGGGTGACAGACCATGTCAGTCTACTACTTTTGTGCAGAGGTATTACCATACTACAAAATTTTTGAACATATTATTCTACTTTGACTAAGAGTTTCTATGCCCAATGCCTGCTATTCCCTGTGGCTCTCATCTACCTGATCTGCTGCCTCTGTTAGAAGTGTTTCTTGCCAATACTGCCACTTCTTCATTCCCTCATCCTCCTTCACACAGTGCTCAGACATTAAAGCTAATTCTAGGTAACCTGAATATTGAACTTAAGATAACATTTATCACAGATATCTCACTGATGTTACAAACAAGTACAGTCTGCAGACTACAAGCAAATTATTCATGGGATAGGTGAATAGCATCCACCCCAGCTTCTGCACAACACCGCACAATATATGTATGTTGACTGAGCCAAATCTGTCTCCAGCTTCCAGTCCCCATGGGTGCTGGGTCCCTTGTGTCATGTGCCAAGATGCCACCTCTGATGGGCAGTTTTACAGCAGAAAAATCTCCCATAAATTCTTCCTTGGATGTAAGAGCTTTTGATCTCAGCATTTTTTTCCTAAAACACTGAGTAAACTCACCAGGTTGAGAAAACACTACATTATATGTAGCACTATTTTTTCCCCCTTTTTTGGAGGGCACAGATGATATTACTAAGTCTTGTTTGTATGTTTTTTCTTAGGCAATTTATCTTGGAGTGCAGAATTTATCACCACAAGACAGTGCAGGGGAGAAATTAATGTACAGTTACAGAAAAGATTTTTTTTTCTCTTCTCTGTAATAAAGAGAGCATACAGACTAAACAAAACAAAATGGAAGAGTCACCTTGAAAAAGGTCATCATAAGAAAATATCTCTTTCCCTTCTGCTACCATTTCCTCCTTGAGAAAATAAAGTATTAGAACTTGTATTTAATTTTTGAAAGAAAATAGTGTAAAGATCCTGGAGTGAATTTTCATACAACCTTCAGAATTTATGGATAGATGGTATTAAAAGTCACCCAGAGAACAAACTAAAAAGGAAAACTTAATGTCCTCAATATGGAAGCAGAATATAGATACTAATGTAACCTGTGTTAGACCAAAACCCGATATTAAAACAATGCAATATTAAACAACTTTGGAATACGGGAGTTGTTGTTGACTAAGTGCGGCCTATTACATGGACAGCAAACTTCACCATATGCACTGTGTTTTACTGCAATGTTTTTTCCTAAGCCTATAAATTGCTATTCTTAATTTCTTTCAGTTTGTTTTGTGAAAAGCTTAGCTTGAAGGAAGCATTTCTCCCCTCCACGAAATAAAAGTATTTTACATTTTACATGCCATTATATTTTCATGATGAAGTAGAGAAACTAATGATTAGAGTTTTGGTGCAGGAATTACTTCTTCTTTGTCTTTTTCAGGATGGATTAAAGACTAATAGAGAGCACAGAAAAAAAAATAATTAACTTGAGCTTTGGTAGTGGGTTTGTTTTCTGGAACTGTTTTCAAGTGAAAGTTTCCAAACTGATACTGATTTTAAATTGCCCCAGCATTTAAAAAGTACAAACATCACACAGCCAATGTACATTTCTGATAATAATGGATCTAATTCCATGCTATGTGTAGATAATTTTGCAATTTCACCAGTAAACATAAGTCTTCTACAGCTATTAATGAACAAGGATCATCTGTTTCCAGCTATAAATCTGTCATGTCACCAGTAAATCCCACCAAGAAGACATTACTAACGTATTACTCCAAAAGCCACAGTTACATGTATAAAAACATTGTGTCCTGCAGAACAGCTGTCATGTCACCTCAAGTTTCTCTAAAGACAGTGTGCTAAAGCATACTTACCTTTCTCATTTAGAAGGGCTATATCCTTACAAACCTATTTATTTCAAGACAAGAGCTCTTATATGGAAGGATTGATCTTCAGACATAGAATACTATCAGGTGAACTTTGCTGCCCCTATAATAGGCTGCACTTAGTCAACAGCCACTCCGGTATTCCAAAGTGGTTTAATATTACATTATTTTGGTATTGGGTTTTGGTCTAACACAGGTTACATTAATATCTATATTCTGCTTCCATACTGAGGACATTAAGTTTTCCTTTTTAGTTTGTTCTCTGGGTGACTTTTAATACCATCTATCCATAAATTCTGAAGGTTGATGAAAATGCACTCCAGGATCTTTACACTATTTTCTTTCAAAAATTAAATACAACAGAACAAAAATCAGATATTTATTGAGGCAGTTCATTATATTTCCTCAAGAAAAGAAGACTTAAAAGAAATTTTTCGCTGGTAGGAAGAAAAAAACTCAGATAATGTCTTACAAAATGTTATTTCCTGACTTATCTTCTTGTGGCACACAACATACTACATCCAAATCATTTTTATCTCAATCACTGATTAGCTTGGGGAATGCATTAGGAAAATTGTTCTGCCTGCAATACTTGCTTTATGTGAAACTTTAAAGTGGGTTATGTTTAATGCTGTATTTAAAGTGGTATTTTTATGGGGGTAGAACAACTAGTAATCAGCTTAATTGTTAGCAAAGACAATTGAGTTTAGATACTAGAAAAAGCTTTACAATTGTGAGGATAATTAATGCCACAAAAGACCATCTATGGAAGCTATGTAAAAACACACATTTTATGTTTTCAAAAACAGATTAGGCAAGAACCCACACATGTGTATCTAATCCTACCTCAGAACACAGAGGTGAGCTATATGACCTCTTGAAGTTCTCTTCTGTTCCTTACTGTTGTGGAAAAACAAGAAACATTCATAGGCCAACAGAGGGTTGTTTATAATACCTTCTGTACACTTCTCTTCCCTTGTATCTGTGTTTCTGCATAGCAGGGAATGAACTAAAGTGTTTTTCTTTCCTGCACTCTAGTTTACAGAAATTGTGATTGAAATTCAGGAAAACTACATGTGTCTTACCCTGCTGAAAGGAGTTTGTCTCACAAATTCCAACAGTAATGTTAGTGCATGACTGGTAAATTGCCAGAAGATTATGGAAATATGTTCTAGTGTCTATGGTCTGGATACATCTGTGTAACATTTTAAATTACATTTATTTTCAGCTGTGGCAATCAAATCTGTGGCTGATCGACTACTTCTGAAGATGTTTCTGATGTTAGCAGTCATAGAAGTCTGCAATATCAGAATGGGCTCTGGAAACTATTTATCCTAGAAACATTATTTGTAGTTGAGAATATGTCTTCTGTGTTCCATATGCAAAAATAAAGAAGTACACAATGACTCAATGAGATAGCAAATACAGTCCTTAGCCTGGCTATTTGCATTGCAAAATATTACAAATGCAATTTTTTAAACTCACAAAACCACTGTGTTTTGATGCATAAGACAGTGATGAAGCTTCTCAAATTTTGAAGCCTCTTGGAAAAAGATAAGTGGCAGTATGCAGAAGTTTCAGAGAAATAGAGAGGTAGCATGTGCCTAGTTGATGAATTCAAGGTATCTGAGGCCTGTTGGAGCTCATGCATGTGCAATGACTCAATTAATCACATGTAGACTGGCCATCTATTTAACACTGACAAAGTAGTTGCAAATTGTCCCTGCCATGAGTTTCAACATGCGTGTGCTATGTGACAGATCTGCCTGTATTTTTAACAAAGGAAGAACAACATCTAAAAGCACATGATCCTGCAACATGAAGATCACAGGGTGACACCACTCATTCATGGTTCAGTGTGTTGTAAATAGTTAACAAAATAGTAATAAAGCAGTAGTTTCCTGACTTTTTTTTTTTTCTTTTTCATATTCAGGGTATCAAGAATTTGAATCCACAAAAGGGTCATGTCTTAGAACACAGGAGTGTTTAGCTTTCAGGCACTTTGCACCCATTTCAGAAGCAGAGGTTGTGCATTCATATGCCTACAGTTCCCTTACAATGCGTAGGTATTGTAATACACCCAAGAAGACAGCCTGCCTCCAAGACAACATACTGAGCAGTGAGCTCTTGGAACTATCCGCTAGAAATTGCCACCAGGAGGGCTAGTCCTTAAATATCACTTCTGTGGGGGATTTGTGCCTTAAATTGAAAGGCAAAGGAGAAGTTCCTGTTCTCATGAGACATAGTTCTCTACATTTCTTTGAATTCTTTCTTTTTCTTTTAAAACCCAAAGAGCATTTCTCAGAGGCAGCTATAGGTAAACGGAGGTGCTGTTAGAAGGTAGATGGGATTGTTATGATTGCTTTGAGTACAAGTGTAGTGAAGAGAGGGTAGAGTGTCTTTGTGTTAGAATCAGGGGGAAGGCCAACAGGGCAGATGTTGTAGTAGGAGGCTACTATAGGCCACCCACCCAGGACAGAGAGGTGGATGAAATATTCTATAGGTATTTAGGAGAAATCTCACGATCGCTTGCCCTTGTTCTTGTGGGAGACTTTAACTTCCCAGACATCTGCTGGAAATACAACACAGCAGAGCGAGACCAGTCTCGGAGATTCCAGGAATGTGTGGGAGACAACTTCCTGATGCAGCTAGTGAGAGAACCGACAAGAGAAGGTGCCCTGCTGGATCTCTTCTTTGTGAACAGAGAAGGACTGGTGGATGAAGTGGCGATTGGAGGCTGACTACAGCACAGTGATCATGAAATAATAGAGTTCTCTATTCTTAGAGAGGCCAGGAGAGGGCTAAACAGAACTGACATCCTGGACTTCAAAAAGGTTGACTTTGACTTGTTTAGGCACCTGTTTGAAAGGATCCCTTGGAAGATGATCCTGAAGGGTATAGTGGCCCAGGAAGGCTGGGCACTCTTTAAGAACGAAGTCTTAACGGCTCAGGAGCAGGCGGTCCCCAGGTGCTGTAAGAGAAGCCAGCGACAGAGAAGACCACCCTGGCTGAACAGGGAGCTTTGGCTGCTACTCAGGGAGAAAAGAAGAGTTTACACCCTTTGGAAGAGGGGGCTAGCGACTCACAATGATTACAAAGATGCTGTGAGGCTATGCAGGGTGGAAATCAGCAGGTCTGAAGCCTAGCTGGAAATTACTCTGGCTTCAGCAATCAAGGATGACAAGAAATGTTTCTATAAGTATGTCAGTAGCAAAAGAAAGACCAGGGAGAGTATCCATCTCCTGCTAGATGCAGGAGGAAACATGGTAACAAGTGATGAGGAGAAAGCTGAGGTGCTTAATGCTTTTTTTGCCTCAGTCTTTAATAGCAAGACTAGTTGTACTGAGGGAATCCAGGCTCCTCAGCCAGAAGACAGAGACTGGGAGAACGACCCCCTCGCAATCCAGGAAAAGACAGTCAGTGACCTACTGCATCGCATAGACACACACAAGTCTATGGGACCAGACGGGATACACCCAAGGGTGCTGAAGGTGCTGGCTGGGGTGCTTGCCAAACCGCTTTCCATCATTTACCAGCAGTCCTGGCTGACCGGGGAGGTCCCGACAGAGTGGAAACTGGCCAATGTGACGCTCATATATAAGAAGGGTCAGAAGGATGATCCAGGAAATTACAGGCCTGTCAGCTTGACTTTGGTGCCCGGGAAGCTGATGGAGCAGCTCATCCTGAGTACCATCACACAACACATGTGGGACAACCAGATGATCAGGCCCAGTCAGCATGGGTTTATGAAAGGCTGCTTGACAAACCTGATCTCCTTCTACGACAGGATGACCTGCTTATTGGATGAGGGAAAGGCTGTGGATGTAGTTTACCTTGACTTCAGTAAGGCCTTTGACACCGTTTCCCACAGCATTCTCCTGGAGAAACTGGCTGCTTATGGCTTGGATGGGCACACGCTTTGCTGGGTAAAAAACTGTCTGGATGGCCGGGCCCAAAGAGTTGTGGTGAATGGAGTTAAATCCGGTTGGCGGCTGGTCACAAGTGGTGTCCCCCAGGGCTCTGTTTTGGGGCCACTCCTGTTTAACATCTTTATTGATGATCTAGACGAGGGGATCGAGTGCACCCTCAGTAAGTTTGCAGACGACACCAAGTTGGGTGGGAGTGTTGATCTGCTCGAGGGTAGGGAGGCTCTGCAGAGAGACCTGGACAGGCTGGAGCGATGGGCTAAGGCCAACTGTAGGAGTTTCAATAAGGCCAAATGCCAGGTGCTGCACTTGGGCCACAACAACCCCCAGCAGTGCTACAGGCTTGGGAAGCAGTGGCTGGAGAGCTGCCAGTCAGAGAGGGACCTGGGGGTGTTGATTGACAGCTGGCTGAACAGGAGCCAGCAGTGTGACCAGGTGGCCAAGAAGGCCAATGGCATCCTGGTTTGCATCAGAAATAGCGTGGCCAGCAGGGACAGGGAAGTGATCTTACCCCTGTACTCGGCACTGGTGAGGCCGCCCCTGGATGACTGGGTTCAGTTTTGGGCCCCTCACTACAAAAAGGACATTGAATTACTCGAGCGTGTCCAGAGAAGGGCAACGAAGCTGGTGAAGGGTCTGGAGCACAGGTCGTACGAGGAGCGGCTGAGGGAACTGGGGTTGTTTAGTCTGGAGAAGAGGAGCCTGAGGGGAGACCTCATCGCCCTCTACAACTACCTGAAAGGAGGTTTGCAGAGAGCTGGGGATGAGCCTCTTTAACCAAGTAATAAGCGGTAGAACAATAAGTAATAGCCTCAAGTTGTGCCAGGGAAGGTTTAGACTAGATATTAGGAAGTATTTCTTTACAGAACGGGTTTTTAGGCTTTGGAATGGTCTGGCCATGGAGGTGGTGGCGTCCCCATCCCTGGAGGTGTTCAAGAGTCATGTTGACATAGCGCTTAGGGATATGGTGTAGTTGGGATCTGTCAGTGCTAGGTTAACGGTTGGACTAGATGATCTTCAAGGTCCTTTCCAACCTAGATGATTCTGTGAAATTCTGAAAAAAATTCTGTGAGGTGAAGCTGCCTCTCTGATCCTTTTCCTGCAGCCAACGTTTCTGCTGATTTCTTCCCATAAAAGCCCCACTCAATGTCAAGAACATTTAGTCAGAAGATCTGAATCCTGTTACCTCCTCAACTGGCATGGTTTCAAAACCTTTTCCCCAAAAGTCCTAGCCAGAGTGGACTGTCAGGAGAAAGGGTCTCTGGGAGCACTCAAAGCAGAACCCAGGTTCCCCATTTCCAGTCTAATACTCTGCTTAATGGCTCCCTCCTCATTTTCAGGAGTACTGACCCAAATGAAAGCAAGCATGTGTTGTTGTGACCATGATCTTACAGTGTCATTGGAAAGAGGCTGGGGTCCAAGTCTCAATTCTGGAAGGTTTCTGACAACTGCTTAAGATACATTTAATTGCTTGTGCTCTCTTTTTCCCCTTCTTGTTGACAAGGTTGCATGGGAGAGGAACACAGCCCATTGCTGGATCAGCTGCAGCATGTCATGAGATTGGACAACTGAAGGGAAGATGACAACCCTCAACAAGTAGGTTATTACCAATTCTTGCCAATATACATTGTGATCATAGATCAATTACACTTGGACAGAGCTTCACAATAATAGCCAACAACTCATCATGAGTTTTTTTCTTATTTCAAAGGATTGGTATAACACACACACCAGTTTCAAATGAAATAGGTCACAGCCAGACAATCTAGCATATGGTATGATCAATGTTAGTACAGTCCTTGTAACCAGTGATCCTGGAGCCACTGCACATGCCAAAGCAGTAAGTGCCTAACACTGTTGAGCGGGAGATATTAATGTCCCTGATTTAATCAGTCATTGACGTCTTCATCAAATGCCTCAACTCTGTTAGTCTTTCCAACTTAACTTTGTTTCTGCAGTTTTGCTTCTCAAAACAGAGACAATCTTTTTTGTAATGAATCTACCATTCGGCAGTGTATGAAGCATGGGCCTCTGTAACTGCTTAAACAAAGGATTTGCAGAGTGGAAAAATAACATTCACACCTTCATGTCTGAGTCACTGAATGGCATCAGGAACAAAACTGGTTCTGTTCTGTATGCTAGGTGTAGTAAAAATTGAGCTGCAATATACTCCTGCTTCAATATATACATGGAAGGTGTGATAAGTTCTACAGAAGTTTCCTGTGCTCAGTCATGACAGAAATCCTTTAAGATCTCCCTTTGCATCTCTCTCTCTCTCTCTCTCTGTTTTAAAGGACTTTCTGACTTAGACCAAGGTTAAAAATACTTACCACATCTTCAGAATTTTTTCTGTGCATTCTTCAGAGTTTTTAGCAATTATTATAAGTGGTTTTAAGATTTTTTAATAAATAAGAAAAAAATACTGTAGCCATGGAAGGAAGACAAGTATCTCCAGTGAATCATGCCAAAATCAGAGCTTCAAAATTCCACTTACATTTTACTTTCTTCAAAACTGGTAGTTTGATAGATTTTGGTTTGGCCCTCTCTTTCCTCATTTAGATGTACATCCTCAGAGGTGTTTATAGAGATGTACTGCAGGAGGGTGTACTAGTCTCCCAACCAACCACTGAGATAAAGATGATCAGTTCATCTCAAAGAGGAATATCCTATTGTGCTAGAAAAAGTTGGGAAGAATTTCCAGATTCTCTTCAAAGAAGAGCAGATAATGAATTCAGGAATTGCAGGGAAAGTATTTCAAAACTCAGTGCAATAACTCACTGAATCAGACTTAAAAATATAAGCTGACAAGAGGCTTGACTTACTAGCCACAGAAAGACTGGCAGCACCCCACTGCTTTCAGCAGATGGAGGAAAAAAGTAACACTACTCATCTACAATTTTTATGCTTGAGTCTGAGGTTCATTAGAAGATGTTCACTGCCATGGTGAGCTTACATAAACTTACTAGGTACAGATGAACTTAAAAACAGTTAGGGTATGTGAGACTGTTAGGAATCAGTGAGTCTGATTCAAACAAAGAAGGAAGTGAAAAGCAGAAAAAAAAATGATTGAGACAGAAGAATTACTCTGGGAGAAAATGTTAAAAAAATTAAAGTGACTACCTTGCCTAATGATTACCTAGAGACATCATAATACTCATGTACAAATATTTGAAAAGTATTACATGCAGAGGAATAACAGAGATTTGGGGGAATAGAGCGAATAAACTGAATTTTTCAGATAAATATGAACAACATATTTGGGCAGGGAATCAACTTTTTTCATTACAGCTTAGTCATTTCATGTGTTTTTGTCAGTATCATACAGATTTACTAGAGGACATGTAAGAGTGGTTATAAATCTCTAGGGTGAAGCATATGCAATCTATAAGTGTATTGAAACTCTGTGGAATAAATCAGCTGTGCTGCGGAGGACAGGGGATGGAGCAGAGAGACGTTGCATCATGGTGTCTGCAATCTGACCACCTACTGAAGCAGGTTTTTGCCACAGTTATGTGAAGAGCTGGTCAACCTGCTTTATCATGCTGGCACAACAGCAGTTGAAAATGTGTTTTGGGGTAAACTGAAAACTTCACTTTGCTTCAAGTTTTTATTTTTTAAAATTCTATTTCAAATTTACTTAAAACAAATGAATTGTAAAAAGCTTTGTTTTTCAACTGAGATGATATCATTTTGTTTCTAAAAGATTGAAAATTATCATGGAGGATTTTTTTAGACTTCCTTCCCTTGCTGACATAGCTTGTCAAAACCAACATGCATTTAATGTTTCCATGAACTTGAACTTGCATTTTTCTGTAAAGGTAGTTTTAGCTGAAAAATACTGGGGCTTATAAAAAGAAAACAAAACAGGGTTTTGATCCACTGGAGAATATGCTTTTTCTCACTGACATCTTACACCAAGCTTCCTCTCTATCAGTATCTGGCAGTTTTCTGGCTGTTCTTATAGTGCAGACTTTGCTTCTTACCTGCAGTTCTGGCCTGCAGTTCCACAAAGACCACAGGCTTTTAATACATGCTGTCTTTCCTGTATCATCAAGAAATACCAGGTGGTTGTTTCACCACAAGGCAAAGTAGACTCTCCTATGTACTCCAGAAAAAGATCCCATTCTATCAAAATGGAAAGAAGGGAATGACTTAATGGGCTTTTCTATCTCTAATTTCTGTCATTTGTTTCCTACATGAAGATGAAAGTAAATTGTACTGGAAGTAGCTGTGATCAAAGAATCTAATAGCTAAGGGGTGTCCACAGGAAGCAGTATTTCCTAAGATGTAGCATACATGGTGATCCCCCCAAGTATAGCCAGATTAAGTAAATAAATCCAAATCAACAAGGAAAGATCAATAGTACATTGAACTGCACCTAAGAAATTGCTATTTCTGTTAAATGTCAAGTTATTTCTAAACAAAAGTCATCAGGTTGCTTAAGATTTTCCAAGTTTCGTATGTTACAATGACTTCAGTCTCTTAAACTCCAAAACAGTTTACCTCTTAAGGTTTTCTTTTTTGGTGTACAGTTAAGGACTTTTGAAATAACACTGAATTAAGGGAGAAGTACTACAAAGATTCAGTAGATTTAATTAGCATAGCTGATGATCATCCATCTTTAAAGAACCTGCACGAATCTCAACACACTGCATGCATCTTGTCAATTGAAACAAGAAACTGACTTATGCAGGAAAGTGACTTATACATGACAAGTGGAGAACAAACTGTTGTTTATGACTGAATAGATCATATGAACCAAGACCAATGCTAAAAACATATTAGTGTCATTTAGCAGGAATTGTTCATACCAGACATAGTGAATGTGCAAGATGTTAGCTCTTCAGTGATACACATTTTATCAGTAGAAACAGAAGTAATATTTGCCTACAAAAATTACGAAATACTTATTTAATAAACTTAGAAAACTTAAATTGCAAACTACAAAACTGGATCTCCAAATAAAAATGTAGGGACTGAGCAGCTATTATTTAAGTGCTTTCACATGCAATAGCCAAGAAGAGAATTGTGAAAATTATTTTTTAAGCAGATTTCAAAATGTTAAAAACATAAAAGTATGAAGATACAATAGTAGATGTAATGGTAGAATAAATGGATCAGTCTTTTTCTCTGTTAATTGCTTTCATATTGTCCATCATTTCCACTGTCTTCATTTAACAGTTAATGTTAATGTTAATCAATTTAATGCTTAACCTGGGGTGGAATCCGAATATTAGAAAATGTGAATAAAAATAACAAACACATGGAAACTCAAGTTTCAATGAGAAATGAAACACATTTGGAAAGACTGAGCATCTTTCTTCACGTGTAATACTTTGTCTCCAGTGAAAACACAGCGGTCATTCAGAACAGGACTTGATTCACAGATATGTTCCTTCTCTGCATACACCACAGTAGTAGCATTTCACAGGAGGAAGGTAGAAAGGATTGATGAAAATTTGGTGTTAATTAAGGAATTCTCAGAGGAACATGTCCCAAAGCCAAAGAAATTTTAGGCTAAATCTGTGGTTGTGGCAACTTGGTATAGATCTATTGAAGTCAGAGACACAATACTAGTTGATACCAGTTGAATAGTTGCCTTATGAAGTTAAAGAAAATATCACTAACAGTCATAACTATAAAATATCAGAATCCAAAATAAGCTTTATAGTAGTAAATGAGCAAGGGTAAATTTCAAGTGTGAAGCAATTACCCCAGAAGTGAGACTTAGAGGGAACATCTACAGCAGGCTGTCAGTATTAAGGACTGAAAAGAATGAAGCAGGGAACAAATACACATACCTCAATACCATGCATCCCCAGATGAAAATTAGCACCAGTAGTGTGGATTTTTTTTTGTCCTTTAGATTGCCATTACAACAGCAATGCAATGTCTTCATTTCTATGTAGAAAGGTTCAGTAAAGCGAACGTGGAAGTTGGGATGCAGGAATTGCCACACATATGAGAATATCTGCTTGATAAAGTCATCTGATGCTCCCCCAAAAGCAAGTAAAAATTAAACAAAACAAAACCAGACTGGAAAAAAACAACCATAAAGGGATGTTTACCTGAGAAAATAACTTCTACTGAACAGATCACTCTAAATGAGCTAGATGGAGGGCAAAGAAGGGTGAAAATGAGAATAAAATCTACAAAGAGTGAAAAACATTTCATACATTTCTATATCCATCCTACTAAATTTCAGGTTTCCATCAAAAATAGGTCAAAGTCTGTAAAACTCAGTCAAGTCAGAGTATTTCATAAGTTTGCAAGAGTGTGCATACAGCATAGTTCCTTTCAGAGGTCTCAGGACACTCTGGATACTTCCTTATGGAAGAAGAAATAATATCATACAGCTATTTGTGTAAGTTAAATAGTCAAAGACAATGATATCACTTCTAGGTACAATGTATAATGATAACATTTTAGGTATATGGGAAGGAATTTTGGATTGCACCGTTCATAACATTCAGTAGTCAGATGACAGAACTGACCTTTTTTCTACACATAAGATCTACTCATAATGAAACACACATCAGGTAAATAACAAGAAAAAGCAGCTATATTTGTGCCAACAGCTTTTTCTAAGTGTAAAAATGGATCATAGAAGAAATCAGAGCTGGTGAGGAAATAACAGACTAAGATTGCAGATGCAGGTCAGCATTCAAGGTCAGGCTGGATAGGGCTCTGAACAACCTGATCTAGTTGAAGATGTCTTTGCTTATTGCAGGGGTGGTTGGACTAGACAGCTTTTAAAGGTCCCTTCCAACCCAAGCTATTCTATAATTTGGAGAAATAGTAGGCTGCAGAAAGTCACTTGCCTGCACTCTGTCTCCCAGTTAAACTCAGGCAGGATTGACTGCCATTTGTGTATTTCCACATGGTGTGTCATTCTGATTAATTAATAACTTCAGAGTCTGTCTGAATATTACTTCAAAGACTACCTTCCCTTCACTATGTCAAAAAAATTTGTGAAAAGACATACCGAATATTTACGATAGATATATTTAAAAAACCAGCAAGTACCTGTTGAATTTTGCAGATGTTTTTGACAATTGCTGTAAGATGGTGAATTTGATTACCAGCTGGAAGACAGGGTATGAATAACTATTAAATTTACTGAAAAAAAATTGGAGATTGAGTACCAAGAGACTAATGAGTTCTGAAGTACAGCTGGCCACCTAAAGTGGAAAAGTAATATTTCTAGACTATTTGAACTAGAAGTTAGGTGGCATATGAAACTAGATATCTTCATCTGAGAGACTAAAAAGGCAGGAAATTGTTTTTCCACTGGTCCAAGTCCCCGTTTGACTAACTCCAGAGTAACTTACAACAGACTCAGATCTTGGTGACTAGCATTTTAGCAGAATACTAAAAAGTGCCTTTCTGAATAGTCCTGAGAGGAGGACAGATTTCACGGATTTGAAAAGCCAAAAGAAGGTCAAGCAAGTCTCTACAATGACCACATGTCTACCTGGGGGGGAGGCTGTGAGGACTGTAGGATTGTTACAACAATAACTCACTCTCTGATGTGGAAAACTTGCCAACTGTCCCACATCAGCAGGCAGCCTTCTGGGAACCTGTTTCTTTTCTGGGATAGAGGTTTTCTTTTTGTTAAGGAGTAAAAAAAAAATAAATTCAGAAATGGTCATATGACCCACAGCCACTCCTGAATACTGAAAGCATTTTCTTTGAGTGAGTATAAAACAACATTCATTTGAATATATCCAAACAATTAAAACACATCTGTTGCTCTAGTACATGGCTGAAAAGTGGTTCATCTGTTCTGTGGCCTCATATAATTGTATAGTAAGCAGAAATCATCACAAAAATTCAGTTATGCAAAATTTACCACCCTCTTGTGATTAGGATTAACAATGGGCAAAACAGTGATTTTTTAAAGTTAATTTATTGAAATATACCAATATATTCTTAACCTTTCCCAGTTGCAATGAAATGCAACTTGGTTTAAAATCTTTTCGACTGAAATTTAACTGAGACTGCCATCCAATTAGATAGTTAAGAATGAGCATACAATCCTAGTCAGTTAGCTGATAGGCAATAGCCCCACAACATTTTGATGATATTATCACATCCTTAACTTTGCTTGGTCTTTTCCTTTTACCTCTAGAATGATATATGCTTTTGAAACAAAGTAGGAATTTTACAATGAAAAATCTAAATATTTTAATTTGAAACAGAACACATCAAACTCTATCTTTTATCGTTTTTAATGAATTCAACATAATTCGATAGAAAACTTAACAAAGTCCTCTAATTTTCATGTCTATATCACATTTTAAATCACCTTTAAAAATCCAGTTCCTATTTGAAAGAGTTTTGGATCTCTTACTTAAGAGATAAAAGCAGATGTCTATTGTTTATAGTCATGCCAATGTCCCACCCTCACAGGCATATGTTCTCTGAACAGACTCTTAAGAAAAATTCAGTCCTACCCCTTTGTTTTCTCCCATGTCCCTGCCTTCCCCACAATTTGGGTATTTTATGTACTCACACTCTCCAATCATTTCTTGTTTGTCTTCCAGTTCTTTAAAATGACATCTGTGATGGTTTCTGCAGGCTTGCATCTTTGTCTCATCCTCATGTCCTTGGAGTCTGAGGGAGGATATGCCTCTCTCAACTTCACCATCACTTTTCCCAGCACATGCCTCTAATGATATGTCCTAAATTTATTCCTGTTTTCACCAGCGGATTCTACCAAGTCTGCCTCAGATCCTATTGATATTTCCACATGGACTGAATATGACCTGTGACTCATCAGGCTGAGAGGTAATGTTTACCTGTTTCTCTTCACAATTTTGGGAATAAATGAGACACATTCCAGAAGAACCATCTGCTTGATTTCCTTTCCAGATTTTCTAAAAGACTGTTATTGTGACATGGCTTCCATGGAGGACATTTCCCCAGGAGCTTTGTAATACAGAAATCAAATGGTTTTAAGTTACAAATCTTAAGAAAAACCCATCAAGTTTATATGTAACATCTTTTTTTTTTCTTTCCTCTTTTAAATGCTTTTGTATTTAATAAGATGGCATCATCTCTGCAATCATTTATGCTGGTTCTCTCTTTTCAGTGTCATCTGCCAAATTTGTTTATATATATATATATATGCATTAATTAGCCTCTGAGTCAACAAGCTTCTCTCCTAGTGTTCAATCCTCTTTACCTACATAGTATCAGAACGTTATTTCCCTTATATTCTTTAAAAATGCAGTGTTAATGCCCATTATTTTTTTCCAAATATTCTTTATTATTTACCCCATTTAACTTCTAAATCCATGGCATGCTCTCCTTTGCTGATAAAGGTGTTTCTTCTGCTGCTAATTTCAGCATCTCCTTTTGCATGTTTGATCACCTTTGGTCTTCTTTTGAACTTGATTAAGTTCAGTTTGCCTTTATTGCCACAGAATACTCCAGCTGATGATCTTAATTTTGTTGATTTCAGTTCAATGTTCTCTATGCCCTACAACAAAACAAGCATGTTCTCTAGGTGTCTGTAAATCATTATTACTATTTAACTGTGTTTCCCATATTGGTACCCAGAAGTCAATCAGACTTTGCATCATTTATGTCTGGCAAAATATTAAACAAACAAGAGTTCCATATACAAAACATCTTCTGTAGTTAGTATCTATATTAGCCGCAACACAAGTCCTTTCGTATTCATGTTAATTATTGCATACACAAGTCACTTTGTATGAAACAGATCTACACATACATGCTTGTTTTGTGTCTCTTCATGTGCCGATTTCATTATACATCTGCATTTCATTATTAATACTACATATTCTATGATAAAAATGAATATAATTTCCATATGGTATCTGCAATTTCCAACCAAACTATTTGGCTAATTTCATTTTAAACGTTTCTCATCTGACACAGAACACTTCTTTACCAAAATAACTAAAAATTCTGAGCAGCTGTCTAGTGTGCAGAGAAAAACATTGAGTGCTGAGATTCTCTATGAAAACCTGCCTTGGAAACATGTGAAAAAGTTGAAGTTTTAATCCTGCGGCTAATACACAGTTACAGTGGGTGTCAGTGTTAATCTCAGTCCCAAATTTCCAAATAGTTTCACAGAAAAACTTTTTTGCACTTGTATCATTTTCCAGACATATTCAGAAATTCATTAAATATTCCATGAATTCTTTTAAGCCTTTCATAAAAAGGTAGAATATTCCATGAAGAAAAGTTATGTTGCTGATATGTAGTATGTATCTGACAAAGGCCTGACATCCAGAACTGGTTTCTTCCCTCAGAACTTTACAGACTTCTTGCTATCTCTCAGGTGATTAAGTGTGCACCAGGATCACAGGTCAGAACAGTCCTATGATATGGGCAGGCTGACACCCCAAAAATATTGTTTGTTTCTGTTAGTGTAAGGGATAAAGAACAGGCTGTTCTGTCTACAAATAGAGTGAAGCCACAACTAACTTGGATTTACAGACTTTTAAAATGTTCTAGAAATTGCTAATAAATTCCAGTGGAGTCAATAAAGACAGAATTTTTTTAAGGTACCTAAAGATGCAGCTATATAACCAGAAGTACTGAGTTTTACCTGACCACCTCTACTAATGCTGCATGTGTAAAGTGAGTATAAATAGATAAAAAGACTCCCACACTCTTCCCACAGTGATACTATCACAGCAGTCCCACAGCAGACAAGCTTTTTGTGTAGCTGTGGAAGAAGTAGAAGATATGCTTCACAGGAAACAGAGGCAGGAGGCACCCATTTGGTCACATTAGATTTTCCATGACAATGCCAGCAGGTCCCAACAGCCTTATCTTTCCCTTAGAATTTCTAGTTCCCCATCCTTCCCTCTGTCAGCCGCTTTTGTTGCTCAGTTGTCTTGCTTGAATACTTGGAGTTCAAACTTTAATTGCTTGCTCTTCCTTGTTTGGGCCTAAGAAATTTTCTTTTTTTATTTGTACTATTACTTTGAAGACATTTTATAAGCTATTATCATGCCATCCCTCATCTTTCCCTCATCTTCCTTGCCATGAGACTTCTCTTTTCTAGACTATGAAGTTTGACATTCTCTCATCTTACGGCATTCTTCAAGAACTGTAAAATCTTTGTTGTCCTGTATATTTTTCATGTTAATCATATAATCACAAAGAAGAGTGAGGATTTTTGCCTAGTGTTTATTCCAGTCAACACTTACGTAGGAGGCATACAGTAAATAGCACAGATATTCTGCACCCCTACTTCAATAGTACAGGGAACCATGCCAGCTTCCCTGGCTGTGCAGCACAAAACTTCTCCAGAGAGAAGATGGGTTCTTAAAACAGTTTGCTGATACACGTAGACTGATAGAATTACATTTTAAAAAAAATCTAATGGAGGAGCAGCTTTTAATAGTTATTTTAGCTGATCTTATAGTCACTTATACAATTTACAATTATAGCTTATTCCATTAAGAAACCTGATTTAAAGCATATTTACAAAGGGCTTTTTTTGGAAGGTACATATGCTGACACAAAAATTTCTTTAAGCACTACACCCATTAGTAGCTGTAGTTTTTCATAGCTGTGTCATCAGAATGTTAGACCTTCAAAACTATAGGAAAACTTTGTCTGAACTTATGTCACTAAGAATATTAAGAAATTATTATTAAGAGTTATTAAGAATGTTATTAAGAAATTTTTTCCAGAGATACTGTCTTTCACACTGCTGGGACATTTCAGTGAGTATAGACTTCCTTTTTCTACTAATTTTGCTGCAAATAACTTCATATACTTCCACCTCCATTAATTGATGTCTGTCTTATGTTACTTTCTAAGACATTAATGCAAAACTTTTCAGATTTTCAGCCAGAAAGGCAGGAGAAAGAAACATGATGAAACCCTGTATGTTTGTAATGGTACGCACCAAAAAGGAAGGGTGGGTGAAAATTCTCGCCTGATAGCCTGACACCACATAAGAACTTTTTTAGAATAATATTCAGCTTGGCTTCCATCCCAAAAGGGAGTTCATCTGTTTCCTTCTATTGACTTTGGTTATGATTTCCTGAGGTTGAACAGCAACAGCATGGCTTCCAGGCATAATTTGAACCACTGATACTGGGATGTCTCATTACTACATTTCATTGTCTTCAGTTTTATTCTGTGGACTGAGCTTAGTGAGAAAAAGACGAGTTACCACAGGAGATACTATTATCTTTCATTATCTTATTATTATGAAAGTAGTATTTTGTAGATTATTCCCTCATGTCTATTAATAGAAACTTCTATTAATAATTCTGAGAATAGCACTGACCTTCATCTTATCTGTTAAAAATGTACTTTGAACAATGTCTCCATGCCATAATAACTGTATGTAATGACTGCATATAACACATTTAACTGGTACCACAAACCTTGAGTCCAGCCCTCTTTTCTCCTGCCTAATAGGCTTTATTACATTGCCCAATTTACTAATTTGTGTGTAAGGTTTTGATTTATTTCTTCTTTTAAAACAAAAATACACTTTCCTACGTTTGGGCTCTCCTATCACCTAGCACCCAAGGCCAGAGCACAGATCTGGATGATCTGGTGAAACAGTGCTGCCAAACAAGGTGACTCAGCTCCAGACTCCAGAATACAGAAAGACTATTCACACTGGTGTTGTCCTGAACCCCCTGTAACTACCTTCTAAAGACAGCTTGACAGTGTTAGTAGTACTTTTAAATTGCTAAAAATAGGCTAAGTCTGTCTAAACATATGCTATTCACCAGCTCTCGTCAAAGCAATTCTGCTTTTTCTACATCATGGTCCAGCAGACCATGGAAACCTGATGCACAGACTATTTATTTTAGGACAAAGCTAGGCCCTCAAGCTATGATCAAGCCCATCCAAACAGTGGTCACAATAAATACTGTTTTACTGTCTCATACAGTAACAGGGCCTCTCTTTCAGGGGGAATCTGTGAGCTGTGTCAGCAAATGCAACTCAGTAAGGAGGCATATCACTGTCTATAAAACATCCTGGGCCAGATATCTGGCTGCAGGTGAGGAGCTCCAAGGTACCCGCAGAGAGATGGAAGATGAAAGTCCTCTGCCTTCATCTGCACCCTGCCAAAATCCCAGAACAAGGCGCAGCATCCTCAAGGAGCTGGTGTTCAAAACAGCATAAAATAGAAGTAGATACAGCTACTTATTTTACTTTATCTGCCTAGTGAAGCAAAACAAAGAGACACTGAGGGAAGCAAAACTTGAGCTTACTCACAAAAATAAAACAAAAGCAGCCGAAGGAACAGAAGTTGCGAACATAGCACAACTGGTTTAGTGCTGATCAGAAGGGTCTGATGCAGCTCACCGGGAAGTAGAGCCATGATGGTTTTGATGTTGTTGCATGTGCTGTGTGTAGGGTAACAGCAACCATTGCCCAAGGAGCTAATTCAGTCACTTGCCTTCTGCTTCCTTCTTTGCTATTTGAAAGTGACACACAGTGTACCGCCACTCTCA
This sequence comes from Strix aluco, assembly GCF_031877795.1. Taxonomy (NCBI): domain Eukaryota; kingdom Metazoa; phylum Chordata; class Aves; order Strigiformes; family Strigidae; genus Strix; species Strix aluco. Next base: position 49,630,064 of record NC_133971.1, on the reverse strand, counting down.
CTGGCACCAGGCAGCTGCCAACGAACTGTGGAAGGAAGCCAGTGCTGGTGCGCATTCACAGAGGTCTCCCATCTTCCCCACCATGTAAGATCAGGAACAACATCCTTCAGCCACTCTTCCTCTAGGTGACCTGGGCATTTGACTCAGAATGGGAAGGGGGAGGTTTGTTGTCCTGTGTAAGGACACATATGCATTACAGTATGATCCTGCACAAACACCTGAGCTAGTCTACCAGTTCCTGCATTTCCTGGGCAGCAATGAAAGGTAACACGCTAAGATGGAGGCCTGGGAGATGCTTGAGGGAACACAAACACAATGGCATAGTTTCATGCACTTAAACTGACACCACTGATTGACAGGCAAGTTAAATATGCTAACAAAGGGCTACATGAAGTGCTTCTCTCATCCGACATTTTTTCATAGAGCAATAGAAATTAAGAGAGAAATTTTAGAAATCACCATAAGTAAATATATCAAACAGCCAAATCCATTTGAATGGCAAAAACTTTCTTAGTGTGTATACACTATTGAACCAATTGCTTTGTGAAAAATATCAGAATGTAGGGGTTAAATTTGGTTGCCTGGAACAGGTATCCCTGTGCCATTTCAGGGGTTGTATTCAGACAGATCTGCAAGGTTGGCACATGTGACACAGGACTTCTTGGAGACCTGCATTGCTCTGGAGTAGCTGCTGGAGGACAGACAGGATAATTTAGGGCTTCTCAAATGACTATAGACTCCTATGTTCAGGAAACTGGATTCTATATTAGAGTACTTTGTCAGATAAGTGCAGAGGTAATTATCACATTATTAGGAACAAAATCAAAACCTTGCAATTCTGTTTGTTATTCCTCTCATGAAAAGTTCACACAGATATGTTATCTGTGTAAATGTTTATATATACAGATACACATATGTATATACATATGCTATAACTATCTGAAAATGGCCACAGAAGATTCTGACATAGTAATTGGAGGAGAATGGCTTTACTGGTCATTGATTCTCACCATTCACCAAGTGACTTTATTTGCTGAAGTAAAAATCTAGGCAGACCTCCAACCCTGAATGGAAAGTTGGAAGAAGCTTAATTCTCTCTTCTAGAGTCTATGAGAAAGAGTTAGAGAGATTTAAAGAGTCCCAAAAGCCAAAGAAAACTCTGAAGGTTTTTTCATTCCCTCCTCCCCCTCCATAGAAAAACAGAGTCTGCAGGTAAAGCATAGGTACAAACAGGGACATAACAAATACAGTATATTAGAATACTGGTTTTGTACTCCACATACAGAATACAGTATATATTTTCTATTACTATTACAGGATTAACAAAGAAAAATGAAGGCAACTTCATTGTTTTAATTATTTTAGGTAGTTTTTGTTACAAAGGAGATCTTTAAAATAGTCAAGTCTGTTGGCCATCTCTACAGAGACTATTTCTTTTCAATGGTATTTTATAATGGTTGCTGGTAGTTGTAAATACAGTAGACACATCTCTTATACCCAAACAAATGAGGACACTGATGGTAACTGAGCATTTCTGTACACAAATAACTTTAGACCCTTAGGAAAACACTTCCCAGTTTCAAATGGAACTGTTCTCAGTGTTCTTTCCCACCTCCAAATACAGTGGCAAATAACAATATGTTATTGGAACGGCAATCTCACTTGTGGGGTACTTTCTACTAGGTTCAGAAACCATTGAAACAGGGTAGGATAATCAGAAGGAGTAAGTAATACAAAGCAGAACATTATTTATATAGAGAAACTTTGATTTCACTAAAATGGTTTCGTACTTCAAGACATGAAGATGAAGAAGTCCCATTCATTTCAACTGAAATTCTGCATGTGTATACATTGAGAAGCTGATTTCAGTGGTTATTATGACAATATTGCATGTCCAAACAATCCAGACGATTTTAATAAAGAAAGCTGGCAATGAGGAATTAAACCTGCCTTGAACTGCTTAGTCACACCGATTTTCTATACCTAACCTGAAGGGTAATCACATTACATTAACCTTCCATAATGGCTCACTAACATCAGTTTATTAATTTAAATGAATGACAACAGCATAATTTTTCTTTGGCATATTTTAACCTCAGAAAAGCTTTTTGCATCACTCATAGAAATATACTTTGGTACACACTTGAACAGAATAACAAATGGCCACATATTGTCCAAATGCTTTGAATAATACACTTTCCATAAAGTGGAGCAAAATATAAAAAATACCTTTGTGCTCTTTTCCAAATTTATATGATCTGAAATCCATAGAATATAACCCAAATGATGCACCAAATATCATTACTATGATTTAGTAAATGGTACCTCATGATGGGACAGATGCATACTAAGCTAAAACACGTAAAAGTCTCATATGGAAGAAAATGAAGAAATGGCACAAATCCACAGAAGTTTCTCTTCTTTATAGATAAATAGTGTTTCAGCTTTCAGGAGATCAGGTATGTTGTATTTTGAAATGGCTGGCTGTCATGTGCAGCTTTAGTCAATACCGCGAGTGCTTGAAAAGTTCTTTATAACTAAACCATTCAAAGTAGTTCCAGTATGTTGTTCTAAATATGCTTTTGTTCTAAGCAGGATTTTATAACATAAATTGAAAAAAGATGTGCAAAGTTTGCCTCCAAACATACTAGAGTACTTGAAACTTTGGATTCAATTTTTCAAATTCATAGTCTGTCACTAGTACAGAAATGATAAAACAGTTTGCTCTTTTGTGTTTAATTAGAGTTCAGCTTGATCATAAAACATAATAGTTCATACCTAACTAAAGTGACAGTTTGAATGAAGTCTCAGTGATTACCACTGTACTAATAACGAAAAGAAAGGTATAAATAGGAGACAGAATCTCTGCTATGAAAGACCACTTATACCTAAAAAGATAAAAATATTAGAAGTTAAAGAGTACATGAAAAATGCAAGGTGGCAAGGTTAAAAATATAAATAGAGAAATATGGTGTTAATTCTGACTGGGATTTTCCAAAGCTTCTAAAGGAATTACACATCTTCTACAAAAAAGGGCAAGTTTAGGGACTAACATTTATAGACAAACACCTTCTCCTTAGTTTTTGGATGGGTACACCTTTCAACTTACATCTAGTGCAATTAGATATCTAGTGGTGTCTAGAAGTGACCAGAGTGTTTTTTCAGAAACTGACAACCATGATTCCTGGTTATTTGACAGGGAATTTGAACCAGCACTGCTGTGTCTTGATCTGTGAATTACTAAAGGATATGAAGTCCACTGGAAAAAGTTTCCAGTTTGGTAGAATTAGATTTAACTAAAATGCAGATCCAAAATGTGAACATACAGCCAAATTTTGGGATCACATCCAGCAAGAAAGAGGAGGTTATCGTCAGAGAAATGAAAGTAGGAAGATACTAAGAGAGCTGAGTGAATGATAGTTTCTTCACTGTAAAGACAGGTTGTATCCTAACGATGAAAACCCAGTTTCTTTGGAAAGCAAAATAATATTTTGGGGGGCAAACGTTCAAACAAAACATTTCATTTGATCTGAAACTTAAAACACTCTGTTAAGGTGAAATCAATAAAAGATCTTAAGCCTCAAAAGTTACTGCTGTTTTGATTAGTATTCAAAGTTTTAATCCAAAAAGCTAGGCTGTCAAACAAAAAATTTTAGAAAGACCTAAGCTGTTAAAAAGTCATTGTGATAACAAAACATTTCAGTTTTTCAAAAATTTTTGAATGCACTTTTCACAAAACAGATAATTCCTTAAGCTGACAAAAGTAAAAATGAACAACAGAAAGTATTTCTCAAATTGCTTTGATGACATCAGATCTTACCCGAGTATAACCAAGATTTTACATAATGCTGGCACAAAAAGGGCATGCTTGATGTTCAGCATTAATCACCAAATGGACAAAATATTGAAGCCTTTTCTTAATTTTTGTCTTCTTAATTGTTCTCCAAGTTAGAGGCTTCTGCCTGACTAAAATTTGAACAAAATCAGAGACATAGCCCCAGGCTCCACAGAACTACAGAATCACAGAATCATCTAGGTTGGAAAGGACCTTGAAGATCATCTAGTCCAACCGTTAACCTAGCACTGACAGATCCCAACTACACCATATCCCTAAGCGCTATGTTGACCCTACTCTTAAACACCTCCAGGGATGGGGACGCCACCACCTCCCTGGGCAGCCCATTCCAACGCCTAACAACCCGTTCTGGAAAGAAATGCTTCCTAATAGCCAGTCTAAACCTTCCCTGGCGCAACTTGAGGCCATTAGCTCTTGTCTTATCACTTATTACTTGGTTAAAGAGACTCGTCCCCATCTCTCTGCAACCTCCTTTCAGGTAGCTGTAGAGGGTGATGAGATCTCCCCTCAGCCTCCTCTTCTCCAGACTAAACAACCCCAGTTCCCTCAGCCGCTCCTCGTACGACCTGTGCTCCAGACCCTTCACCAGCTTCGTTGCCCTTCTCTGGACACGCTCGAGTAATTCAATGTCCTTTTTGTAGTGAGGGGCCCAAAACTGAACCCAGTCATCCAGGGGCGGCCTCACCAGTGCCGAGTACAGGGGTAAGATCACTTCCCTGTCCCTGCTGGCCACGCTATTTCTGATGCAAACCAGGATGCCATTGGCCTTCTTGGCCATCTGGTCACACTGCTGGCTCATGTTCAGCCAGCTGTCAATCAACACCCCCAGGTCCCTCTCTGACTGGCAGCTCTCCAGCCACTGCTCCCCAAGCCTGTAGCACTGCTGGGGGTTGTTGTGGCCCAAGTGCAGCACCTGGCATTTGGCCTTATTGAAACTCCTACAGTTGGCCTCAGCCCATCGCTCCAGCCTGTCCAGGTCTCTCTGCAGAGCCTCCCTACGCTCGAGCAGATCAACACTCCCACCCAAGTTGGTGTCATCTGCAAACTCACTGAGGGTGCACTCGATCCCCTTGTCTAGTTCATCAATAAAGATGTTAAACAGGAGTGGCCCCAAAACAGAGCACTGGGGGACACACTTGTGACCGGCTGCCAACCGGATTTAACTCCGTTCACCACAACTCTTTGGGCCCGGCCATCCAGACAGTTTTTTACCCAGCAAAGCGTGTGCCCATCCAAGCCGCGAGCAGCCAGTTTTGCCAGGAGAATGCTGTGGGAAACGGTGTCAAAGGCCTTACTGAAGTCAAGGTAAACTACATCCGCAGCCTTTCCCTCATCCAATAAGCAGGTTGCCTTGTCGTAGAAGGAGATCAGGTTTGTCAAGCAGGACCTGCCTTTCATAAACCCATGCTGACTGGGCCTGATCATCTGGTTGTCCCACATGTGTTGTATGATGGTACTCAGGATGAGCTGCTCCATCAGCTTCCCGGGCACTGACGTCAAGCTGACAGGCCTGTAATTTCCTAGATCATCCTTCTGACCCTTCTTTTATATGGGCGTCACATTTTGGCCTATTTCCAATCTGTGGGGACCTCCCCAGTCAGCCAGGACTGCTGGTAAATGATGGAAAGTGGCTTGGCAAACACCCCAGCCAGCTCCTTCAGCACCCTCAGGTGTATCCCGTCTGGTCCCATAGACTTGTGTGTGTCTATGTGATGCAGTAGGTCACTGACTGTCTTTTCCTGGATTGCGAGGGGGTCGTTCTCCCAGTCTCTGTCCTCTGGCTGAGGAGGCTGGATTCCCTCAGTACAACTAGTCTTGCTATTAAAGACTGAGGCAAAGAAGGCATTAAGCACCTCAGCCTTCTCCTCATCACTTGTTACCATGTTTCCTCCTGTGTCTAGCAGGGGATGGAGGCTCTCGCTGGTCTTTCTTTTGCTACTGACATACTTATAGAAACATTTCTTGTTGTCCTTGATTGCTGAAGACAGATTAATTTCCAGCTGGGCTTTAGACCTCCTGATTTCTGCCCTGCATAACCTCACAAAACAGTGGAACTTAACATTTTTAAAAGCCATAGCAATCTATTTACTAGCAGAAACAAGTCACACTTGGTCCTTCCAAACTTATAAAGAAGGGACTTATTTTTAAGAAACATTTCGTGTTACTGTAATGCTTTTTCACCTTACATCCAAGTCAGATTTTAATTACATGTGCCACGTAAGTTTTCCCAGGTTTTCATAGCTGTGGTGATGGCTTTCATCCATCCATAAGACAAATCAATACTAACTTTCTGTAGCATTCAGGGAAACAATATTTAGATAAAAGTTCATTCATAGTTTGACTAAATCAAAGTGATTGCATTCTCATTACAAGTATACAGTATTGCATGTTTAAGCAATAAGTTTAATTCATGACCCTTCTCCCACCTTTTTTTTCTGGTAATACTAGCACTCCCAAATAAGCCATTTTACCCTCACAGAAAAAACTCTGTCAGGAAATAATTTAAGATTAATATTAACTATGTACAATATAAAGAAAATCTGATCAATGCCCATATGGATTTACATTTGGATAAGCTATTGGAATACTGAATAAGCAGTGTAGAGGCTCCAGAGGATAATTTGGATTCATCAATGTGTCAGTTAGCATAAGCGTATGTGGTTTTACCACAATTTGCTCTCACAGTATGATTTGTCCTTGTCTGCAGTCTTGCAGCTGATTCATCTCTTCACAGCTCTGCTGCAGTAATATTGTACATTGTATACTGTAATTCATATCAAAGGAAAGCAACAGAGACTGATTATCTTCCTTGCCTGAGTACTACAGTTTCTAAACTCAGAAACAAGTGTTGAGTCCTTAGAAAATCCCTAGGAGGTGTCAAGCACATTATCAGCGATTAAACAACAGTGAAAACTTTGTTGGACCTGATTTTTATAATAATTTAAAACTCTTTGAGGACAGTTATTGGATGAACAGAATGAAGCTGAGAGGCTGGTTTTATTTTCTGGTCTGAAGAGAGAGAATTACTTGAGCAACTGCCTTCTAAAATACTTATGTACCATTGAGATGTCCTAGGCTGCAACACTCTAAATTCGCCAGTTAAATTTGCAAAAATAGCTCTCCAGATAAGTATAGGCAGCTCCTCTAGGACTTACAGAAGCCACTTATATCATGAAGTAGAACTCAAATAATCAAATACTTCTCAAGGGATACTCAAGAACTAGCTTGTTGGTCGGCTCTCTCAGTTATTTGTCATTGTTCAGAATAAGCAGTTAATGATACAGGAACTTCACTAAAAAAATCTCAGCAGAGTTTCTTTCTATTCCCAACTTCCCTTAGACGATTCCTAGCAGACAATTAGGAAGCTGACTGATAGAATTTCCTGGTTACCCAAACTTAGTATTTTGTTCACAGCCCTTGTTCATAAAAGCCGGATCATGTTGCCAGTCAAAGAAAGAGTGCAGGACTGCCTGATGAAACAAGTGTTTGGTCTGTATGATTTCTATAATCAAACTGCTAAAATGAAACGTCTGCTTCTGTGTTTGTTGGTAAGACCAGAAAACAGTATCAACTTTCTGCTTCTGCTTCAGCCTTAATTTCTCCACCCCATAATTAACAATTTTAGTACTTCCTGTAAATTTCAATTCCAACATGAACTATTATCAGCTGCATGTTTATGTAGCCAAATGGATTTGAATCCATTCCCAACAGATGGAAATACAAATCCTGACAGCGTAAAAGCTGTTACCAAATGAGTTGTTCTTTCCCGTACTGCATTCATATATACTACTTGGTCAATCTGGTTGTAGCAAGCTTGGACAAGCTTGGGGTTTGAGGTATTAGAACAAACATTTTTGTGGTAAACTGAATTCGGTACTGTTTGACTATGTTGGTGCATTGGTATAAAGTGGCTAAATTTCACCCTCAGATCTTGAACAAATTAACTGTTTTTTCTAGGAATTTATTTTGAATCATGTAATTATATTCAGAGTAACACTTTCTCCCTCTTCCCTTGGAAAAAATACAACTACAGTTTCTCCATCACATATTTAATTTATAGTTTTCAGTTTTTCCTCATTTTGGCTAACCAGTGAATATCTGCTATTTCAAGGTACTACCTACTATAAATGGAGCATACATTTAATCTCCCATTTTTATTACAGATATGCAATATATAGTGATACACTAGTAAGTCTTTACACCGTAAACCTGAAACAGATGAAATATTTAATGCTTTCTTTAAAATTATGTGTTTACTCTCAATAACAAATTCAGTTTGGGTTTGTCTAATTAGAGATATAATCTATCTGAAGACTTTCAGAACTGTAGGAGTTTCAGTTTACATGAGGATTTGACTGCACAATATGAAACTCATTGTAGGTTTCACAATAACACACCCTACACACCTCTTATCTTTTCAAAGATCCATTCATTAATATCAAAATAGAAATTAGTATTTCCATAAGAAATTGTAGAACTGCCACAACACCCTTCACTAAGCCCCTTCCACACTTTACTAAGGCCCTCATTTCATTTGGTCTACATACCAATTTTCTACCCAACAAGATGTTCCATTCTGAAGAATATCCAAATCTTATTTGCATCTGAGTGATAAACGAATTATGTTTCCAAAGGTTCAGGCTTACATGCAAACACCATGAAAGAAACAATACTTTTTCCTTAAGACAGTTAGTACTTTCCTTTCTGGCACTCATACTACAGTGGGAGAGAAGCTAGACTTGTTTTTTTATCCATTTTAGATTCTGACTAGGGTCACAGATGAGATAAAGTATGCTGGATAATATTGTATGCATTTTTGACCTTTCTGAAAACTGAGGAATTTGGACTCAAGCCCTTCTATGTGAAAAGATCAATAATAGAACTAATGTTTGGAACGTCTACACTGCTTATTTTAACTGTAATTAGTTATCATCTTGCATATGTTAACCATCATAAAATAAGAATCCTCTGGTTTGATCTGCTAATATGTAAGTCATGTTAATTTTAGTTCATGAATTTTGAATTATGAAGTAATTCTGGATGAACCTGGTGATACCTCTTTATCAGCTCACAAGTCCCTCAGGCAGAGCAAGACTGACTACTCACATTTTATTTTTTGTTTTCCCCTTCTTGTAGCTTATACAAATAAAGACGAGCTATAGCTGGCTTCTGCAGGATTATTATCTCATAATATTTACAGTCATTCTATATGAATGACACATTAAGTGTTTTGTAAAACATTCATTTTTTTACAATAGATTTTGTAGTAGAGTAATTAAAAAAAAAACCCCACCTGTTTCTTAAAAGTAATCACAGTCAATCCTTCCATTTATATTTAATGAAAGTTTATTTAGAACAAGATTCATATTCACAGACTGCCCTTTAATTCAGTACCTTTGAAGATACAAACTTGGTAAATGTATTATTAAAAGTCTATTATTCAAGAAATACATCACTATAAAAACACTGGTTTTGCAAGTCCAAGAAAATATGAATATTTTTAAGTAAAAGACATTTAACCAGCATGATAGAAAGTACTGTAAAATATATGTTCAAGCCCGCAAGAAATGAAGTAACAAATCATCAGCTAGTTCACTTCAAACATATTTGTAGGACTGGAAGTAATGCACTATAATGCTTTAGTGGTGGACTTGGTAGTGCTAGTTAATGGTTGGACTCAATGATCTTGAGTCTTTTCCAACCTAAAGGATTCCATGATTTTATTCTATAATTCTATGATGCTATAATTTTCAAATGACCTTCATATTAAAAATGGTACTCAGTGACGCCTATTTTTGTTGACTTAAAAGCTAGAGAACTAAGTGATAGTTTAACTGAAAAATTAAAGGAGATCAGGTGGCCAATACTCATTCTACTTAAGAATACATAACACTAGTTCATTGGAGTGTTACAACTGTTAGCCTCGGCATATAAAGAAGACATGAACTGAGGGTCATAAGACTTACATTATTATCATTAAATCTAGCAAATATTTTATGTCATCTAAGTAAATTTTTCTGTCCTAAATTTACTGACATAATCATAAGCCTTTTTATTTATTTCAAAAACTTTGGCTCCAAAATGACTTTTCAGCTGATGAAAATATACCTGAATATAAAGTGGGAAATTGTTTCACTTGAGTTTTTGACTCTACATCTTCTACACCCTCTCCTCTCTCAGTGTCAGCACTGGTCCAGGAGATCCAGATACACTTTGCCATTATACACAATGTGTGTGATGACTATACACTCCCTCCCCAGATATTTTCCAAGTCAGCAAGGGTAGCTGTTAGAATGGACTTTCTCAAAAAGAAGTTCAATAAATAACAATAACAAGAAAGAGAGAAAGAGAGAGAGAAAAAGAGAAATGAAAGACAAAAAAAGCAAGAAAGCGACAAAAAAAGCAAGAAAGTGAGAAAGCGAGAAAGCAAGCAAGCAAGCAAGAAAGCAAGAAAGCAAGAAAGAAAAGAAATAAAGAAAAGAAAGAGGAAAGAAAGAAAGAGGAAAGAAAGGAAAGAAGGGAAAGAAAGGAAAGAAAGGAAAGAAAGGAAAGAAGGGAAAGAAAGGGAAGGAAGGAAGGAAGGAAGGAAGGAAGGAAGGAAGGAAGGAAGGAAGGAAGGAAGGAAGGAAGGAAGGAAGAAAGAAAGAAAGAAAGAAAGAAAGAAAGAAAGACGAGAAAGAAAGAAATGAATAAATAAATAATTTTGGTAATATATAATAATTTTGATAAATCTACAATTCCTTTTGAGCAGGGACATGTTAGAAATTTTCAAAATTACTGTTATCTGAAGTTACCACAGAGCCATGCAGTTACTGTCTTCTGTAAGTCTGTGTGAACCCTCAGACAACATTACACTTCCTGGACAAGTGGAAAGAAATATCGGTCTCTGGAGTGGGTAATGATCTCACCTTTTCTAAGAACAGCTCTATCAGTACATGAATTCTCAAGGAAAAGTCTTGCATCCTGCCTTCTTGTGTGAAGGACACAGTACCACAACATCAGTCATGAAAACTGGCAAGCCTGGAGGGAGTACAGTTTAGTACTGCTTAATTGTTCAGGAGCTTTGTAAGACCTGTAGCAGTTTAATGAATTACAGATTTCAAGTGAGAATATTCTTTGTGGTCACAAAATTTGAATATAATGGGTAACTGCATCTAAACGTTTGATATATGATACCACACAGAAGTTATAGACAAGCTCCAGCCCTATATACTTAAACAAATAAGGTCTAGGATTTCAGGAAAGACAGATTCTCTCCCTGTGTTTTGAGAAAGGACAGTTAAAAGTGAATGATGAAAGGAATTACCACCTTTAAAACAAAGTGACCTCTTTCTAGCGCTGAGAGGCATTTCAGGAAGACAGAAGCATTGAAACCTGTAAAAATCTGTACTTGCTGAATGAATACATTTGTTTGACTTCTGAATGCTGCTTGTCTGTTTTTGCCTTAGTTTCAATTGTACCAACTCATATGGCCATTCTGCCTCAACTAAAGCAGATCATAACATGAATTGCCAGATGTTTGGATTGGGGGGACTTATTAAAGATCCTTTGAAACCTGAGTTAAATGCGATTCACACTGCATAACAGACACAGGCAAAGCTCACACCTTAACCTAACAAATCTCTCAAGCACTAACTAGGCTGTCAGGCCGTTTAACCAGCCTAAATGCAGTGTGTAGTTTTGGCAAGGGTCTTCAACTTTTTTCCAGCTGAGCTTCACTAGAAAACTGGCATCTTTCTGTGTGGATCCAGATTCCCATCATCTCACTCTCCCTCCATGGCCACTGGACTGCTTTCACTGCCTACCACCCTCATCTCTCTCAGGAACACCATGGGCTCAACGGAGCTTGTCAGACTGAAGTTTAACTTTCAGTGTGTTCAGCTGAGTGAATGAATCTCAAGGAGTGATGGGTGCTTTACTTTGTGACTATGTAAAGCTGAGGACACCCCTCACAGTTGAGACCTACTTCAGTTGCTTCCTCAGGCTACTCACCAGGGCACAACAAAGGTGACACTCCTCAAAGCCTTCATCACACTGCAGCAGGACACCTTAACAGAACTTGCATGAGTGATCAGCAATCAGGACTACTTTGGTCACTTCCAGCAAACCTGTATGCCCCAGACCACACAGATGCCCCCTCTGGAACAACGTTCCAGGGCCTCACAAGAAACATGGTGTCCACTTAAGGTCAGACAATAGCTGCCCGTAGAGGGATGTGACTTCTCTTGCTCCAGGGCCTCACAGGTCTTACATGGGTGTTAGATGCATGTTAAGTGTGCAACAACCTGAATCTTTAGAATCCAGGAATGAACAAAACACCTTTCGATTGACATGTACACAGCAAGTAGTAGCAACCCACTGGCAGGGATCACACTGTTCTCTCCAGACATGCCAGGTAAGGGGTATCTCACTTGCTTTGTATTGGCAATCATGATGAACTCCATAAAGGTGGGGTTAAAAAGTGCAGGTGACTTCTGCCTCCCACTCCTTGGGAGATGAGATATTTCTTCCTTTTCTTTTCACTCTCATGGATATGGCCACAAGTTGCATAGGAACCTCCTTATGAAGAAAGCTCAGGGCACTCCTGGGCCACTTTGAACAGAGGGAGAAGTACCTCAATCTCCCCCATATTAAAAGAGCTTTCCTTGGCTTAGTTAAAGATCACTTTGGTCAACTGGATGAGAACAATGTTGCATGAGCTTGCAAATCTCACCTAGTCAATGGCCTTAAAACAGGATGTGACTGTCAAGAACTATCACCAAGCATAGGGATGGACATATGCCAGCACAAAACACATCCCTCTGCAGCAACGGTCTGCAAGCTGTCAGTATGTAGACTGCAACACCATACGGCAAGTGAGAAGCTCCATGCCTTGCCTGTGCTGCAGAGGGACAGATGAGAGACTAGCAGAAGGGAGTGGTGATGCCACTAGCTCTAAGAAAGATTTGCTTGTAAATTCAAGGCATGCTGGGCAAGGCTTCTACACAGCACAGCTTCTCCAGCCTCGCTGTAAGAGTACTCTGCGTGTTAGGTTACAACTGTAGAGGCCAGGCACTCCCACATATTCTCCATGGGGCTTTTGCTGGCACTCAAGACAGCAATCGCAGTTGGGGGAGGAGGGGGGGAATCATGGAGTTTGCCCTAAAAGGCACCTCAGACTTCCTATTATAGACAGTCCTCTAAGAAATTATACATGTCAGCTCAGCTTGCTTACATCTGCCTCTTCAGCCCTGCCAAAACAGTACTGTCTAGCTCATCATGGTCCTAATCAGGCTCCCCCAAGCTCTTAAGTCTTTGTCAGGGGTGCTCTGATGACCTTGTTCAGTATCAGCTCCTTTCATCCCATCCCTTTTGCTGAAAGGCTGACAAGGAGCTCCCTCAAGCACTCTCCTCTACTGCTACTAAAACCAGGGAATTTTAAACCTTTCCTTCAAGTTGGAAATGTCTTACAGATATTGCTGAAAGGAGCTAACAATGATCATTAACACTGTTACATGGGGTAAAGTCATTCAGCACTAACACTGAGGGGTAAGAAGTAAACTAAGCAGCTAGCTGTAACTTAATGTCTCATAGTGAGTGATTCCTCAACAACTTACCTTGCATATGAATAGCCTGGCAAAAAGCTACCATGAACAGCCAATTTCAGGTACTGAGTCAGTGAGTGGACAATCAGACCAGGAGCATTAAGGAAGTTAATTTACAAAAGATTGTATGATAACATAGGTGAAAACCTACGTTCTTATAAATTATGTAGTTCTCTGTGTATTATATAGATATCAGTCTAAGTTAAAGCAGGATGCATGTTCTTGGCTAGGAAAGGGAAGGCACACAGGGAGAATAATACTCAGTTTGTGAGGAGGACACACAAAACATCCAAATTTCTGATACCCAGCAGTGGAGTATATGCTGGATTTTTTTTCTTTTAGTCAAAACAAGAGAAATGTGCAAGTGTAGAGATGGCATTCTTACATTATACAGCAGCATTAAAGTTGCATGATTTTAACAGATATGAAGATAATAAAGATAAATGGGATCACCGTGACCATCTTTTCTGGCCTCCTCTCCTACATACCAGCACTCTGCTGGATTAATGCCTCTTTGAACGAGAAGAAGCCTTTTAGAAAAGCTGCCAATCTCCATTTCTGTTTTCTACTCAGAGAAAATTTGCTACTGCGATGAGAAATTTTCAGTTAGAATCACTATTGAAAGTGTGCTTTCCATTTTGAGCTGATGTTCCCTAGCTTTAGCTTTTAGCTAGCAAATGCTATTTTCTCCTTGTCTGCTTTATTGAAGAGCCTCTATTCTGAAGATCTTCTTTCCCATATAGATAATTCTAGATTATGAAAAAGCCATTTCCTTTTAACTTTCAGTTTCAGCTCAAGGGGTCTTCATACTGTCCAATGCTTTAATTATTTTAATCTCTCAGAAACCATTTACATTTTTTCCACATATTTCTTTAATTGGAACATCAAGGAATTCTCTAATAATCTAGAAATACATAGTTTATGTAGAAACATGTAGCAAAATCAACACAAATAACACACCTGTTACTAAAAACCTCACTGTTTCTTTATTCTCAAATTGTCAGTCCTCTGTGCCATCTATTATGAGCTCAGTATTACCTATCTATTTATGACAGTTCCAAGTTTTTTACAGAATCCCAAAACAAAATCCTTTAAGAAAGATCTAATGTTTTCTGCTTAGATAAGTTTACACTTGCTCACACACAAACACAGACTACTTACAATTTAAAAAGACAATCCAGATCATTGTATGCAAGGTACCCTTTACTTACTCTCTCCTACACATTTTCTTCTGGAAACTGTTTTAGTGATAGTATTTTATTCCATATTGCTGATGAAAATGTAAGATAATGTGAGGCAAGGAGAAAACCTTACTTTGCAGAAAATTCAAACTATTGATGTTTTTACTAACCAGCTAAACAAAACCCAACAATAGCATGTGTCAAGATTGCTTGAAAGGCACAATTTCCACAGTCATTGTTCACTGGAATTAATTATTTATGTAATTCTTTATTAATTGAATCCCGTCTAAGTCATTCCATTATTTTGTCTAGATCAATGTCACACTGACAAACCAGTAATTATCCAGGTCATCCCATTGCGGGACAACCAGATGATCAGGCCCAGTCAGCATGGGTTTATGAAAGACAGGTCCTGTTTGACAAACCCCATCTCCTTCTATGACAGGGCGACCTGCTTATTGGATGAGGGAAAGGCTGTGGATGTAGTTTACCTTGACTTCAGTAAGGCCTTTGACACCGTTTCCCACAGCATTCTCCTGGCAAAACTGGCTGCTCGCGGCTTGGATGGGCACACGCTTTGCTGGGTAAAAAACTGGCTGGATGGCCGGGCCCAAAGAGTTGTGGTGAATGGAATTAAATCCGGTTGGCAGCCAGTCACAAGTATGTCCCCCAGGGCTCTGTTTTGGGGCCACTCCTGTTTAACATCTTTATTGATGATCTAGACGAGGGGATCGAGTGCACCCTCAGTAAGTTTGCAGATGACACCAAGTTGGGTGGGAGTGTTGATCTGCTCGAGGGTAGGGAGGCTCTGCAGAGAAATCTGGACAGGCTGGAACGATGGGCTAAGGCCAACTGTAGGAGTTTCAATAAGGCCAAATGCCAGGTGCTGCACTTGGGCCACAACAACCCCCAGCAGTGCTACAGGCTTGGGGAGGAGTGGCTGGAGAGCTGCCAGTCAGAGAGGGACCTGGGGGTGTTGATTGACAGCTGGCTGAACATGAGCCAGCAGTGTGCCCAGGTGGCCAAGAAGGCCAATGGCATCCTGGTTTGCATCAGAAATAGCGTAGCCAGCAGGGACAAGGAAGGGATCTTACCCCTGTACTCGGCATTGGTGAGGCCGCCCCTGGATTCCTGTGTTCAGTTTTGGGCCCCTCATGACAAAAAGGACTCGAGTGTGTCTAGAGAAGGGCAACGAAGCTGGTGAAGGGTCTGGAGCACAGGTCGTACGAGGAGCGGCTGAGGGAACTGGGGTTGTTTAGTCTGGAGAAGAGGAGGCTGAGGGGAGATCTCATCACCCTCTACAACTACCTGAAAGGAAGTTGCAGAGAGATGGGGATGAGTCTAACCAAGTCACAAGCGATAGAACAAGAGGTAATGGCCTCAAGTTGCGCCAGGGAAAGTTTAGACTAGATATTAGGAAATATTTCTTTACAGAACGGGTTGTTAGGCGTTGGAATGGGCTGCCCAGGGAGGTGGTGGAGTCCCCATCCCTGGAGGTGTTCAAGAGGCAGGTTGACATGGTGCTTGGGGATGTGGTGTAGTTGGGATCTGTCAGTGCTAGGTTAACGGTTGGACTAGATGATCTTCAAGGTCTTTTCCAACCTAGATGATTCTGTGGTTCTGTGATTCTATGATTTACCTTTTAAAGCTACATTAGCTTTCCTCCATTCCTTTAGAATTTTCAGTTTTTTGCAAGACTTCTTTAAAATTAAAATTAATAATCCAGGAAGGCACTTGGCCAACTCTTTAAAAAACCCAAGGATGCAAATTTTTAAGAGTGTACTGATTTACAACACTGAACTTCAGCAATTGCTTTTTAATGATATTCAGAACCAGCCTTAAAATGGTAAGTAATTCCTTCTTCCTTTGTATTGGTTTTGGATGGCAAGGTTCTGGTAGCAGGGGGGGCGCTACAGGGGTGGCTTCTGTGAGAAGATTCTAGAAGCTTCCCCATGTGCAAC
Organism: Strix aluco; assembly: GCF_031877795.1. NCBI lineage: Eukaryota > Metazoa > Chordata > Aves > Strigiformes > Strigidae > Strix > Strix aluco. The sequence goes on along the minus strand of NC_133971.1, from coordinate 49,613,482 downwards.
AAAGCCAGTGCCAGCCAGCTCCAATATGGACCCACCTGTTGCCAAGGCTGAGCCCATCAGAGACAGTAGTAGCGTCTCTGGGGTAGCATACTTAAGTAGGGGGAAAAAACTGCTGTGCAACAGCAGTCAGGATAATATGTGAGAAAAACAACTTGGCAGACATCAAGGTCGGTGAAGGAGGTGCTCCAGGTGCTGGAGCTGAGACTTCCCTGCAGCCCACAGTGAAGACCATGATGAAGCAGGTTGTCCACCTGCAGTCCATAGACATCTCCATGCTGGAGCAGGAGGATGTGTCTGAAGGAGGCTGTGACCCTTTGAAGAGCCTGTGCTGGAGCAGGCTCCTGGCAGGACCTGTGGACCTGTGAGGGATCCATGCTGGAGCAGTCTGTTCCTGAAGGACTGCACCCCTTGGAAGGGACCCACGCTGGAAAAGTATGTGAAGAACTGCAGCTCATGGGAAGGCCCCACATTGGAGCAGGGAAAGAGTGTAAGGAGGAAGGAGTGGCAGCGACAAGTTGTGATGAACTGACCACAAGCCCCTTTCCCTGTCCCTCTGTATCATGGCAGGGGGGAAGGAGGTAGTGGAAAATCAAGAGTGAGGTTGAGCCCAGGAAGAAGGGAGGGCTGGGGTGAAGGTGCTTGATGATTTAGGTTTTATTTCTCATTACCTTACTCTGATTTAATTTGATAACAAACTAAATTATTTTTTCCAAGCAGAGTCTATTTTGTCTGTGACAGTAGTGAGCGAGTGATCTTTCCCTGTCTTGACCTTGACCCATGAACCTTTTGTTGTATTTTCTCTGTCCTGTTCAGCTGAGGAGGGGAGTGATAGAACAGCTTTGGTGGGACCCTGGTGCCCAGACAAGGTCAATCCTTATTCAGCAGTGAGAATACATCACCTGAATCTTCCCCAAACTATTGAACATGGCATTAATGCAAAAAAGAATAAAAAGGTAATGAACAGCTTGGAGCTAGTCTAAGGGGAAGAGTGACTAGGAATAAAAGAATGCTTAAAAATCCAACAACTTGATTCAGTCTGGCTCTTCTTTCTAACAACTTTGCCAAAGTGGACATGCTGCGAAAGGGAATGACATTTCATGCACATGCATGTGCACACACAGGTATGAAACAGTAGGAGATAGAAAACAACAGGCAATCTGTAGAAGTCAGCTATTTAGACATGGTGAAAATGACCATCAATTTAATAAACTAACATAATGCAAAACATATTCCAGTGCTGTTAGTGCTTTATTGTGTGGCGTACACTTAATGCATTCAAAATTATACATGCATTCTACCACACCACAATTTGTAATAAAATTTTGGGGGTTTTTTTGATTTCTGAACAGATGAAGTTACCAGTCTTAACCTTGATAGTCAACTTTTGCATAACCCAGAACTTAAAAGCAACCAGGAAGAATGTAATAATTCTTTCAGAATAATTGATGTGTTACTGTGGGAAATTTGTTTTTGTCTTTTGAGGTTATATGGAAAATAGTTGTGACCTGTCATGTCATTCAACAAAATGCAAGTCAGAGAAAACAGGATATACTCTGAGGCATTTACTACTCAGTTAAAATTATTATCCTCAAAAATATATAAAATAGTTGTGTGTAAGGTGACCATAAAAAGGAAAAATGAAATTTCTTTCAATTATCTTACAGAACTGTTCTTACTTAATTCTTTCCCGGTTTAAGGAGGACAAATGACTTAATCAATAAGGGATTCTTTACCAATTAATCAATTTTTAGATTGTTATGATATTACAAAAATATATGTAATACATTAATCTTTTTGTCTACATCCAGACATCACAAGTTCTTCTCCAATGTAATTCCTTAGTAAGCTAAGAACCAGAGAGATTTTCAAGGTTTTAAAGAGAAAAAATTTGTTTAATTAAGTATGAATCATACTAAGATTCAGGCATTGTTTGTTACTAGCCAGAGTCAGAATCAAACTTAAGCATATTAACTGGGAAATCTAGACTAATGTTTATACCAATGCTCTCTCTCAAGTAGAATGGAAAAGAAATCCTTAACTGAAGCAAGAGTTATGGGAAGACTATAAGAGAAAGTCTCTAGATTTGAGTGGGAACCTGAGAGAGGAAATAAATTTTATACATCCCACATTAAAATTTAAATATTTTGTAATATGATGTGTAGTCTATAAATACAGTTGTCCATGTACAGCTTCCATTACAGTTTGAATGGAAAAAAGACAATTCCTACAGCAATGGACTTCAGTGAAAAAAAAAATGCAAATCCCGATACAGCTAGGTTTTGTGATCTATTATCTGTTATCAACTAGAAACAGGGAGAGATACGCAGTGAATATGAGCCTCTAGAAGAGTAAGAAACCATGTGAAGAAAGGATGGCTTGTTAGACCACTGGACCATCATTTCCTCTTCCAAAAGTTACCACTGTTTGTTCAATAAGGATAATATTCTCCTGCCTCTCTAGGAACTTGAATCAAAATCCAGTCAGGAGTTTGATAAAATTAAATAGCACTGGGAGATACATATGCATAAAATCCCACCACAAATATGATTTCCAACACTGTAATTTCAAAAAGGTTTTAGCTCATTGTGTAGATGAGGGTGTATTGTATTTTAAAAGATATATCTTCTCGGACTTCCTAAACCTTGCTCATTCTTTAATTCAGTCAAAACCATAAAGTTTGAAAGAACTTTGGAAATGATTCAATCAACTCATGGAAAAGGTAAGTGATTTTAAGCACAGGAATCAATAAAAGTATTAATAATAGACACCGATAACACATACATATGGAGCACCAAAAGGAATAGATAAATACAGCTTTCCTTTTATTTTATTTGTTACCCAGCTTCCTCAGAAATCTGTGCTTTTGAAATATGAAAATAAATGAAGTGGGAAGCCTCCAAAGAACCTGAAATTTAGGAAAGAGGAAATTTTATTAGTAGCTGTAGATTGCTTCTCTATAAACACCAGTCTTAAGAATAAAGACAGAGGCAAAACACAGAAAAAAATGGCTGTGCTCCAAGGAAAATGTTTTCTGCCAGTAGATACAGCTGAAAACATTCAAAACTAAATAAAATATTTAGCTAATGTTTGTATCATCTCACAGAATGTCTTACGTATCTAGCATTGTGTTCAGTTTCAACTGCATTGCAGAATAAATTAGGACCCAATTTTTCAATCGTTGTTCATGTGGAAAATGTAACTTTGTATCATAAAACAAGTGAGATCAACAGGACTGCATGCAATTTAGGACTCAGTGAACATAAGTAAAGGTTGGAAAATTGTTCTGTGAGTGACCCTGGCTCATACTTATCACTATTTTAAATATGACTTTGATTAAGCTTTAGGAAAGACTTTTTTTTTTTTTTTTGTAAATCAAGAAGACTGTGGGAGAGTATATTGTCAAATACCTTTCTGCTGTGAAACTTGTTTTCTCCAATTAAGTATATCCACCTCAGCAGACTTCAATCTGGATGCTTTGAATGCATTTCGTTTTTTCCTAAGCAGCTTTAGAGCCTCATTAAAGTAGTGCAGTATGGGTACTTCACACTGTTTCAGTTTGGCTAGACTATATTTCTCATGATATATCACAGCAAGTTTATCCACAGAGGAATACTCCCAGCTAAAGTACATTTCCCTGGCAGTTGAGAAGTCCAATTTTTAAAGTATGAGACAGCTGTGTTGCTTTTCTTGTAAGTCACAATACTGGCTTAGGTGGATGCAAAATAAGTCTGAGACCATTCAAAGTGAAAATGCCTTCACT